>NC_072739.1:148946651-149319071 GCF_026930045.1 Uloborus diversus | reverse complement strand
GTTAGAAAATTCTGAACGAAATTTGAAAATGAACAGAGTTACCACCGTGTTGAAAAATGATTTCCACTCTCTCCGAATCAGGAATGGCATCCAGTAAGCCAGGCAAATGACGTTCCATGAACTCCAAATATGTGCTTCCTGCATTAAAACACCTTAAAACATATGCAGACCCATCAAATGATCGCTGATTACGACCAGCCAAACATTTAAACTAAATCGAGTTTGGAACTTGGGGTTAAAAATTTATTTTGTTCAGCAAATTGATGCAAGCTATGCAAAATTATTGTGCCCCTGTTGTGTGACTCTGAAGTGTCATCAAAACTCATATTTGCCAGTGTTATTTTTTAATTTTAAAAAATATGATTTTATAAGTCATTCATGATTTCATTATAGTGTGATTTTTTAAGCATGTAGTTTTTCAAGTAACATTTGCAATTTATTTTTAGAGAGCCTTCAGTTGTTGCTAAAAATCTTATCAAACTTCTATTGAATGCCACTACTGAAGATGCTCTTAATGTTCAAGAATTTGTAAGTAATATTCATCAAGCTTTTTATTAGCCCTAACATCTAGAGTTAATAGTTCAATAAATGCTTATTCAAGTTGCTACAAGGTCAGAAAATAGACGGCAAGTTCAAAAAGCTGTTCAGATTTTTTTTTGGGGGGGGGGGGCAAATAAGTTTGTGGCAGTTTGCAGTATCTGGTTGCATTTTGATACAAAATTGCGAAGTGCACGATTTATACATGAAACTATGAAAAATTATGTTTAATGTTTGTTTTTTTTTTGTATGAAAATAAATGGCATTTAATATTTATGTTTTGCTTCTCACAGTCACAAATAGGGGACGGCGGTACCTTTTCATATTTTCAATGCTATCAATTGAAAGAGTGTGACAACTCCATTTAAATTTTATTGACTCATTTATCCTTTGAATGTATACAGTTTTGATTTTATTAGTCACAAAAAGGTATGAAGTTATGTAGCATTAGCTAATAGCTATTCTTTTTTTTTTTTTTTTTTTCAATATCCAAATGTTCCTTACTTTCTGAATAAGCTTTGTATTTCCAATGAATTTAAAGTGAAATAATAGTAATGTTTTGTATGAAACTAGAAAATGTTTGGATGAAAATATCTTGTTCGGCAAATGTTGATTATGTAATGATGATTGATGTGTATAGATATCCCCCTTTTGGGTCAGACAAGTTTTACTTTTTTGGAACCGTAGGACATCTCGTAACCAGACTTAGATGTACTGGATATTTTTTCCTTACCAGAATGGATTGTGTAATGTTTTATTTAAGCCATTATAAAATTATAGTGCATAACCTTGTTTTACCTGAAGTCCGCACTTAATAAATTGAGATGAATCTCGCAGGATGGGACCATAGGTGGCTCATACGGGGGAGGCAAGGGGGGGACTGCCCCCTCACTTTTCAGAGTTAAAAATCAATGATTAGTTGAAAAATGGTTTTTTATTGGGTGGATTGGTACATTTCATGAAAGTAAAAACTAAAAATTCAAAATAAATGGACTTTTCTTGTCTTATTTCATAAAAATGGAACTTTGAATTGGAAAGGTAAAATATATGGAGGCCATCTGTCCCGATTTTTGAGGCCATACTTCTTGATATTTTGGAGGTCATAGAAGCAGTAATGTTAATAGTCTGGAATGAATTCCAATTCTGTGCCCCCTCCCCTTCCAAAAAAATATTTTCAGGGGGCATGCCCCCCTCACACACACACACTTTTTTTGACCCCCCACTTTTTCAGTGCACTAGCCCCCTATGAACGGGACTTTTTTTTTATTTTTAATTTAACTTTTAGATGATATGATTGGAAAATGTGAATTAGAGGAAATAAAATTACAAAGTAGGAATTGTTGTCGTTAATTGATACTTATTTTACTGGTGCAAAATTTGCAGCTGCTCTTCAGAAACCAATTTCTGAATATTTGGTTCCAAGTATGTATCATTGTGACTAATTATCTACATCTAGGAAGCCTAAGTAGTACGAAGAGAAAGTTCAGGAGCAGTGAAGGAGAGAAGGGATTACGTGGGACTTGGAGTTTTCTGCTAACGAATTATCAAGAATGGTTCTGCGGTTGTTTCAAATTATTCTTAAAAGTGCTTTTTGATTTGTAACATTGAAATAAACAATAGGTCAGCTGCGCTGGCCACATATGGCCCATGGGTCGAAGATTGGCACCTCTTTTATAAAGAGTTACTTGCGCTTTTTGAGTGCTTAAAAAATCATCTTGACGAAAAGGAGTGAAAGCTCTGCTGGCATCAGATAGGTAATAATGTAGCAACATTTCTTTTGATAACAAAAAAAGATATGTGAATTTTGTATTGTGCTTCTTTATTTCTTTTGTTCCTCCTCCCTCTTGACTTTTTATGCACCCTTTTGACAGATGAAACATTTTGGAAAGATGGGAGAAATTCCCTCTTCAGTTCCCAAAATTTTGTGGTCAAACCTTACAAATTCTAAATCACCTGTTACTGAAGAAGAAAAGATTATAACAATACTGCTACTTGGTATGTTAGCGGAGTAAGTTCATTTTATGTATTTTTGTTTTCTCTTTTTCTGTAATGATTTCATATATTTTCTATAAAAGAGTTTTATGCACTTTTTTTTTCCATTTCTATTTTTCAAACCTATTGATTCCGAGTTTGAATTAATTGATAAAATGTTCCACAAAATTTATTAAATATATTAAGGGGAAAAAACAATCTAATTACATGTAGTTTAATAGGAAAAAATCTCCCTGAAATATTTAAACTTTAAAAAAAAAATGACTTTTTTTCTTTTTTTAGAATGAAATAGTTAAATAGTAATTTGTGTCAAAGTGTCGTAAATAAAACAATGGATCCCCTTTTTTTCCATATTTAAAATGCTGTGCTTAGGAAGCTAGTACTCCTAGTAGCTTTGAAACAGCTGTATGCAGTACAATTCACATATGAGGTAGTGAGAAGCAAAGGGATGCAAGTGGCAAAATTAAAATTTTGGAGATAACCAGTACAAATGGTATGTGTGAACCTCTCCTCTGTCTTGGGGCAAGAGATGGTACTAGTAGCCCTGGTAGTTGCTGCTATACAGCATGATTTAGAAAAAAAATTCAGTGAAAGCCTACCTAGGATGTTATCTTTAAATGTGTTTTACTCAAAACTTAGTAGTAGTCCACTTGCATCCCTTTGCTTCTCACTGCCTCATATGTGCCATTGGTTAAAATATTGATATAGATTTATATCTGATAATATTTATTTTAGACTTCTGAGTACCATTTTGTAATACATACTATTACCAGTATATACTTTAAGAAGTTGATACATTGTTTTTTACTTATAGAGTAGATTCTGCTGTTGTCACTAATCATTTTGATGAACTTATAAAGTTGGGATTAGGAAAAAATGCTGAAGAAAATTTCCAATTAGCAAGATACACTTTTAAAACTCTCTGTAAAATCAATCAAAATGTACGAGGCAAGGTAATATATTTTTATTGTTTTTTTTACAACATATTTTGAGCAAATATAAGTTTTTTCTGCTTAAATTGTTGTTTTGTTTTATATATTTTTTAAGCTCGCATATTGTAAAGTATCTATATTATTTGTAAATCAATTGTGTGAGAGGAAAATCATTTTTGGAACATAGCGATGTGAATCATGTGAATAGCCAGAGGGTAGGTAAATATTTTTGGGGTATTTATCCAGGTATTTACTCAAGACCTTGGGTGAATACCCAAAAACTGGTTATAGTGCGAAAAAAAATTAAAAGGTGAAGGGTGGTAAATTTTTGTCTAAATAGGTAAAATTTATACATCTAACATATAAAAATCTCCTGTCACAGTGTTTGTGTTTAAACTAGGGTTTTCAATCCCGCGCCGAAATTAGTCCCGCAGGATTTCAGGATTGTAAGGAGCCAATCCCGCAGGATTCCGAGATCCTGTGGGATTGACTTATTTTTCTAAAAATTAAATTTTTATGTCAAATAGAAAAAGTTGTGCTTTTTAGGAAGGACTCCTTTTATTACTTGAATTAATCTTCTTGAATTCCATACAACAATTGTAAAGCACTACAAAGTCGGATTCTAATTAGCAATTATCGTTTGATAAGCAAAATTGTGCCGTTCGTATAGGATCTTCTATTTTTCTAATAATAATATATCTAATAATAATAATATATAATAGGATAAAGAAAAAATATCTTCTTTCTAATGGTACCAACAAAGAGAAGATGCAATGTGACAAACTTGTGCTATAGCACATTAAAATTAGGCTATTTTTCACGTGAACGATTCTGACAGCCACTTTGGATGCCAATATCTTTTAGAAAATCAGTATTTATGCTCTGCAACTATAACCCATTAAAAGGATGTATACTGACAATAGAATTACAAAGTAAAAGCTTTTGAATCATTTTTGTTCAGAATTTATGGCATTCCAAAGCAAGGGAAAAGTTTCTCCACTGCGTTTTTCTTACGACTTTGCATGCGTGCTACACCAAAGTTAATGAACTCAAATTCATAAAAATACTAGAGTTTTGACAACCAAAAGTACTTTGAGTTCCTAAAATTTCAGGATTCCAGTAAGATAAATTTACCCGTAATCTGAGCTTAAACATGGTGATTCATTACGATAGACAAAATTTCAAACTCATTTTTCTATCCTTATTCGAAAAACCACCATCAAAGAAAAACTATTTTGAAAGGAAAAAATCTGTTCTTTCTAATGGTAATGAAAAGAAGATGCGAGGTGACAAATTTGGACGCTTTGAAAATAGGCTATTTTTTACTTGAACGGTTTTGATAGCCACTTAGGATAACAATTTCTTTTAGAAAATAGATATTTAAGCTCTGAAACTGTAACCCTTTAAAAACAAGTACTTTTACAATGTAATCACGAAGTACGAGCCTTTGAATTATTTTTGTTCAAATTTTATGACAACCTAAAATCTAGGAAAAAATTTCCCCGCCGCGCTTTTACACACGTTTACACACGTGCTATAAAAAACAACCAATTGCACCTAAGATTTCAGGCTTTCTGTGTGATAAAATTTTCTGTAAACTTAATCTAAACTTTTCAATTTGGCACAAAAAGCTGATCCGCCGTTTTGTATCACAATTTTTGGAGATCCTACATCCTCAGGGTTTGGATCTAGGAAGCTGAAAATTCGCATAGGTTGCAAAGGCAACTCTACACCTCTATAAAATTTCATCCGAATCAGAGATGGTCGAGCCGGGACTCCTAGGTCACTTGACATGGAATGACTCTTCTATATTTGCTAGTAGTAAAAGTAAGTAAAAGGCAGAAAAAGGTCAAAACTTTTCTATTTCCGAACGTTGTTCTGAAGTTAGATTTCATTTTCGTATTTCATACCCCCTCCCCCCAAGCTGAAAATAACGCAACTTATTTTAGATACCAGTCTTTATTTCATCAATTACATCTTTTTCGGATTCCGAAAACTTTCTTTGCCACCATATTTTGTTTCATATTTTTTCACATTAATATTTTGTAATTACTTATAAAAATCTCGAACTAACTTATACAGCTGGGTGACACAGTGCAGCGGGTTATGTTTTAGGAGAGAATAAATATTTAAAAAAGAATATTACTTAGTGACTATTAAAACAAATTTCACACAGGACCGCTAAAACTCTAAGCACACCCCTGTAAAGGTTTTGAGTGCATTACTAATGCTTACAAAAGTGCTTCAACATTGCATTCAGGCTACTCCAGCTGGTTTTGGAATTTGTAATAGGGGAAGGTTGCTGTCAATGAACCGGTTCCATGACTGGATTTCGAAGGCATTTTCCCCACCAGAGTTTTCTCAAGCACAAAATCAGTTTTAGTGTATTTTTCCTATATATAAAGGTGAATAAAAAGCACCACTGTCCTTCAAGACAGGCACAACTGTCTCAATCGTTTTAAGTAAAAGTTTGGGACTTTGCTGACAGTAATAAGCACTAAAATTCATGATAAACTTTTTCTCAATTTCGGCTGGATTTTTTCCTCTTCCTTGATTTGACAAGTGAAAGAAAAAGTATTGTCCATACTCCCCAAAGCCGAATATTACTAAATTTTCGACGTACTTCGCAGAACAGATGCATGAGCTGCAGAACAATTCTGTTCAAATGTGAGAGCGAAACTCTGAGAAATTTTCTGCAGAAACTCTACAGATTTTTGTGAAATTTCTGCAGAAACTGCTTATTTTCTGCAAATATCTTCCAACTCAAGACAGAATTTTGCACAAATTCTATGGATTTCTTTAAATTAGAAGAAAATCTAAAATTCTCAGAAATTACGATAATTCAGCAGATAGCTCGCGAAAAGCATTGAATTCGACAAGCCATCTGCAGGAACTTTAGATTTACTTTAAACTTGGAGAAATCTGCAGAATTTGTGCAAAATTCAATCTTGGGTTTGAAGATATGTGTAGCAACTCGGCATTTTCTGCAGAAATTTCATATTCTAAATCTGAAAAGATTCTGATTTTTCTATCGTTTTTGGTTCCCCTTTTCCTTATTTTTCCAAATTGATTTTCATCCACTGCAATTTCCTCCATACATGTATGTTTTGGAAACATGCCAACATTGAAATATGTCTATCGCCAAAAATTGCGTGTCTTGTTTGAGATTTCAATCCTTTTGCATCCTGAAAACATTTCAGTTGTTTAGAAAGTTTTGAAGTGTTTTGTTATACGCTGCTGTAGCTCTACTCATTTTATTTATTATTTTAGTAATTTATTTATCTATTAACTACATTTTATTTGCTCCTTCATGCCATGTAAAATTAGCAAAAAAAAAGTAGTTTGACACCTAAGTTTGGATTTTTATTAAATTTTGTATCTTTGCTTTTCTATGCTTTTTAGAAAGCGTATAAAATATTTTTGGAGAATCTCAATCAGTTGAGGTGCCACAGAAATTCATTGCAATAGTGAAGCTTTAAGAAAAAAGAAAAGAAAAAAAAAAAAACTCCTGTATGAAACGATTTTGATTTAGGACTCCCTATTTGTAGAAAAACTCACATTGTTTGCTTGTGTATACAACGCTTGAAGTACTTGCAGAACACTTTTGGACAAATGATTTTACGTTGTAGAACATCATCAAGTATTCTGCTTTGGGGTCCATACTGACATATGAAATCTGGTTCAGTGTGCCGCTAGGATCGAACCAACTATCAAATGTGCCTTAAAGTCAAAAAGGTTGAGAAGCACTGGCTTAAACGAAATTTTATTTAAAAATTTGATAAAATAATTTCAAATTGAATTGTGCATGAAGGAACCTTAATTTGCAATGAAATAGTTGGAGGAATACAAGAAGTGATTCAATCATAAATTTCATGATTTCAAAATGTCTCTCTTTCATATTCAAGGAAAATGGAAGCATGAGGCAGAATAAATTGAAAAGGTTATGAAAGACCATGACCGTAAATTTTTTTTGGTAAATTAGTGATAATGCAGCAAATATACGAGCAGCTTTTACATTGGTAAACACAAAATATCAAAATATTAATTGCCTTAAGTTGCTTTTCTGGTTATCTGCATTTGTTATTTATTGATATTTCTTGATGGAAATTTAAGCTTTTTCTATTACATACAACAGAAATAGTGTAAATTATTGAATGAAACCTCCTTTTACAAGCAATCTTTATTGAAATTTAAAAAGCAAGAGGTTAAGAAGAAAACTGCTGTTTTGTTGAAACTTTATATAAAAACTCAATTAAGAAAACTGTTTGCAACATTCCCGAACCTTAAAAATTGACATTTGTTTAGAGCAAACTGGTTGTTAGCGAAGTCACTGAGTTCTCTGATCTGAAGTTCTGGAATCGAAAGTAATCCTCTTACACGCAGAGCCCAACTAACTAAAAGTAAGGCCCAAGGCCCACAATAATTACGGGGCCCCTCCTCTATTCTATCACTTTAGTCAATGCCAAATCATGTTTAACTTTTCCGTAGTGTAGCTCTTGTTGGGCCCTTGTATATAGTGCCGCAGAGCCCTGTGCAGTTGCACCGTTTTCCCATGCCTAGTACCACCACTGCTTTTTTTTAACTTCATTTTATAACTTAATACTTTTATAGCTCAATCAAATAGTGAACACGATATATTGCCCCTCCCCTCCCACATAAATATTCAAAAGAAAAAATTGGTCAACCCAGCAATTCTTTTTTCAGTTTTTTTAGCTTCATTAGTCAATTAATTTATGAAAAAGAAAACCTAGTAACTATACTTAACATTGAGTGAAATTCAAGAAATGAAGTGTTCTTACTCACATAAAACCAGCTAAGGAGAGAAATACCAATAAAGTATCAAAAGAGACTTTTTTTCCAATTAATAATTCATTGGTTGTATATTATTTTCTTCAAAATACATGATTCTTGAATGCTATGCATACGTATTTCAAACATTAGGGGCCCCTTGCAAAGGTCTACTTGACCCTCTGCGGTAATCAAGACCTGACTACCTTATTAAGATTTGTTCCTAAAAAATGATTTGCATTTTGTAACCAATGTTAATCATATACCTTTAGCTGAAACCACAAATTCATCAAGTCAGTTGGCAAATTAACAGCTTAGGGAAGGTATTTGTCAGAATAGCTTTCTATATCTTCTTTACATAAAGTTAAAGAAAAAAATTATGTCTTTAAGAAAAGAAATTATTTTCATATTGGTCTAATTCATTCTTCTTGCAGTAGAGATCTTAAAAGCAAAAGTACAAAGATATGATATGAAACAATCCAAAACTACTTGGATGTTTTAGCATTTATTTATGAAGGACCTACAGCTTATTTTTATGCGTAACTATCCTGAATTATACCTAAAAACGTAAAAATTTTGTATGAAATGAGAAAGAGCAGCAGCTCTGCTCATGTGAGTCCCTATACAAATTAAACCCTGATAACAACCACTTGTACCTTTATTATTAGACCTCTGAGGATATACACGATTTTTAACCAGCTCTTTATACTTTATAGAAAAAATCTAGTGTCCATATAAATTTTTCACTGAAAATTTCTTTAATTCGTAATAAGTAAAAAGTTTGTAGTGAAGTATTATGCTTTCATTCTTTTTTCTCATTTTTCATTGTCTTAACTTTGCCCAAATAGTTTGACTGTGCTACTGGAAATAACGATGAAGTTCTGTTGCCTTTGGATCATGAAATTGTGAAAAGAATCAAGTGTCTACTGATAAAAGGTATTCATATCAAATATTTTGTAGACTGTGTTTAAATGTATAATACAATCAGGGCCCAATTTCCCAGTAGGCAGCTGCCTAGGGTGGCAAATTTTGCTTTAACCACACATTTTTTAAGTGATTTTTTTATTCTTGAAAGTGAAATATTAGCACTCTTTTATCTTCTACATAGACAATCTTTTCTTGTAATTAATAAAGATTACTTTCACCATCTTATGAATATGAAATGTTTTTCCATCATAATAGATTAGCGTAAAACTTTAAGTGTGATGACAAAGAGCGTGTGTCGATTGCAGAAAGTGTTGTTGCACTTGACCAGTAGTTGCAACAAGGTTGGAGTTTGACTAAGATTTTTAGTGCTATACTAAAGTTTATTCAGTTCTGGTTCCCATCGGGGTGCCGCTGAATAAGAAACGTTGTCATTTCTTCATAAGCTTGATGGTTTACATTTCGGGACCAATTTTTTGGGTCAAGGAAATTTTGCTTCTTTTAGGGGGAAATTTCAAATCTGCCCAGAGGCGGCATGGAGTTAAATTCGGCACTGAATACAATCAAACCCATTTACACCCCAGTTGCTGACCCAGAGGGAGAAAGGTCATGCTCCCCCTTTTCAGGGATCAAAGATAAATCTGCATCTTAGGGAATTATGCTTCAGAAAATTTGTCTCAGATGCCATATTTATGCTTATAAATTAAACTTGTACCCCCCCCCCCCCCCCGACCCAATATTTGCATCTATTGCACCAAATTTAGATTTGTAATTATTTATCAAAACACTTTTTTTTCATGCCCTTTTGAAATTGATTTAATTATTGCTATCATTTTAAGTTCTTTGTTAATACCTTATATCAAAATCTTTTTTAGGTAATTTTTTTTAGTTAAAAACATTTTATTGTTCAGTAAATGAAATAATTAAAGGAGAAAAGTAAGCTTTTGAAAGTTATATTATTAGAAGATATATAGATGTATATTTTATTTTATTTATTTATTTGTTTATTTCAGAATGTTTAAAAACTTTTTAAAAATTATTATTTATCTCTTGTCTTTGGATTAAAATTTTTGAAATACTGTGCTGCTTTGATTGCATAAGCACGTGATTTTCAAGAGCAAACGTAACTACTGTGTTGTTATAAAACTGTTATGAAACCCTACTGTACAAAATTATTCTTAAAACTTTTTTCCCTACAGATTTCTACTTTGAAATTTAATTACTGAATTTTTATTACATAGGTTTTACCAATTTCGAAGATGATCAGTGGACACCTATGGCCAATGAGGCTGTTGCTTGTCTGTATTCTCTTGTAACAGAGCCCACATTTTTATGTGCTGAAATTGGCGTGGAATTAGTTAATATATTGTATAAAGGACCGGAAAATGACCAAGAAGGTATTCCTATTCCTTTTGGTTCCATTATAAGCATTATTATTATAAAATGGCAAAGGATGATTGTTTTTAAACTAAATGCAATTTTATAATCATAAGTGCATTCTAATATATTAATTTTTTAACCTCACGCAATGCATATAACAATTAAAGTTCAACTTTCATGTTTTTTTCCTCCATATGTGACTAATTTTTTTCAGGACTTACATACATAGTTTAGAAATTAAAATCTTCGTAATAGAAATACATTTCATTTTGAAGCTCCTAAAATTGATATGGAAGGAAATTTTAACTAATTTGAATGTTCTAACTTTCTAATATATTTATTTATAACATTTACAATGTATATTTTTCTTATAGAGATGTTCCTATTCTGTAATTCCTGAAGTGTTTTCTTTTTGAAAAATGCTTTCACTTTTGAAATTTTCAATAAATATGTTTGTTAAAAATAAGTTTCAGCTTTTAATAATGAAGTGAATGTATGCTTTCACTAAATGGATAAATTATAATGAGTAAGTAAATATTATAAGATACATTTAAACCTTGTTAAAATCAGCTCAAAGGGACTTGTAAAAGTGAATTGTCTTAACCGTAGTTTGCTTTATCTTAATAACAATGATTAGTGTGATTTTTAAATATAACAGGACAGGAATTGCAAATGTTTTAGCAATAATTTGTTTTAAGCATGTTTGAATAAATGATCTTCCATTGTATTAAAATAGAAAAATTAGAAAATGTGCTCATTCTTTCTTTCAAAAGTAAAAAAGTAAGTGTTTATCTAACACAGTACCATTATTTGTTTTATTTCATCTTTCAAAAGTAAAAGAGATTTCTAATTATGTTTACTCATGTTTTTTCTATACTTAAAGCTTACAGTTATTCATGGTGTCTTAAACATTGCATGTAATTTGATCAGGGGGGGGGGGAACTGAAGTGTGTTCTTTTTTATTCTGTAGACCATGTTGAGCAGTATCTAAATATATTTGAAAGTTTTACTCCCATGATATATATGATGTGTAATATTTTATGGATGGTATATGTTTAGTATTTGTTTTAAATCAATTTTGTTGGTTTACATAAATAAATACAGTTTTAACAGGTTTTGAAACATTCACTTTTTGTGTGTGTGTGTGTGTGTGTGCGTGTGAAAAAATCCACCTCAGTTTTTTTTTAGTGAGTTAATTGATATGTTTTTATTATTATTAATAATGATTTAAAATATTCTGTAACCTTGAAACTTTTATTGTTTTAGATAAAATAGTGATTTCTCCTCTGCTACTGACACGCTTTCTTTCTTTTTGTGGAGATGTGGCTTTACATTATACATTTTACCTCAAAGTAGACTATTTTGCTCATTTGAGACGTCAAGAGATATTAAAAGAGAAACGACGGAGGAAGTCAATTGTTAACAAGAATTTATCATCACTCCATAGGACCATCTTAAGTAGTAGTCCAAAATCAGCAGTAAGTAATTACTTTCTTTCTATTAAATCAATTATCCTTGTTATGTTAGTTTGCTAATTGAATATGCCAGGTGTTTATAAAGCCTTGTCTGGATAAAGAAAATGTATGTAAAAAAAGATATTTTAAGATATATATATATATATATATATATATATATATATATATATATATATATATATATATATATTAGGGTGTCCCAAAAAAATGAAAGTCGTTATTTTTTAACGCATACCCTCTTATTTTTTTCCTTTCATATCAAAACCGTTGCAAAAAAAATTTTCATGCAATTTGAAGCACGGTAACCCGTGCCGACTTGCGCCTAAACATGTAAATAGCACGTGTATTCCTAATCAAGTGAACGCAGGCGACGCGATACTTTGCGAAGCTCAAAGCAGCTGTAAATGGGTGCACAGAAAACAAATCAAAACAGAACAGATGTTGAGGGCTTATCCGTGGTTCGTAGCAATGTGCAAAACACTAAACGGGTCAGTACGAATACACTTTGATCAGTGAGCGCAGTATAGTTCTTCCATAGTGAGCAAAACATGGCAGTGGAAATGCGTAGCTCGATAAAAAAAAAAAGAGAGATTTTTGATAGGAGTCGTAAAACATCAAATTACGGGCTCAAAACTTCCCTCCAACGAACAACTTCTGTCTGTTTTGTTTTATACATTCGAGAAGTAAATTTAACCATTAGTGAAAGTGCAAATCTCGCTATTCAGGAAAGAATCATCTTTTAGGAGGCACGCATTTCCACCAAATCGTGTGAATAAACTTAAAAACCTGTATCAAATTTGGAAAGACTGACAAAAAAAATATAAAGAAACAGCAAGAAGTATTCAGGCAGCGCCAACTAAAATTTGTGAGTAATTTAAACAATTTATTTGATATTGTACATGCTGATACACTTCAGTTAATCAAAATGGAGGAAGATAGGATTTTCTTGCTATTGAAACAAGTATACCAGAACCTGGAGCAAGTATATCGAAACCTGGAGCAAGTATACCGGAACCTGGAACAAGTAAATGAGAACCTTGAATAAGTAAATATGTAATGAGGAGCAATTCTATTGCTCCAAAAATAGTTGCTGCATTGGACAGGTGTCAGTTAAGTATATGAGATTCCGTGCTTATTCTTGAAGCTACTATTGACGTACTTGGGTGTAACAATGACAAATTTCCGATAAGTAAATCTTTTCAATTCAAAGAATTCGAACCGATGACGAGCAGAAATAGTGTGAGGAAAGAATAAAAGCTTTGAGTGCTGAAAAATCAGAAGATCGCTAACCTATAGATATTTTATATAGATGTAAGGAACAACTTATTGCTGTGCCTAAGCTGGATAATTATACAGGAAAAGAACAGGCACAGGCTGTTTGGAAGACAGTTTTAGATTAGAATCTCGAAGAGAAAGTTCAAATTCTCTATTGTGATACTACAACTTACAATACAGGTCATTAAAATGGTACTTGCGCCCTTCTTGAGCAAAACTTTGACAGAGAAATGCTTTCCTTTGCTTGGCGCCAAAATATATATAAACTGGTATTAAAGGCAGTATTCGAAGCGAAAATTAAGCAAGTCACAACAAGCCCTGATATTCCACTCTTCAAAAATCTCAGAGTCTTGGGAAAACATCGATCCCACTAAAATACACTGCTATAGAGGAGCTGCGGAGTTGTTTTGAACTGTACCCGAACTTGAAAATTTACTTGTCTTTTACCGTGCTAAACTTACAAATGTAATGGTCAAGGATGGCTATCGAGAGTTGATAGAACTGTCTATCACATTTTTAGGTAAAGATACAGAAAATAAATTTAAAATAAGACCACCGGGAGCCATGCATTAAGCTCGATGAATGACTCGAGCAATTTACTCCCTAAAACTATTACTATTTAGCTCACAACTAAAATTAGATACGAAGGAAAATGAAGCATTGTTCAGATGTCGGCTTGTTTGTAGTGACTCTATATGTGAAACCATGGCTTCAATGCATTTTGGAAGTCAAAGCACTCAACAAAGATTTGTGCTTTTTGAAATCTTTGAAAGCGTACGAAAATGTCTACCTTACTATCTCAAAAGCTGCTCCACAAAAATTCATCCAGCATTTATGGTATTTATCTGACGAAATAGCCGTCTTAGCTCTTTTTGATGATGAGGTAGAAGAAGAAACAAAATAAAAAAAGGTGACAAATTTATGTAGAGAAGCCTTCTCGACCCATGAGAAAAAATACATTCCATCGAAGTAAGATCTTTGTGGTTCATCATATGGTAAGTTTTGCACATTGATTTCAGCTAGTTGTTTAATTATTCATTTATTACCAGTCCATTTGTTACCAGTTCTTTACTATTTTTCAGAGAAAACAATTGATGATTTCATATCAGCAAAATGCCAGTCATTGTTCACTAGACTTAGAAACTGATGATAGTTTTCTTAACGAGAGTCCCTCTTTATGGGTCAATAATACTTTATTCCTTGAAGCAAAAAAGATGGTCTCAATGCTTAGAGCAGTAAACGATGTAGCTGAAAGAGCGGTAAAAATGATGCAGGATTTTCATGGTTTGCTACCAGCTGATGAGGAGCTAAAACAATTTGTGTTACGTTGCGTTCAAGAGCACCAGAAGATTTATCTTGACTGAAAAATGCAAACATTGAAACACAAATATGTGCAGTAATGTTTCTTGTAGTGTAATATTGTTGTAAATATATGATTCAAATAAATAGATGTCGCATGTAGTAAGAAATTATACAGTTAGCAGTCTTCCCACTGTAGTCGCCGTACAGGTTTACAGGTCCAACTTTGACCTCATGTCGGCACGGGTTCCCGTTATTTTATTCCAATGAAATTTTTTTCTGATGTTTCTGAGGTGAAAAGGAAAAAATATGGAGGGTATGCGTATTCGATTTCCCAAATTTTTTTCCGCCACTATATTTTGGGACACCCCAATATATATTGAATTTTTACCTCATCAATTACCTTTTCCCTAAATGATACAATGTTACCTAAAAGCATGTAAGTAGTGCTAACATCCAAAACTGAAAATGGCACCTATGAAAGAAAATCCCAGGGGCTCCATAATTGTGGTTTTTAGGGTCAAGCCCCAAGCCTTTGGTTTTAACGCATATTGTCAATTCTAACATGACGGCTTATATCTGTATAAGGGCTGTTATGATTGAATTCTCACCCTCAAGAAGGTAAATTTTGCCTGCATTAGTGCTTAGCGAAGTTAAAAATTGTTGAAATCTTCTCAGAGCTATAAAAGGTGCATATGTAGAAGTGTATTTATGTTGGAGAAAAAGCTTTTTGAGATAAGGATTGAATTATGGTTAAATAGGAAATAGCTTGTTTTTTTTACATAATTTTTTTTTCATTAGTGCAAGACTTTTCAAACATCCTTTAGTATGAGAGAAAAAACAATAAAACAATTATTCTTAAAAAAAAAATTTATTTTTTTAATGAGCATGCAAAAGACATCCTTGCCTTTGTGTTATTTTTACACACTATATATTTAAGGTGAAAATAAATTTTTAGATTAGTGTTACTGAACAGCTGCTAACTGCAGTTCTTTGGCACAGCTCAAGTGTATCCTTCAAGATGAATTGAGCAATAAACTTTTTATCATTGTATCTGAGACTAGTTCATAAGAGTGACTAGATGTGAAAAGTTTGGTTCCCTGACTACTTATCAGCCAAGGAGATCCTGCTTTTATTTGTCCCAGAGACTAGGAGGTAGTTGGAAACAGTGATTTCTTACTTCCCATTACGTTGATGTAACTTGTATACATTATCAGTTTAAAGTCTTGAAGTTCTATAGCAATAATACTCCTTAAAATGAAATCCGAAAATATTTAAAAAGAAAAAGCGTTTAAAAAATAATTATAAGCTAAATTTATGTAAAAGCAAATAACAGCTTAGTGTACAAAATGTAACGTTAAAATAACATATAAAGAATAATGCACCATACAAACCAGGGGTCTGGCCAGAGCATATTTGAGTCCGTTAACGGACCCTTCACAAAAATCCGATCAACCAAAATGGACCTTTCACAAAATCCCGATCAAACAAAACGGACCTTTCACAAAATCCCGATCAAACAAAACGGACCCTTCACAAAATTCTGATAAACAAGATCGGATCTGTCAAATTGTTTATTGAAAGAGCAAATCTGAAAGCAAAATAACGCATATTTCTGTGTATAAACCGATAATTTCTGGCACCTTTTTTTAAGTCAAATCAGAGCGATCAGCTTATACAAAATCAATCAGCTTATACAAAATCGGCTAATTTTGAAAAAAAAATCGGCGCTCTTGGGATGCTCCTGCAAGCGATAAATAATTGCTACTGCCAAATAAATATAATGGTTGTTTGTTTTATCACAGCTAATTAGCAGCGGTGTTTTTGTAAACTTTTCTGAAAAGGCATTGGTAAGCACTTTTCTCGGCTCATGATTTAATAAACAATAATAATATATATCTGCAAAATGAACTTAGAACTGCAAAGGGATAGTAAGGGTGAGGAAAAAATATGATCGCTTCAGATAGTGTTACAACTTCAAAATTATCACCACTTAGCGTCTGGAGTTGAACCTTTATAATGACTTGATTAGAAAATATTCTCATCATTTTGCCAGCTTGTCAATATTTGCGTTTTTACGGTGCGGTGCGATGTTTAATTGTTATTTTTTGGAGAAAATTATATGGGTTTTGATTTTTCGATGCTAACAAGGATGACTAACTTTAAATAAACTCTTTTAATTACCTTTTTTTTTCTTTAGATGTCTACATTTTGAAAAATACAATCTTTTAACATCCGATATGAGAATCATATTTTGTTCTTTTTTCAAGCTAACTTCACTTTATTAGGATTCAAATAAATGAAAAGTCTCTTTATTTCTGTTAGAACTCTCATTTCAAGTTTTTAAAGCAAAATTCCATTTTCTGTTATGAGTCAAACATTAAAATGCTAAATAGATGGTTTATTTTATTTTATTTTTTGGATCAACTGTGTCCACAGATATTAATGATATGTTTATCATAGGACTCTAAAATGCAATTTTAAAATAATTTTATCAAAAATATTTCTTTTACAAGCCGTTTTTATAGTTTTGATGCCTTCACTTTGAGAATTGCGATCTCTTTGCATCCGCTATGGGAATCCGATTTTTCGAATTTTTAATGATTATTACGCTTTGTTAAGAGGTAAACAATTGAAATATCTTTTTATTTTTGTTAAAATCACGGAATTTATAAGTTTTAAACGAAATTCTGTGCTTTTCAAGAGTGTCTTGGGTCAAAAAGTTGAATGCTGAACCCTATTCTGAATTTTATTTTATTTATTCATATTTTTGTTACAATTATTTTAAGTACTGTACAGAAATATATCTAGTATAGTTTAACATAATGTAGAATGGTAGATAAATATTGATACTTGAGAGAGCGATGCCCCCCCCCCCCCCCCCCCCCCGCCAAAGATCAGAAAAAAAATCCAGAATGATTTTCTCGACGTAGAAGAGGAAAACACTCAACTTTAAGTTTAATTGATGCAGTTTGTGCCATCTCTAAATTCTAAAATTTTGTTTTACCAAAAAAAAAAAAATTTTTTTTTTGCGAAATTTTTTGATTTTTTACAAAATTAATTCATTTTTCACAAAATTATTTGATTTTTCTCAAAAAACGGACCCTGTGAAAAATCCTGGACAGACCCCTGCATACTGTACTCCAGGTACATTATGTATAATGTGGATGGAAATATCTAAGTTAAGCATCAAAAATGGCAGGGAAGGTAATATAAGCAAAGTATAACTTTGTAGATCTGTTAGAGAAGAAAAGGTAAGACCAATAACCTTTGGCAACAACTTTTTTCACTGTGTCAATGTCAAACAATGACTGCCTCCACATGGGTTTGGAAATATGGGGAACATATTTCAAAATGTCTTCCATATGCTGTTT
Organism: Uloborus diversus; assembly: GCF_026930045.1. NCBI lineage: Eukaryota > Metazoa > Arthropoda > Arachnida > Araneae > Uloboridae > Uloborus > Uloborus diversus. Next base: position 149,301,095 of record NC_072739.1, on the reverse strand, counting down.
AGTGTTCACCCACTCGTAGTTTAATTTCAAAAATCACCACAAGTGTCTTTAAAAAAAATTCTCTTTTTCAGCTACCCTTTTACCCCAACTGATCCAACCTTTTTTTTTATCCCTCAGAAAAAAAGGCAAGCTAATAATCAAAAGTATCAGTATGCTCCTCCAGTTGATGAAGAAACTACTTACGAGCAAGTTTTGGAGATGTGTGCAAAAGAAGCAAAACATGGTATGTTGCCTCTAATAGCGTTAGCAATTGAAGGAGCATGAAATAATTATGGTCTTTCTCTCATTAAAATTATATTGTTATTTATGCATAGCTGCAAACTACTCCGTTGTTTATTGGACTCCCGAATATAGATGCCTTCTCCCCAAACTCCCTAATAAAGTACGAGGGATGTTTTTAAAGTAAGCATCCCATTTCGAAATGGAAAAAGAACAAGTACAGATAGAGCAAAAAAATTTATTGCACAAAAATCTACCACCCTTACGCTATTTTTCGACATTGCTCCCATGATTTTCCAAGTATTTATCACAGCGTAGTTCAAGTTTTTATTTACCTTTTCGTAGAAAGTTGCTGCCTGTGTAGTCAACTGTGAGGATTCTTACGTGGCTTTAGCTGGAACATTTTTAAATACTCTCCGGATTGCCTCGGCCTCGCTTGCAGCAATTTTAATTTGTTTTGGCATCTAAAGTCTTTCCTTTGGTGGTCGATGGCACAACATCAATGATGAGCTGAGAACATGCTACCCCATGGTTGACTACACAGGGGACAACTTACTACAAATATGTCAAGCATCTGTACCACGCTGTGACAAATGCTTGGAAAATCACGGTAGCAATGTTGAAAAATAGCATAAGGCAGGTAGATTTTTGTGCATTAAATTTCTTTGCTCTATATGTAGTTGTTCTTTTTTATTTCAAAACAGTACTTACTTTAAAAACCTCCCTCGTATGTATCTCCTGAATTTTCATCAAAATAACAAAACTCCCCTGAAAAAAGGAATTTTTAGTTGTTAGAGCATTGGCAAAAAAAAAAAAAAAAACCTACTGTAAAACAATCATGATTGTAAAAGAAAACCATTTCACACCTGTGTTTCTTTTCTTTCATTTTCTTTCTTTTTAAAACTTATGTTTTCCAAAAAAGTTCAGTAAAACGTTTCTGGTTTTTCTCTGAACCTCTTAAATTTTCATCTGCTGCAATGAATATTTTATTATCATTTATAAGATAAATACACTTATGCCTCTTTTAAAGCTTTTTTTTTTTTCAAAGATTAAAGTTGTAGATTTTTTTTTTATTTCAAAAATTTTTATAGCTTCAACCAGAGACTATAGCTAGTGTTTTCATTTTTTTTAGTGTGAAATTAGTCTGTGACATTTTTTAGAGAATCGAAATATATAAAAAGGGTGAAGACTGAAGACCATAATAGAGATGAGCTTTCCATAAAGAAAAGGAATGAAATGAAAAATGGTAGAGGAAGAAGAAATAAGTTTAAAAACATTGAATTGTTACATTCAGAAATTTCAACTGTCTCTACTTTTCCTGCAATCAAATTTTTATACAAAATAAAGTCTCAACCCTTGTTTATCGCTGTTAATTTGTTCCAGACTTGACAGCGATAACTGAATTTCTGTGAAGTAGGATTCTGATTTATAAACGAATATTTTTTTAATTACAAAACTTACGACAATTTAAATAGGTTTTTACCAGTTAAAGCCTCCTAAACATAAAACAGCACCCTTTGCCACCATTACATTTGTATTAATATATTGCACAAAATATGAGAAAATGAGATAAATTAAACGTAATAGATGTCACATTGTTAGTTATTGAGGAATAAACTACACACACACACATGCAGTTCTTACACACTACTACTAATCTGTGAAAATAGTTCAACTTGTTCAATGAGGAATTAATTGCCAGTTAGTGACTGTATGTGCCTCCATTCTTCCTCTACATTTATCCTCATTAAAGTTATTACGTATACAACTTAAAAAGCTAGTACATTGTTGAACACCATGTACAGATGTATTTATCCCCTAGTAATAATACAGTGATTTATGCTTTCCAGTTAGTGTTTTACGGTTAAAATGACATAGCCATTCCATTCACTTTCTTCGGTGATTTCATACTTCCATTCCCTCAACTAGTACAACTACAGCTCCTCAGAAGAGCTTACCTTACTTAAAAGACATCTTTTGTTATTCTTTAGCAGGAAAAGGTTTACACGAGTGCGTTCAACAGGCTAATTACTATATTTGAAAAGAAAGAAGAAAAAAGTGCAATGTACTGAAGCTATGAAAGTCGAGGCGTGAAGCAGCAAGGGCACACAGCATAAAAATACTTGTCTTACTTGAGGCATATTTCTTATTTTTAAAGCATGAAATAGTCTGGCAGATGCTTAAAAAATATCTCTGGTTTTAACCATCAATTATTTTGAAGAAGAAAAAAATCAAAACACGTAGATTGCCCGCATAAAATTAAAACGTTTACCAAGAGAAAAAGTTTAAGAAGATTTTTTTTTTGGCTTATCTTGAAATTGTCTAGCAGGGCTGGACAATTCCCATGAATCTGAATAGCTCCAAAAACTATTATGGGTCGCAATCATCCTTTGTAAATACCAAATGTTCCAAATTGTGAATAGGTGTGGCCTTATCAGAAGAACGCCAGTGTCATTCTGGAAAGGTGTTATGACCTTCCCAAAAAATTAAAAAGTTTAAACCCAAATTGTAAAATGTGCTCTGTAAACGTATGTACAGTACAGCCTCAAAAAACGGTGAAAAAAATTGCTAGACTTAAATTAAGCTAAGAATTTTAATTTGATGAAGCAAGACTTATCTTTAAGTACAACTTTCTTTTGATTTTATAAAAAGGGGAAATTCTGCACCAAAAACTCGGAAAATGGGGGAAAAAACCACTTGAAATCTAAAAATATTTGGAGGAACTCAAACTCTGCTTTGAACTCAAACTCTGCTGGCCAAAATGGGTTTTAAACAAATTATACCATTTTTCATTTTTACTATTTGTGTTATTTGTAGAGTAAAAAACAAATATTTCAGAGGCCGTCGTCCCTACCAACTTATTTTATGATAAAACCAACTTTGGAATCCCTCCTGTTTTAATATTCCTGATATTTGATGTCCTAGAAATGACCTAAAATTTTATCAAAGCTGTGTCCTTGTTTTTTCACAATCCCCACCCTGACCCTCGATAAAGACTTATTGTTATTATTATTATTATTTTTTTTTTTTTTCAATTTACAGACACTTCAACCATTTATTTCACTTTTAATATTTTTTAGCAATTCACTTTTTTTATTTGATGTTTAATTTTCAAGGAATCTAAAAACTGAAATCAGGGGCTCTAACTCCTTGAAACTGAAATCAGGGGCTAAACTCCTCAGGGTTTTAATTAAAACACACCCATGTCAGAAATGATTCATAAGAGGTAATCAATGTTCTTGAAACATTTTGAATTTGAAGCAATCAATTGTATATTTGAGCCCAAAATGCCTATCGAAAAATTATGATAAATAAGAAAGTCCATGAAAGCTTGTATGTTGAAAAACAAGCAAATTGTCTTTAGTTCTTAAGATTATTCGTACATTTGTACTTTTCCATGGAGTCAATTAATTGCTCTTTTCTAGCAACCAGACTATTAGGAGCCCTTCTACCAGCAATTGTAGATGCATGTAGGTACACTCTCACTGATTTTCATAAAGAAATTCAAGCTGCAGCCTCTTTAGCTTTGGTGAAATTCATGCTAATTAGGTAATTATCTTTTATTGGTTAGAAATAAGAAGTACAGTAGAATGTCAAAAATCTAAACTAATTGGGACCGTAGGTAGTAAATTGTTGGTATTTTCGAGAATAAACGAGATAATACCATTTTGGAAAATTGTATGACATTTAATCAAATTTAGTGATTATATAATATGTATGCATATAACATACTATACAGTACACAATGCTACAATATGTAATTACATCTTTTAAAGAAAAATTAAACTCCTATTGTTTACTGAACATAAAGGGAAAATGAAAAATATTTACAGTACCGTATATACTCTGTGAGCAACTATTATACAGAAATTTACCAACGCTAATTGAATGAAATTCTGAAAAATACACAGATTGCACGCAAAGAAAGTTGAACTACTTTCTGTAAGGAAACACTGACTTAAACTCATTTGAAAAGCTCCCTGATTTTTGGCTGAACGAAGTTTGAAATTCTTTTGAGTTTCTTAAAACATAATGGGATTGTTTTTTTTTTTTTTTTGGCGTTCTACTGTGCAAGTTTAGCTTTTTAAATGTTACAAATTAATCACATAAAAATAAAATTTTAGTGTTTTAATTAAAATGTTTTATTTTATGTTTATTAGCATATTTATACATTAAGTTTATTTATTTGTTACTTTTATTTTCTCTTTTAAATGTGGTGCTGCAGCACTTATATCAGAAGTATTTAAACTCAAGAGGAAGGTTGAAGATTCTAATCCTTTTGATTATTTGGCTCACAGAACTTATATTTCAAAAAAATGTGTTTAAATTTTCAAAAAATTTACAAACACATGGGTAACATTCAATTTTGACATATACAGAAGAAAATAGTTTTGTTTGATATATATATATATATATATATATATATATATATATATACCGTAAAATCCCAAAAGTAACCCCCCTATAAAACAAAACTTGTTAATTTCAGAAGGGGGGGGGGGGGGTTATAATCGAGATTTTTTCGAAAAATGAGCCAAAATAATTGTTTTTAGTAGTATTAATTTTAGAGTACAGAAAAGAAATAAGTAAATAAGAGTTAATATTAATGAAGAGCGAGAAATTAATTAAGAAAAACCTGTCCAAATTTTCTAGTAGTAATAAATTGCATGTGGGCGCCATTTTTTCAAAAGAAAGGATTTTGTACCTTAGTTGGCGAAATCCCTATAATTTATCGCTTGAAAATTCATCATGTACTGAATGTAATAAGGTTAGAGTAAAAGAAGCAAAATCTTAACGTTCTTGTTTCAGAATAAAAGCAAAAATCGCAATCACGGCCGCCAATTCGTTACAAAGATTGCAATTTCGAAACCTGAGCTTTGCAAAGTTCGCGAACGCAAACAGAGACAAATCTCTTACTTGATTTTGTGAAATATACATTTCTGATGATCGTTAACTCGTTCAATTACTTTATTCTACCTTTAAAAAAGGTTATTTTTAAGTTTCGCGCTACTTTTTAAGCAATGCATTTCCAAAATGGCGTTGTGTTGAAGATTGTTCATTTTCACAAGTAAGAACAAAAACGCTCCTTCCAAAATAAATAAAAAGCAGTACAGTCATATAAATTTCTGCTGTAATACTATCAACAAAAAAAAAAAAAAAAAAAAAAAAACAGGCGCCCTTGCATCAAAAGGAGTCTAAACATTTTGGAAGGAATAAACCGTGGAGACAATTTTTTTCTTTTTTGTTCAAAGTATTCTGTTTTCTTTTCTTTCTTTTTTTTAGAAAAGAAAACCTGCACATGGGGGGGGGGGTGGAGAACTAAACCTTTGTAATTGCTTTTCAAGTAAAGCAGAAAATGTTATCCTTTTTTTTTTAGACGGAGTGGAAAATGAAGATGATCCTTTGAAAATATATAAAAGAGGAAAAAATTAGAATACCATAAACCACAAGTCCAAAGATGTGCAAAGCAGCTAAACAAATAAGCCAGGCAAATATAAACATCAATAAAACAACAAACAGACAAGATTAGGGCATGGATAAATGACAGAGATGAAGCCAGTACTCTTCAGCAGTGGAAACTTCATCCTATGGTTGAAAGACCAAAAATTTATACTAAAACTAAATGTAGGATGTCCTGTTCCGAAAAAGCTAACATTCAGGACTACATAGGGCTAAACACACCATATGTGAAAAATGAATGCTGATTTCTGAAACTAAGACCTTGGCTTCTAATGTCCGAGACGAAAACCCAGTACTTAGTTTTAGGTCTTAGTTCCAGAAATCTACATTAATTTTTCACATATGGTGCGTTTAGCCTTATGTAATCCTGATTGTTAACTTTTTTGAAACAGGACATCCTACATTTAGTTTTAGTATAAAGTTTTTGGTCTTTCGACTATAAGATGAAGTTTCCACTGCTGAAGATTACTGACTTCATCTCTGTCATTTATCCATGTTGCAACCTTGTCTGTTTGTTGTTTTATTGATGTTTATATATATAGAAATAAAAATATTTACATAAAAAAATAATCAATAAAAAATAATAATAAAAGAAAAAATCTCAATTTCTGTCTCTTTTGACGGCTTGTAAAATGCTTAGTGCTAAAATAAAGAATGATAATAATAATAATAATAATTTTTAAAAAGTACAGTTAATAGTATTAAAATTTAAAAGCTTATTCAAAAAGAAAATGTTTGTGGTCAATTAAAAAAGAAATAAGTTCAGTAATTTTCTTTTTTGCTGTAGGAAACGAGTAATAGTTTTTTTAAGTCATGAGTCCAATCACCTGAAGAACGAAGATGGAATGAGGAAGTGTGAATACAATGTTGAATGTAATGCTGAGGATTTTCGGTTGCTTTGCATCTGCAGAGATCAGTATTTCTAATATGAAATCTTTTTAAGTTGTATCTGGAAAAAAACACCAGGACCCCTTCCTACCCACTGGGTTGCTCACACTGGATTGGGCCTCTCAGTGTCCCCCCCCCCCCCCACGTTTTCTACAGATACATAGATTGGAGCCTGCATGGTATCTAGTATAGTTCCAATGACAGACTATAAGGTTTCATGTTGTAGCTTCTTGTCTTGTACAAATGCTGAACCAAAGGTTAATGGCTTATCAAAGTTGTGTAAATATAATCGAGTTGGAAGCTTCTTTTCTCTCATTCTCTTCCTTATTAAATGTTAAGACTTTAAAATGTGTTTTTAATTGCCTTTTGTTAAAAGTAATGTATTAATTTCCTATATTGTGTTTATATCATCGCCCCAAAACAACAATAGTATTTCTTAGCGTTGTTTCTAGGCTTAGATGTCTTACTGTTGCTCTGAGGCAAAGATAAATAAATGTTTTATTAAAAGTATTTTTGATATTGGTAGCACTATTATCCTTTCTGCATCTATGACAGTGAAAGTCATCTTTTTGTTGTATTTTGTGTTTCTATACATTTATGTATGAAGAATTTGTATGAGTAATTGTATCTTTCAGAATGAAACTGGATATTTCTTAAAGGGATTTTAGCAAACTTGAAGATTGATTTATTGAGCAAACACTTCTTTTGTTATCTTTAGAATTTTCACTAAATAAGTGTCTGCCTAGTTATTGATCAGTTTTACAACTTCATTATTGTGTACTTGTATGTAATTAATTTTTTCAATCAATATTATTCTTGTTACTTGATTAGCCAAAGATATTTTTTCAAAATGATTCTACTAAATCGTTGACGTGTATGGATCAAAACTTAGTAATTGCTTAGAATGTGCCTTTAAAAAAGCACATCTATTTCTAAAATATACATTTAAATATGAGCAATTCAGTTCATGTGTCAGTAGAAATTATGTATTAATATTCATTTAATATAACCCAATTTGTTTAATCTTGGTAAACATATTTTTTTCCTCATCAGCGAAGAAGTTTGTGAACAAAAAATGCAATTATTTGCAACCATTGCAGAAAAATCTCCTGAGCCATACATTCGAGCTAACATGGTGATAGCGATGGGAGACTTAACCACCACATTTCCCAATATAGTGGAACCATGGACATTAAAAGTTTTCCAAAGGTAAATTGCACATTATCATTGATTTTTTTTTTCATTTAAGCCTTCTGGTGATTTGCTAGATTTCCTTTTTAACCGACTTCAAAAAGGAGGCGGTTATCAGCTCATATCGTATGTATGTTTTTTTGTCCATTCACAGCCTCTCAACTAATGAACCGATTTTGATTATTCTTTTTTTAATGGATAGGGGATGGCTCAACTTACGGGGATCTGTCCAGAATTTTTCACAAGATTCGTTTTTTGTGAAAAATCAAATGATTTCGCAATAAAAAAAAATTTTTTAGTTAAAACGAAATTTTAGAATTTATAGATGCCACAAACTGCATCATTTAAACTTGATCTTGAGTGTTTTCCTCTTCTATGTCGAGAATATCATTCTGGAATGTTTTTCTAGTATTTAGCAGGAGGGGACAGCATTGCTCTCTCAAGTATCGATATTTATCTACCATTCTACATTGTTAAATTATACTAGAAATATTTCTGTACAGTATTTAAAATAATTGTAAAAAAAAAAAATCAGACAAGGGTTCAGCATTTAATTTTTTGACCCAAGACACTCTTAAAAAACACAGGATTTCGTTTAAAACTTATAAATTCCGTAATTCCAACAAAATAAAAAGAGATTTTATTTGTTTACCTCTTAACAAAGCCCACTAAACATCAAAAATTCAAAAAATTGAATTCCCATAGCGGATGCAAAGAGATTGCAATTAATTCTCAAAGTGAAAGCATCAAAAGTATAAAAACGGCTTGTAAAAGAAATAATTTTTGATAAAATTACTTTAAAGTTGCGTTTTAGAGTCCTATGATAAACATTTCATTAATATCAGTAGACACAGTTGAAGCAAAACAAAAAAAAAACCATCGATTCAGCATTTTAATTTTTGACTCATAAAAGGAAATGGAATTTTGCTTTTAAAACTTGACATGAGAGTCCTAACAAAAATAAAGAGACTTTTCATTTATTTGCATCATAATAAAGCAAAGTTAGCTTGAAAAAAGAACAAAATATGATTCTCATACTGAATGTTAAAAGATAGCATTTTTTAAAATGTAGACATCTAAAGAAAAAAAAAAGGGGGGGGGTAATTAAAAGAGTTTATTTAAAGTTAATCATCCTTGTTAGCATGGAAAAATCAAACTCATATTATTTTCTTCCAAAATAAACATCCCATTGCACCATAAAAACCGCAAATATTGACAAATTATTTTTAAATCGCATTTTAGAGTCCTATGATAAACATATCATTAATATCTGTGGACACAGTTGAAGCAAAAAATAAAGAAATAAATAAATAAAATAAACCATCGATTCCGCATTTTAATTTTTGACTCATACAAGAAAATGGAATTTTGCTTTAAAAACTTGAATTGAGTATTCTCACAAAAATAAAGATACTTTTAATTTCATTGCATCCTAATAAAGGAAGTTACCCTGAAAAAAGAACAAAATATGATTCTCATATTGAATGTAAAAAGATTGCATTTTTCAAAATGTAGACATCTAAAGAAAAAAAAAAGGTAAGTAAAAGAGCTTATTTAAAGTTAATCATCCTTGTTAGCATCAAAAAATCAAACCCATATAATTTTGTCCCAAAATAACAGTTAAAGCAAATATTGACAAGCTAGTAAAATGATGAGAATATTTTCTAATCAATTCATTATAAAGGTTCAACGCCAGACACTAAGTGGTGATAATTTTGAAGTTGGTAACCCTATCTGAAGCGATCAGTTCTAAGTTCATTTCGCTGATATATATTACTATTATTGTTTATTAAATCATGAGCGGGGGGGGGGGAGAGAAAAGTGCTTACCAGCGCCTTTTCAGAAAAGTTTACAACACCACAGCTGCTAATTAGCTGTGATAAAACAAACAAACAAAATTATTTAAAACCAAACCTATTTTAAGCTGTTAATTTCTTTCCAAAAAACAAACAACAAAGCATTATATTTATTTGGCAGTAGCAATTATTTATCGCGTGCAGGAGCACCACAAGAGTGCCAATTTCTTTCTTTTTTTTTTCGAAAAATTAGCAGATTTTGTATAAGCTGATCCCTTTAATTTGACTTCAAAAAAGGTTCCAAAAATTATCGGTTTTATACACCAAAATGGAAATATGCGTTATTTTGCTTTCAGATTTGCTCTTTCAATAAAAAATTTGAAAGATCCGATCTCTCTCTTATTTATCAGAATTTTGTGAAGGGTCCATTTTGGTTTATCAGGATTTTGTGAAAGGTCCGTTTTGGTTGATCTGATTTTTGTGAAGTGTCCGTTAACGGGCCCAAATATCCTGTAGCCAGACCTTTGACTTAGGTCCCATTACTTCGTTTGACCATATTTGTTCTTTAGAAAAAAATTTATGGGCTAAAAACAATAAATTTTATGCAATTTCCCTATTAAATGATTAAATTTAAAACCCATTGTTATAAAAGTTTGGTGCCATACAACAGTAACATTAATAATAATTGTGATGATAATTTTGAATGAAGTCTTCTCTGAAGCAAACATCAAGTTTCTTCAGTTTCATTGTTTCATAGTGGGGGCAAACCGAACCTGGAAGCAAGATGATACAGTTATTAGGGTCTGCTTAGCCTTCACAATGCTACCAGGTTAGGTTTGCCTTAACTATAGTAGTATTTTTATCATTATCATCTATGCCAAAAACAGATGATTGGGGCAAAGTAAGAAGATGCAGGATTGCATCACAAGCAACTCGGATGCTGTGAAATGTAAATTAGTTAGGGAAATGTAATATTTAAATGGTTATAATTAAATTAACCACACATGAATTCCAGAGAGGAACAAAGATAAATTTTTAGTGCCAATCGCTTAAATTTCAAGGCATGTTTATAGGGTTTTTTTTTTTTTTTTTTTTTAGTATGGAGCATTTTTATGAAAAAAATAAGGTGAAGTTTCGTGATGGGGTAACTTCTTACTATTTCTGAAATACCTACATTTACACTAAAAAGAATAAAATAAAAAAAATTTTGAAAAAAAAAATGGAACCAATTTCAAAATTGCTCTAAAAAGTGAAAAATAATTTTATTCTTTAAACACCATCTATAATACTTTTAAACATAATTTTCAAAGTTGGCGCAAAAACAATAGATAAAATCATTCACAGGCCATAACTCAACTACAACTATAAATTTTACCAGGCCCAGTTTCTTCACTATCACATACATTATGCATTGGTGACAGCATATTTGAGTAATGATATAAATGCTTCGTTCCTAACTTTGAATGATTTTCTGAAAAAAATATGAATAAAACATGGTTATACACTGGATTTTACTCTTTGTTTTTGTGCCAACTTCAAAAACTTATATTTAAAAGTATTATCGATGGTGTTATAAGAATAAAATTATTGTTCACTTTTTAGAACAATTTTGAAGTCAGATCAATTTTTTTTTCTTTAAATGTTGTTTTCAGAAAATCCTCAAAAACCTTGAAACTTTGTTTGTCTAGGTCAAGATCTCAGAGAGTTTTTAAAAGTTGAAAAATGTTATGGTCTTTAAAGGGAGCGCCAAATGAATAACATCTTGAAAATGAGGAACTTATAAAATGAATATTTTAAAAACATGTAAAGATAAAAAAGGATGATTTGTAGCAAAAAGTTTGAAACGTACTTGAATGTGCCTGACAGAAGCAAAAACTAGAGCTGAGAACCACTCTCCTTCTTCAAAATGTGGTACCGTTGTGTTTCTGATATCAAAATACAAATTTAAAAGAAAAACGAAAGCTTGTTTGCTACTATACTGCTGTACTAAGTGCAAAAGTCGTATCTGCAGCTAAGTTCAAAATAAAAAATTGCCATTTAAAATTTTACGCCTCCATGTATTTTATCCTAATGCAACTTTTTCAGATTTTTTAAAACAATATTTCCCATTGACAAACAACCATGAAACATTGCATTTAGGTGAAATATGTGACTCAATTTTGATTTAAAAAAATGCAGATACTACTTTTGTGCTTAGCACGGCAGTAGAAGTTTCGAATAATACAGGAGTTTTCAACCTGGAGGTGCACCTCTCTAGGAGGACATAGAAAAATTTCAAAGGGGCCACAAATGTTTAAAAACAAAAATGAAAAGTACAAACTATTGATTAAGCAGTTTTTAAGTGTACTGGATTTCGTTCTAATTTTGGGGATTTGATTCATAGAAGCAGCTAATTCAATTAACTACTGATTCAATTACACAATGCTCACTGTACTTTAAAGCAACTACTTGACCTGTTAAGAAACTAAAGCAGTTATTTCCAGTGGATATCCTGTTTGTGTTTGTGACTAGTAGATTATTGTATGCAACAGTGATGGATTTACCACGTTGCAAAAGCATTGCATAAGAAGCAGAACGGGATTCAAAAATGCACATGAAATATTTTTTTTACATAGTTTTGTTCATCTGTAGCAGAAATATTATATGTATTAGTTTGCTCAGTTTGGGTGGGTCTTTCATTAAAATGTAAGTATACTCAGAGTCTAATTACTATATAGATCACTAAGACCATGATCCAACACTGGAAAATTTTAGGCTTTAATGAGTATTTTGTCCACAATTCATTGAACTGACTTTTAACAGTTCTATATTTAGTGAAGATGTAGATGAAATGAATGCATTCATTATAAGTAATGCATTTAATTTACAACTGCATAGCAAAAATGGAGATTGTGACCACAATTATTATTAAATTATACGTGTATCTTAAACACTCTTGTTAATATACATCTGTGACAAAGGGCCCCTCAAAAATGTATTGTTATGGGCCATCAAGTGTAAATATCTGCTGCTGGTATACAAGTAGAAAATTTTGAATTGCTATGTGCAAAAGCATTATTTCAGAGCAGTTATTTTATGTAGGTTGTCCGATTCTGATGCATATGTACGAGAAGCTGCGCTTGTGGTGCTTACACATCTCATATTGCATGACTTTGTTCGGATTAAAAGCCTCATCAGCGAAGCAGCAAAATGTATAGCAGATTCTAATGAGAATATATCACGAATTGCCAAGTATCTCTTCACAGAGCTTTCTAAAAAGGTAAATTTTTAAAATCGAAAGTATTTTTCTTTTTATTATTTAAGTACTTTCTAGAAATGATTTTTTTTTTTTTTTTCAAATTATTTATGTAATTCTATTTAATTTTCAATATTTTGCACTTTTTAAGTACATAGGATACAGATGTAAGAAAATAAAAAGTCTTGTTTGGTTCAATCATCTGGTTTAGTTTTTAAACAGAAAATAGTACATTTTCGTGACTAATGGTAACGCAAATATTTAATAACGCAAATATTTTCAGTGAAATAACCAAACTAATTAAAATACTTATGTTATAATAGATGTAAAAAGAACTGTCCATTTTATTGGGCCAATGTCTAATCTTTTAGAATAAATACAGTTCTTTTAAAAATTTGCAAAAATTTTTTACATTACACAAGAAAGCTTAAATGCATGTTTTTTGCGTATGCTAAGCCCTTTCTACAACCTCACACGTTTAAAGCCAGAACAGGCTTCGTACCCTCCTTCAAAACTCCTCCAATACTCCTTCATTTGGGAAATTTTTTTGAAGGGCCCTTCAAACTCCTTAATTTTGGTTTGAACTCCTTCAAAACTCCTTCTTTAGTTGAAGACTACATAGTCTTCCTCTATGACAGTAACATAAAATACATACTTTGATCGACAACTTAACTTTGTCACAAGGGCGAAGGTATAAGGGTGATGAAGGGGTGAAAATATTATTAGATGACTAAGACATTTCATAATTGAAGTAAAACATGCTTAAATGGGGGCTTGACTATTTTTCAAGTTTTATGATTATTGCATTTCCTTCCACCACACTCTCAGCTGCAAAAGTCGGTTTCTCTAATTATTACTTAATGATACATAAGCAGATGTACTATATTAAGTGATTGTGTTAAAAACATAATAGTTTAGCAAATGGCAGTTATAATATTGTAAAATGGGTCATCCACAAGTGATGTCATGCCTTGAGGGGGGAGACTGGTTCACGAAATTGTGACAAGGGGAAGAGAGTTTGACAAGAATTGACATCACACAGTTATTATAACAATGTTTATAAAAATGACATGTGACAAGAGGAGGAGTAAGATGAAGTGTGACACTTTGTGACAAAGGGGGTAGGGGGTTAAAGATGTTGGGAAAAAAATGCGACAACATTTAAGAACAGCCCATTAGTATGTACTCCTTCAAATCCTCATTTTACTCCTTCATTTAATTTCTGAAATTGAGTATGAACCCTGTGAGAAGAAAATGACCGAATGAAATTTTTCCAAACTGTTACTGGATTTATGTACTAGAAAGTATGCTGAATCAGGGGCGGCATTTCACCATTTCATTTGGGGGGTCGAGTTTCTTAAATATGTATAACCTTAAAGCGAAACCAAACACACATTAGCTAACAAGAAGTTGTCATAAAATTGGTTTAGTATAAATAAAATTAGTGTTTAGAAACAATTAAAATTTTGATTCATTGACTAAAACGTTATCATACAAAACATCTCGCTACTAAAGTTTTTATACCTTCTGGAAAAGTTATAATGCATGATTTTTGGAATTCGGAAGAGCAGGGAATCGTGTTACTAATCTATCCGTGCCCAATGTCGTGCTGTTTTGCCAGTTCAGCTAAATGGAAAAGGTTTTTTTTTTCCCCTTTGTGCTTCGAAAATATTTCTCTAACCTCTTGAGACATGAAAAAAATCTTTCTCAACTCGCTGAACTGATTGTAATACATGAAATACACCACCAGCTCAGTCAATTCCAGCCGAGGACTGCAGTTTCGTGCTTATTAGCACTCAACAGCCCGGCATAGGACTAACTGAGCTGGAGGTGGAAAACCTATTAAGGAAGCCAAGAGTGCCAAACAAACTGGTAGCTAATATAGAATTAGCACTGACCAGACGAGTGACCGAAACAATGGTTCGGTTCAACTCGAATATTGCAGGCAAGGCAGGTATAATCAGTAAGTACTTACTGATTGTAATAGTTAAAAAAAATTGAAGTAACACAAAGTTATGTATGAAAACACTTTTTATATCTTGCTCTTCAAAATCACCCAGGCTTCTTCAAAAAATGTGAGGGGCTTAAACTTTTCATCATTGAATAATCTAGTCATGTCGGCGCTCTCAGCTTCAATGAGATATCATCTGCCACCAGCTCTGTTATTCACTGTTCCAGACTGATGAGTCCATAACAAAGACGAAACTGCAGTCTCTGGATGTGAAAACCATTCTGTCGGTATATTGCTTGTAATTTTTCTTGCCTCATGCTAAAAATTTTACTCACAGTTGAAACATTTTTTTTTTTCGTTTTCAAAATCCAATCCAAATAACCATAATCCCAGCCAACCATATAGAAAAATAATAATCATCACATCTTGTGTTAATTTCATTTGAAACTGAATCTATTACTTCATACAAAATATTCAAAAATCAATGTTTGATTTCACATCATGATGTGGATTTTTGTCTTTTTTTTTTTTTTTTTTGCGTGTCTTTAAAATTGGCTCAGAGGAAGAATTTTTTTGAAAAATTTCACGATTGATTGAAATATAAATCTATGAAAAAATCTATTTTCAGTTTCAATTGTAGATTGAACTGTGGTAGTATGGTGCACAGATCAATTGTAGATTGAACTGTGGTTTGAATAGTCGAGTAGCGGACTGAAGATATAGATTTTGATAGAGTAAAGCATTTTTCAAAAACCTTTTCCCGATGCAAACAAATTGGATAAAAATTGAAACGAGGTCATATATGCTATAGGGCATGAGCTTTTTCACCATTGAAAGAATCGTTTTGCAATAATTCTTCCATTCGTCAAATCACTGCTTTGAAGTTATAGAGAAATGTTTTTATCCTTTTAACTCTCGAAGATTATCTTGTGTCACTCCGCGATTGCATAATTATAGAGCCATATAAAAGGTATTTGGTTGATATGTCTTTTTTTATTTAATAATCACATGCATTTTTAAGAAGTTTCTTTGAAAGCATTATAATGTATTGAGCAGCTGAAACGTGTTTCTAGCAGAAGAAATCGATGAACACTCGTTAAATAAATATACACTTTATGAGCGTAAAAGTGAATGTAAAATATCAAAGAATTTTCTTGTGAAAATCATGCTGCCACACCACTTTTCACGAGCCTCTCATTTTGAACATACCATCGTTACACTGGGCACACAAGTGTGAAATATTTAGCCTATATGAGGCAATGTCTTCTTTAATTAAAATTAATCATGGTTCTCTATCGATTTTCTATGTTCTAAAAAAGCCGAAAATACTTCATGAATTTCTAAGTCATCATCCAAATAACGAGAAAAACTTTTTCTAGTCTGAGAATGTGTCGAGTTTCATCAAATAGTTACTGAGAGCCAGCTAGATTTCCTTTAATGAACCTTGATTTCCGACTTACATAATGGAATTCACCCATTTTCTATCATTCTGATCAAAAAATTTGGGGGTGCAACCGCCCCCTCTTGACCCCCCTATTTGCCGCCCCTGTGCTGAATGAAATGATATGTCACAATTAGAGCAATGTGTAAAAAAAATTTTGACGCTAAGGTTGACATTTCTATGGAATGACCCAAAAGCTTTTTCAGTCCCTTATCTTTTTCTCAGTTTTGACTGAACAAAACCAAAACTAGAGAATATTCTCTTGAACTCAGCTGTTGCTGATGATGCAATAAATAGCTGTTGAACCAGGGGAGCAAGTGGACTCAAGTAAAATTTTCTGAAGACAGTGTGAAATTTTCGAAGCTTGACCCTCTCCTCCATAAAAACTCTTCAAATGTGCATTCAAAAATCATTGAAGAAAAACATTTTTAAAGTTTTTTTTTTTTTTTTTTTTTTTTTTTTTAATATAATTTTTCAGTTTTAGGATGTAGAATGTTGCCAGGAAAAAAAAATCATAAACGGCGACCCAAAAATTTTGGATCACAAACATCCCTGTGTTGAACCAAAATGTCACTTTTTTCTTTCAATTTTGATAATAATGTAATGCTTTCGCACCTGACTAGGTGAAGATATTCATGGGTTCTTTGTATTATTTCAGGGAAATGTAATCTACAATATCATACCAGATATTATAAGTTCACTTAGTGACCCCAAATCTGGCATTCAGGAAGAAAAATTTCAAGTCATTCTTAGGTAAGTGTAGTGGAAAATATTTTTTCTAGTAAATTTTCAATTGCATCCTTGTTTATAAATTCTCCGATAATCTATATTTTCAGCCATATGTTGCAATACATTGAGAAAGAGAAACTTGTTGAAGGTCTTGTAGAAAAGCTGTGTTGCAGATTCACAGATTCTAGGTAAAATATGTTTATACTATAAAAATAAAATGCAGTGCTTCAGATTGATTGAAGCAGAAGAGTAAAACTTCTTTAACTTGGAGGTCTACTTATAATATGAAAGTGTAACAGAAATTTTGTTGTTTATCCCTTAAAATGATGATGCTTATCAGTGTATTGTTTTGGTTTTTGCAATTTTTCATGATTCTATTTTATTGAAACTGGAAATTTTATTAAAAATGATTGTATTGTCAGAAAATATTACTAACAGTTTCCCTTGGTTATTAACTGTAACTTGAGAATCATGGCTCAGCAAGGTAACCATAGCTCAGAAGTACTTTTTACTAGCTATATAAAAAGTTACACGAATTTTTGTTTTAATTCAATGGCTAAAATCAGGTTTATATAATGTAACTAATGTGTGAGCTACAGCCAAACTTCTGTTATATCGCTTACTATTTATAAAAACACTAGCCGCCTGCGGTGACCAGCTGGTTCGCCTTCTTACGCTATTCACCTTTCTATGCAAGCAGCCACCTACAACGGCTGTTTGGCTAACTTGTCATTTACCATTTTAATTCAAGTTTGCCGCATTTGGCGGCTGTTTAAATAAATTTGGCAGCAGTATTAATCAATCCATCTCTATCTTTTTTTGTGTGCCATTCACATTTTTACGCCCAGATTGACCCCTTCGGTGGTTATCTACCTTTACGATCTATCTCTAAAATTTCTTATCCATCTCTATTTATTTTAATCTCCCAGCTAATTTTCTAATAAAAACAAAGATCACTCAAAAAACCGCTTTTTTATTTAAGTAGAGCAAAAAAAAAAGTTATCTCCAAAATTCCCCGTAGTGTGCCAAAAGTAACCAAGTAAAGTAAGTGACAAAGAAACAAAAATTTTTGCTGTTTTTAGTGACTTAAATGTGCACAACTATGAAATGTAACGTAATATAGATACAACAAAACGTGCAGCTTGGGGGGGGGGAGGAGAATGAAAAAAGAAATAAATGCAATCCCTAAATAAAAGAAAAAAAGGAAAGAAAAAAAGCTACCGCTGCCGGAAAAACACGTGGTCAACACGTCATAAAATTAGAAGTAAGCTATATAGTAAAAAAAAAAAAGTTTAACATTGTTTGCGATTAAGATTCCGTCGTAAATATCGAATCGAAATCCAAGTAGTGACGTCAGAGCCATAGAAGATTGAAGAACGCTTTTTTCGACTGATGCGTGGAAAGACATGATGTGTTCAGCATTAAAAAAAATTGTAAAAAAAAAGTATTGCGTATTTTTAAGAACTTTTTTCTTCTGAAGAGTGCGAAATGTTTTGACTATTACCAACTTAAATTTTAGAAATGAGGCTTTGATACTTCTCGCAGGATGATATTAAAAAAATATAAAACCCAGAAAAAAATGCAAAATAAAGGTTTTTTCAAAAATTTATAAAAAAATACAAAAATTGCTCTATTTTCAAAATTTTTTTGTTCATCATATTTAAAATTAAATTTCCGACCCTATAGTACAAAAAATATTTGTCTGGCGCGATTGGTTCGGGGTCTGTGAGTTTAAAAGTGCTAAAAATCACATAAAACATTAAATAAATTTTTTTCTAATTAAAAAATCAAAAATCGAAGCCCAAGTTGCACAACTTCAGCAAAAACTACACTTGTATACCAAATTTCATCTTTCTAGGCCTTACCGTTTTCCCGGGATGTGCGCCACACACACACACAAACATCTTATTTTATTATATGTATAGATTGGCAGATCTGTTATGCAGAACACATTCATGTATGTATTTTTTACATTTGATACATAATATTTAATTTTATATTTAATGAAAACAATAATGCATCTATTATTATAGATAAATGTTGCTAAATAAGTCATAACCACAGAAAATCATCATAAATATCTTGAGTTTCATAACTTGTTTATTTTAACTATTCAAACAGATTTTCCCCATTACATTGTTCCTAATTTTTTCCAAAGTAAACAATTAAAGCATGAAACTTTTATTTAGTACTGAAAGAGGCTTTGTATAGTGTAGCTCTGAAAAAATGAACCATGACATCGACAATATTTGTCTTCTGTGAAAAAGGCTTGTGGAATACTTTTGCACCGTGGCACAAACAAGGGGAGGGTCCAGGGAGTGCGGACCCTCCCATCGCTCTTGAGTTTTTTTGATTGACCATAATCCTACGTATGTAGTATAAAATAATTCCAAGCAAGAGTAACAATAATTTCAGATTTAATTTGAATAAAATAAAAGTTATTTTCTCTTTCTTCCTCTGCAAAATCGAACTGTATGTGAACATAAATTGTTCTATAATGATTTATAGGATGAAAAGAAATAACTTGGACACACAAAAATACACCATAACTTTATTGCTAATGAAAATATTACGACATAACTTCAAAATAAATATGAATACATTATTTCGTCTAATATATTTACAAATTTTCAAAGTGGCTACATTTAGGATCAATACAGATCTTTGAACGTATTACAAAAATTTCGGCTCTGGGCCGCATCTCACTGATGATTTCCTATGCCTTGTATAAGAATTTCTTTTGTGATGCCAAAGTTTTATGAGGTTTAGCACACACCCTTGTCCCCATGATGGATCAAACAGAGTAATCCATTGGCTTCAAATCTGGGGAATATTGAGGCCAGTCTTGAGCTCCAATGAAGTTTGGGAAATGTGTCTTGCACCAGTCTTGGGTGCCTTTAGCTCTGTGTGCAGGTGTGGACTTCTGTTGGAAGGTCCGTCTTTTGTTTCCAAAGAACTTTTGCGACCAAGGTAAGACAACATCTTCCAAAATGTGTTTGCGATATGTTTCTTGACTAATTTTATCCCCTGATCAACAAAAACAAGTGTTTTTTTTCCCTCTAGCACATATCCCACCCCAAACCATTAGATTAGGTCGTTGATGCAGTTTAACAGTGCAAGAAGATCCTGGACACAAGGTTGTGTGCTAAACTTCCTAAAACTTTGGCATCCCTAAAGAAATCTTACGCAAGGGACTGGATAAAATATCAGTAAGTGAAGTTACGGCCCAGAGCGGAAAACTTTGTGACACATTTAAAGCTCTGTATTAATCCTAAAGGTAGCCACTTTGAAAATTTATAAATATATTAGACGAAATAATGTATTCATATTTATTTCGATTTTGGTCATAATATTTTCATTAGCGTTAAAGTTATGTTGTGTTATGTGTGTACGAGTTATTTCCTGTCACCCTGTACTTTGCTGTTTTTATTTTTAATTATGAGAAAAGGAAACACATTCACTGTTGTGCTTTCTGTTGTTTTAATTAAGTATTTGTTATTAATGAATTAGTTTTAATAACTAATGCTAAGTTAGTCAATAATTTTTTTAAAACGTTTTTTTGTTTCCAACAATCGATAAAATCAAAAGAATGTTTGGATGCATATTGGAGAACGATATGAGAGTGGTAGACCTTCACTCCTGCCCCCCCTCCCCTCCTTTTATAAAATTCCTGTATGGATCATTCTTCAAAAAGTGTAATTTTTCTGTCACACGCCTTTTACAGTAAAAACTTTAAGGAACAATTTATTTAACAATGCTTTTTAATTTCATCGAAAATATATCTATTTAAACCTGCCAACAGTCTTTTAATAATAATTTTTATTTTAGTATATTTTTGGTTCACAACATGTGAATTCTCACCTCTGTGGCATAACTTGTTTAATTAAAAGTGTATACTTATTTATTTGTTATTCCTTTCACAAGTGTCTCAAATACTAATTGTTTAAGTATATTTAATTTTTTAATATTGTGTTTTAGTTCGTTTTAGTAGGACAAGGAGTCATGTCACACAAAAAATTCTCACCTCCATTACCTCAACACAAAATGCTGTTCCTCATTAACACCTGACAGTAACGACATCAAATTTTATTTCCCATGATATAAAGGAGCCCTCTTGTTTATTTTACGCCATTGCTGAAGTTGTGAGATTTTTGTCTGAAAACAAGAACATAGATTTTGCTTTAAAAACTTAGTTTGGTTATTCTGACTTCTCACCTCCGTGAACTTGAATTTCAGGAATGTAAATTAAGGTAAAAAAAAGAAGTGAACATGTTTTCATATCCTTAACATGTGCAGGTTGTAGCAACGAAGGGGTAAAAAAATTCCCTGAAAAATATCTATTAGGCCTATATTAATGGAAAATTCCTCGGCTCCGTGACAGACCTTAACAATGTCATTATTTCTGAGGTGAAAATAAATGATGGATGAGAAATACATCAATTATAGGCATTCTACCAACATTATAAATTGCCAGAATATCCTCAAATTTACTAAATTCTATTCTTTAAACATATTTTGAAATTACTAAGCTATACTTTAATTAAGAGCACTTAATATTATATTCCCACTAATCATTAAAATGGCTGATCTTTTTTTTTTTCACAATTAACGAAATTACTACTTTGATATTAAATTGGCCTCGATTTTTAAATATTAAAAGTTTTTTCCTTTTTTTTTTTATTTAGGTGAACAAGGCATTTATTTATTTTTATTTATGAGTAAAATAATTGGAACTTAGCTGGGCCATTGTTTATGGTTACTTTTAGTAGGTAACACTTTCATGTAAGAATGGGGAAAAAAAAAGAAAACAAAAGCTTTTGAAATTGAAAAATATTTGTGTTCAAAAGTTACATTTTCTGGAGAAGGACCCATATGAGGCACTGCTTTTGGAAAACTATCATAATAGCCCAAATCTACTCAGTCCCAATTGCCCTTCCTTATTACACTAAAAATAGGTAAACATTGTCAATAGCATGCTTCAACTTATAAGAGTCACACTATATTTCTTTTAGAAAATAATAGTAGGGATAATTGTATTTTTGTGTGCATAGTAAGTGTATATATTTAATCTTTTTTTTTTTCTTCTTTTTTTGCAGTACTCAAGTTCAAATTCATGAATTGACCTTCTGCCTAAGTGTCCTGACATTAAATGACAAGTGCTACAGTAAACTTTTAGAATTCAGAACTCTTCTGAAAGAAAAGATGAGTGACCCTGTCGTCATGAAATATATTACAAGCATCACTGCAAATGCAAAGAAAAATGATGCTAAAACGGCGGCTGAATTAGAGGCTTTTCGAACTGCATTGAACATTTGATGATTTTCTCATTCATTTGATTTATTGTGAAATAATATATTTTTGATACATTGAAATGTAATGTATATTACGCAGCAATAGTTATTGGCTAAGGCAATATCTTGAGAAAAAACGGCATTATGTTTCTCAAGTAATAAAATGCACAATTTTCATATGCTTATAAATTTTTGACTGTTTAAAAGAGCTAAGCAATAAAACTTTAAACCTTTTGAAAGTAGATTAATTGGTCTTTATAATTCGTTTTTTTTAAAAATCTCACTCTGTATAGTGTAATTATTGGAGATACATGTAACCCTAAAATGTGTAACCCCCCCCCCCTTTAGCAAAATAAATTTTTGATCCCAATTTACTTGCCACTATATTGCTTAAACTCTGTTACGATGAACAACATTTGCAGTGTATTGAATTTCATTGTAATGAGTTTTTAACTGTACAGTGAAATCCCGTTAAAAGGAATACCGATGCAACAAAATATCCGTTACAACAAACAAAACATGCGGCCCCGTTGTAAAACCCATTAAGATAACGTATAAAAAATTTCATTTCAACAAAGTTTTTTTTTTTTTCAAAAATTTTACAACGAAATGTTTTTCTCAATTTCATTTAGGATATTTTTTCTTAGTGCTGTTTTCAGAAACTATAAAAGGACTTTAACAATTTGTAACGTGAAAACTAAATTTGCACTTTCATGTCTATAAGTTGCTATTTTAAAAAGCAAATACTTAATTTGGAAAAAAAATATTGCATTAAAAAGAGAAATTAAATGAATTTAAAAATGTAAAAAGCAAGAAATTAATCATACATCGTTAGTATGAACTTTTGAACATGATATCATTGCACTGGGTTATATCTTCATGATTCGATCCTTGACTTCTTGTAAGACAAAAACGGTCTGTACGCTAGTAAAATATTTTGGAGGTTCTCACTTGTCATAATGGTGTCACATTATGAGGAGGAAGGGGATTCATTAAATAGTGACAATGGGGATGCAGGGGATAACAAGAAGTGATGTGGTCGAAATTTACACATTTTTATAAATGTCTGTGACATGGATTGGGGGGGAGGGGAGATAAATTTCATTGTGATACTTTAACAAAAGATAAAGTGGGTCAAATACGTTGAAAAAAAAAAGTGACATTATTTATGGACAGTCCCTTGGTGAAGATCAAAAATATTTTTATACCTGTTTTTTCATAGTTTACAACACTTTATACCAATGTTCTTGCAAAGCTTAGAAGGTGCTACCATTTACAACTAATCAATTGAAATAAAGTATACTACTTCACATTGTTTTCTCACTTTTTTTATGTTAAGTATTTTGTGTTACTGAGGATTTTTTAGAGTTTAAGATGACAAAAATGACTTTTTCAAACTTGGCTGTTATTTTTTGCGATGAGTAAATGTGAAAGCACAATGTTGAACCCTCATCAAAGATATAACCCAGTGGTTAGTTTGCTTGTTTTCTCCTAAATGCAAGTGAGGAAAGTTTACAGTTAGTTGTAAGTGTGCCAAATACGTAAAATTTTCTGTATAAAATATGAGTTGGAGAAATGTATTTTCCAGAACATTCATCAATCCACATTGCTAAAAAAGTGTTTTATAAACAAAAGGTGTATTGAAAAAAAAACTTTTTTTTTGTAACTGCAAATATCTAAGTGAATTTAAAGTTGCCCCTATTATCCACTCATACCACAAAAAAATATATCAAAATTAAAAAGTTTTTAGGTTTCCTGCAAAATGTCTTAAGATTTATAACTTTCTCAAAAAAATTGGTTTTGTTTATTAATATATGGTATCATGGGTGCCCACCTAGGAGAGGGGGGGTCATGGTGCAGACTGTGACATTCAAATTTTAGAGGTGTGTTTTTATTGGTATTTTTCTCATTTTTAGGGGGGTGTGCCTGTATGTATATATATATTTATATATATATATACTAGCTGTACCCGACGCGGGTTGCTACGCCAACAAAAAAATGCATCATTATACTGATTTTCATGACAATCGGTTGAATGGGGCAGAAGTTGCTACTCTGCAGTGCCACCTGGTGGCGAGTGGCTTTAATGAGCATATTATGCACCTTCTCCGTGGAAAAATACATAAATTTAGCAATTTTCATAATAATCGGTCCAGGTATCAAGTGAAGCCGTGACTATACTCAAATTTTGTACTCACGCAGTTTGCAAGATCAAACAATCGCTAAAAATATCAAATAGAAAAAGGTTTAAATCCCCCCGTTGCATGAAAAGCCATAAAACAATAAAGAAAGAATTTATTTGTTCAAACAAGAGAAATGGCAACAGCTAACTTCTTATCAATGAGATCTTTCACGCGAATTAATTTCTGCATCCGATGATTTTATTCGTATTTATCCAATGGATTGTGACTTAAATTGGAATAAAGAAGGAACTATCAATCGGATTTTTTTCAAACTGGTCTATAAACATTCCCAGTACCAAAAATAACAAACGGTGAAAGTTTCGGCCAAATCTGCCGTGTAGATTTTGAGTTCATAGATGACATACGGACAAACATTCATTTTTATATATATAGATATATTAAATAAGCAAACAAAATTTCAAATATTAAACAATTATATAAAAATAATGATGATAAAAAGGAAAATTGCAAGTGAAAAGATAAAGTATGAATCCAGAGCTAATCAGCCGTGGAAGGATTCATTAATTATGGTCAAAAGACCAAAAATTTAACTATGAACTAAAGGAGAATGTTTAAGCTCCAGTACATGCAATATAGAGTAACATTGGGCAAATGCCTTTTTATCATCATTATTTTTATATAATTGTTTAATATTTGAAATTTTGTTTGCTTATTTTATATTTACTTGGCTTTTTAGTTTTGTTGCTTTGCGCATCTATGGGATTTTGGTGGTCTTTTCAATATTTTTCACTTTTATTATTATAACCACACCAAGAGCACATAGATGCGCAACGCAGCAAAACTAAAAAGCCAAGTAAATATAAAATTAAGCAAACAGAATTACAAATATTAAACAAATTATAAATAACAAAAGATGATAAAAAGGAAAAATGCAAACAGCTATTAAGTAGGAATAGATAAAGAGTGAATCCAGAGCTCATCAGCCGTGGAGGATTCATGAATAATGGTCAAAAGACCAAAATTTTAACTATAAACTAGAAGAGAATGTTTAAGCTCCAGTACATGTAATATAGAGTAACAATGGGCAAACGCACCACTTGCTAAGCTAAAAACAATAAACTAGAGCTCAAACCTAAAACTAAAAGCAGGGGGTTTCGCCTCGACTAATTAGGAAAACAAGACAAGTACATCGTGGAATCGACGAAACCCGAAAATTAAAAGAACAGCAAAGAAACAAAGCAAACACATAGTATGCAAATTAGAAGGCGCAAAGCAGCACAAAATTAATTACATACAAGATAATAATAATAATAAAAGTGAAAAATATTGAAAAGACCACACCAAGAGCCCATAGATGCGCAACGCAGCAAAACTAAAAAGCCAAGTCCTAATTAGTTTCCTAATTAGTCGAGGCGAAACCCCCTGCTTTTAGTTTTAGGTTTGAGCTCTAGTTTATTGTTTTTAGCTTAGCAAGTGGTGCATTTGCCCATTGTTACTCTATATTACATGTACTGGAGCTTAAACATTCTCTTCTAGTTTATAGTTAAAATTTTGGTCTTTTGACCATTATTCATGAATCCTCCACGGCTGATGAGCTCTGGATTCACTCTTTATCTATTCCTACTTAATAGCTGTTTGCATTTTTCCTTTTTATCATCTTTTGTTATTTATAATTTGTTTAATATTTGTAATTCTGTTTGCTTAATTTTATATATATATATATATATATTCATTTATTTACTTGCTGGAAGACGTAGCAACAAGGGAAACATAAAATATGTTTGCTGAAATTATACAATATTTTAGCCGCCTGAAAACTACTCAAAAATCAAGAGTTTTTAAAGTTCAAGTGACATTTTTCATTTTTATCACATTTTTATTTTTTAAATGTTGATTGGAAAATTATTTTCTCTAACTGCTTCAGTGGCGGCTCATGCCTTGAAAAAGTGAGGGGGCCAGATCATGGGTGCACTCGCGTCAAACCCCCTGTTTTTTGAAAAATGAAAAATAATTTAAAAAAATATTTTTTTTTAATATTTGAACTTCTTCAGAATGATTATTTGTGTTAAATAAACAAAATTAAATTGAAACATAGGACAAACTCCAAAATACTTATACTACTAAATAAATCATGAAAGATATTAATCTCATGTTTAAAGTCAATGATTGCCGGCAGGGTGGTGCACTCCCCGCCCCAAACTCCCTGACTTTCAAAAATAAAATTTAATCAGATAGGAAAAAACTAAAAAATGCATCATGAAAATTATTAATCTCGCGTTTATATCCAGTACATACGCTTTCCGGCGCTGCAGTACAATTTCCTTGCAGGTAAGGGGCTGCAAGGGAGGCACATTCACCAGCTTTTCACCGCCCCTCATCAGTTTTACTTTTCTAACGGATAAACCGCGGATTAAACGCAGGAAATACGGTACAATCCATTTTTTATTTCAAGCACAAAAGAAAAAAAAGGAAAATAAATAAAGAGTTATAAACTATTGTCTGAAAAAAGTGAGGGGGCCTGGGCTCCCTCACTGGGCTCCCCTCTCCCACGAGCCACCACTGAACTGCTTATATTGTAAGATTAACTTTTACGATTTGAAAAATAAATAAATACCTGTAAAATTATTTCCATTTAATTACATAGCAGTATATAATTACATGAGTTAAATATGAAAAAACACCATAACATCACCAAAGATAGCATAAATTTGCTTCTTTAAAAATTTCTATTTTGAAAAATTAAAAGGAACCCTAATCTTTCCTAAAGTCAACCAAAAATAACATGAAATTTCGTTTTCAGTCGTCAGGTCAGTTTTGGCAAAATACTAACTGAACCCACGACCTTTTGCTCTCCACCTACCCTTACATCACTAGACTTTAAGTGTTTAAGATTTCAGCTTCAGCACATTTTCAGGGAGATCCTCCGACCCCCTTCCTTCTCATATACCACCCAAACAAAGCCTAAAATAGTGCGTTTTATTTGTCAGTTTTGGAAAACTCTTGGAGAACGCCTAAGCTGCTCGCTTTCTCCGCTGCCTGAAGTTCACCATAGATGATTTTAAATTTCCGTTTTCAAAACTCTTGTTTCGGGTTGTTTTTTTGAGTAATCACAATTGCTTATTGCTTTCATTTGACCGTCCTTGATGTTGTGGTTCCTTTTTCAGCTTGAACCAGGGGCCTCTGCAGCACCACCGCCTGTCGGCCTTTGCATGCGCGGCTGACTCCCAGTCATGAGTTATCCGTTTATCCTGTTGTCGGAGGTGTCCATATCCTACACACGCACGCTCACACGCATACAAACACACGACTTCACACACGCCTACAAGGAATACACACAGGTCTACGCACACACACAACTATGCACATGTAACCGCCCAGGAGGAGGGGCAGGCTTGGGGAGACAGGAGCCGTTTCTAGAAACAATAACTCTAAGTAGGGTTCTGTCACAGTTGGTGATTGCGAAAAACATAATTTGAATTCAGAATTCAATTTATTATTATTTTTTTTTTTTTTTTTGAGCAATCACGATTGCTTTTTGCTTTTATTTAACTGTTTTGATGTCCTATGATTTTATTTTCCCACCAGCACCCTCTGCAGCATCACCGTCGACCGGCTCCTCACGATGCTGCTCCTCTAGCGAAAGCCATCTCCAGGTTGTGTCAATATCCTACACTTACACGCATACATGCATGCACGTACAAACACATACACACACATGTACACACATACACAAACACGCATACATACAGACACTTACACATACACACACCTACACACAACTACCCACACACTCATGCCTGCACACAGACACAAATACATATGCCTACACACATACACCCCCCCCCCCCCACAAACACTCATACACACTACTACCCACACACTCATCCCTGCACACAGACACACACACAATCGTGATTGCGAAAAACATAATTTGAATTCCAGATGTCAAAATTCAAATTAATTTTTAATTTTTTTTAATGAGCGCCCTTACCCAGGGGTGCCCACCTAGGGACGCAAACTACGCAATTGAAACTTTTAACGGGGGGGGGAGTTCAAGGGGTGTTTTTCTCTTTTTTGGGGGGGAAGGGGAGGTGCACCCTTGCCCTTAGGATTTGGGAACCCCTGCCTTACCTTTGCATCGCTGATAATAGCCTTAATAATTTTAAATTTTTGGTTTCGATACACTTTGGTTGCGTTCGATGAGCGACCGGTAGCTCACCGGTTAAAATAATGACGTCACCTCTAATGTTTTAGCATTAGTTGACGTCACTAGTTGTCACGTGACAATTAACTGGTGGCTACCAGTTGAGCTCGTCGGACGCAAGCTTTCAGTGAGAGCGCATACCAGAACATTTGCAAAGCTTGTGCAAACTTATTTTTGGCACAAAAGTATTTTTTCATCTTGAAAGATGGTGTTACTAGTACATGAATTATTTTCCTTTGAAACTGAAGAGGAGAGCCCTTGCATATATTACTCGCATCGCCGTTTATGCCCAAAAGTGACAAATATAATGTAATATTATTTTGAGTTCCGGATAGACGCTTCGTAGTAGTTTTGTTAAAATTCGTACCTCGTTTCGTAGCCTTCGTCTGTTGACTTAACGAAATTTATTCGTTTCAGGTTAATTTTTGTAAAATATTTTATCGAAGTTGGTATTGTCGAGTGACAGTTACTAATGGCAGTATTAGACAAATGTTGGACTCCCTTTTTTGTTTATAGTTGGACTTCGGTGAAAATCGGCTGTTACTATGCAGCAATGTACACTTCTGTGAGAAAACTTCCTTATTTATCTCATTTATAATTTATATTTAACAGTTATGGGCAAATTTTTGTTGTGATTTTGAAGAAGGATTTAAAGCTTCTATAATAGCCTATATGGGTGGGGTTATGTCGTCATGATTGATTATTTCATTCAATGAAATCTTCTTGGTTTTAGTATATTCCTATCTTTGTGCTTTCTTATTTTTTTTCTTTCTTTTAGTAACATTCTTTTGCATTTGAAGCTAAAATCAAAATTATTTTATTTTTCATTTCCTTGAATTCTTCAGTTAGTGGGACGGTGCACGTTGGTCCGCTTTTCTGCTTTTCCATTTTTTTAGCTCATCAAAAAATTAAATGAACAGTGATTTGCTTCAATAAGTTATGTTAAACATTTCTCATCAAACCAGATTTTTTTAAACATGCTTTTATTAGCTTCAGCTGTATGTATCTTGTAACTCAAATTTCACCCACTTCCTGCGATCGATCGGATTCTTTTTAAATTTTCCACGCGACCTCAGACCTGATGGCAGCAATATTCTATAATCAAATTAATCTTCCTTGTATCCCAGAGCCCCTGGTCAGGAAAACTGAATTGGGCACAGTAGGCCTTGGCCCTTGCGAGCTGTCGTGCCACAGAGTTTTATTTGGTTTATGCTATTAATTTATTTTTAGTTGTTTGGCCCCAGGCAAGTGTGCCGTAATTAACTAACTGAGTTGGTCAAAGTAAAATAGGAAATATACAAAACATTAGCAGGAATGAAATTTAATACATAATTGATTAAACCAAAATTATGAGAAGTCTTTTTTGAGACAAATTCAATGTGACTGTCCCAGCGTAAGTTATTTCGTAGATTTACCTACCCCCTCCAAAAATAATAATAATTCTCTCAACATGTTGATAAGTTTTTCTAATCAATTTTATTTTAAAGTTATCAATTTTTTAAATTTTCCAATGAAAAACTGAATTTTGTTTTGTCATTTTTAACGAAGAATTTATTAGTTATAAACCATGACATGACTTGCTGCAATATTATTTACATTTATTTTGTAAGGAAACTGCATCTTTAGCCCTAATAAAAACAGATCTGTCATTAAAATAAGACCAGATTTTTGTAGTAGAATTTGGGATGATTTTGGGGTAAAAAAGTCAGAGTCTTGAGTCGAAGATTTAAAATTCCAAGCGTCGGAGTTGATCGTTTTCTGTCTATGTCCCCAATTCTGTCAATATTAGCAGAGTCGTGGTCACACTGTTTTGGGGGCACAGGAGTTGGTATCAAAAGCTCTAAAATTCCCTTAGTATAAGTTGGAGTTAGTCATTTTCCCTCCACTCCTCTGAAATTATTTTTTGATTTTAAAATCCTAAAAAAACATTTCTTGGCTATGTTTGATGAAGTTAGGAGATGTGATGGGGATTAGGACTCTTTCCAGTATAGTCCCAAAATTAAGTCCTAAAAATGCAATCACAGAACATCTTTCAGGATAAGGGCTGGGGTTTAGAGAATCGATCGCAGAAATTATTCGAAATTGAAGTTCAAAAACAGAATTTTAGTTGATTTCAGATATGTTGGTGGGAGGTGTATTCGGGACTCTTTCATTGAAATTATAAGGGATGGAAGTCCCGAAAATTGAAATTAAAGATAATCTTAGGGGATGTTGTGGTATCAGGTACTCTGGTATAAGGGAAGGAGGGGTGCTGCAACCTTATAGGCCTTCTCTTGGATTCTCCACTGCACTCAAGCATTGATACTACTCTAAAATGATGCCTTTTTCCTAGTGTGATGTCACCCAACCGTGTTCCGGGCCCGAGTAAAAGGAGGAAGGCGTGTAACAAAAGGAGCGCGCTCTGTTTGTCATGCTCCCGTGCTAAGCACAAAAGTCGTATCTGCACTTTTTATCGAAATTGAGTTACAGTCACCAGGTGGTTCTTTGTCACATATTTCACCTAAATACAATGTTTTATAGGCATATACCAATAGGAAATATTTTTTTAAAAAAATCTAAAAAAATTACATCTGAATCAAATACATAGAGCTGCATAATTTAAACCGCAATTTCTCATTTTTAACTCAGCTGCAGATACCACTTTTGCGCTTAGCACAGCAGCATGGTGGTTTCACCCCTCATGGTTTTCCTTCCCAATGGAAACGTCTCTGCAAGATAGCCCCCTAAGGAGGCAGATTTACAAGCACTTGATGCTGTGAACATGCAGGTTGAGTAACGAAAAGAAGTTCAGTTAGCAGCATATACTCTGGATTTTTTTTCCTTTTGAAGAGGCGCCCAGGCCCCCTCTTGGACCTGGGCGCCTCAGGTATTTTGCCCCCCCCCCCCCCCCCGTCTCGGCAGCCCTCGCTTCAATAACTAAACAACAATGGGCAAAAGAATATGTTTACTATGTAGTGTGTGCAATAACTTTGTAAACTTGTGGTGTAAAAACTTTTTTTTTCGTAAATTATTACATTAATAACATTATTTTTTCAGCACAAAGATAATCTTTTTTTTTCTGTTTAATCATAGGTGTTTCACATACTATTTATTTGTTATGCGTTATATGTGATGGATGGTGGTAACAGTGATGAATTTTACTCACCATTTTTTGAACTTAACAGATCAGGTTTGTATCATGAACAATTTTCTAACTTTTTGTCAAAATATTAATTTTTGTGAAAATTAACAGCATTTTTATAGGAATTAATGTAGAAGCAAATACTTGGGAACTTCTTTAGTCATTAGTGGTGGGTAGTAACAAGCCACTTTTTTACTCAAAGTGCAAAACGATAATTTTGTGTTATTTGTTGTAGTTTATAGTTTAAATCAATTAATTATGCTTTTATTAAGTTAGTTCATAAAGGTTGTCTCCGGTTTTTGTTGTAAAAGATTATCAATTACTTAACGCCTTTAGACTCTTAAAAATGTTAATTTATTGTTTGAAGTGACAGTTTACTGCTGATTATTTTATTGCTGGTAGCGAACGCTAATTTTGTACTTTTGGAATTCATGAAATGCTTGACAGATGAACAGATGATATTTTGCTTATTTAATTATTGTAAAACCTTCAGTTGAAGTAAAGAAAAGCGATCCTTCCATTATAGCGGCCGATGCAAGTAGTCCCGTTCCCTATTCCATAGATCCAATGTTATTTAAACGTCCATTACAGCATCCAATATGAACAGTTCATTCCAATATAACTTCCAAAATTATGTTCATTTTCCTCCTTTTTTTTTGTTATTTCAGGGACTAACTATTCAAAAACTAATATGTATTTAAACATTTTATGTTTTTAAATTTTGAATATTTCAATTGAAATTTATATTACTGGTAGGTATAGGATGAAAGAGAAAAAAAAGAATGATGAAAACCGCGTACAAAGAATAGACATTATGAATTATATTTTTTGGAAAAAAAGAAAGTGGAAAGCCTCTATAACATCATTTAGAGGTTTTCCACCTCCAGCTCAGTCACTTCCTAAGCCGGGCTGATGAATGCTAATAAGCGCGAAATTGCAGTCCTCGGCTGGAATGACTGAGCTGGTTGTGTATTTCATGCATATTATTATAGTGTAGGGTAGCAATGCTCCACCTAAGACCTGCCAAGTTTTTGTTAGTTGAGCTCAGTGGCGGCGATTCGGGGGGTAACCCCCCTCCTCAATTTATGGTTCATTTTTTCCCCCAGTTTAAGATCAAGAACTAGAAATTATAAAAAAAGCAGAAGTGTCAAAACTTTCAGATCATACATATTTGTTTTACTTTGTAAATCTGTTTATGAAACATTATTTAGCACAAGCAGTAACTTTTACTTTATGTATTTATGGTTTAGATACAGTAAAACCTGTGAAGTTGACAACCTGTCTAAGTTGACCGCCTTTTTCAGGCACGGAATTAGCTTTTATCGTGTAAATCAACCTCTGTAAGTTGACCACCTGTTTAAGTTGACCATTAAAGTAGTGCACCGCAAGTGGTCAACTTATACAGGTTTCACTGTACAGTAAAACCTGTAAAGTTGACCACCTGTCTAAGTTGACCGCTTTTTTCAGGCACGGAATTAGCCCTTATCATATAAATCAACCTTTGTAAGTTGACCACCTGTTTAAGTTGACCATTAAAGTAGTGCACTGCAAGTGGTAAACTTACACAGGTTTCACTGTATTAGAAAATCAATTGTTTAACTAAAGCAAGCCATATTTGTTTAATGAAATTTTTACCAAGTGTTTGACATCTAAAAATACTTTGCGGTAAATAATGTAAGCCTAATTGATGTCTAAGTGTTTCTTTGGGGAAAGTTATTATGTACATAATTCATTAAAATCTTAAGAAAAACGTGAGCTAAGCTGTTAGATTTACATCAATTACCAATCATAAGCTCTAAAAACCAGTCTTAGCCAAATTTTGTACTTTTATTTTTCTCTTTTTTTCCTTTAATTTTTTTTTTTTTTTGCTGCCGCTAAAAATATTTTGACTTTTAGTTGTTGCTGTTATTTTTTTTGCCCCCCCCCCACACTTTTCCTTCCTAATCGCTGCCTCTGGTTGAGCTGTAAAAGCAATTAAAAGATTAGAAAAATACACTAGGGTAAGGTTACTAGTAACAGACAAGGGTCCAGTTACAGGCAGTCACACGTTTGGATTTAAATAATAAGCCTTCTAGGCGGGTAAAGCTAATGTTGCTGTGGCTCATGAATACAGTGCAGAATCTAGTGTTATCAGAGTGAATTTTATGAGCCAGTTGGTATTTACAAGGCAGTGGTGTAAGGTTGTGAACACGAGGTCAGCTGGTGTTTCATGCTCATTTGAATTTAATAAGGCTTTAGTTCTAAAAATAAAGGACTTTTGCACATTTTGAAGAGAAAAAAAATAATTTTGTCTATTAATCATCTTTTCATCATCAAACCTGTTATTGGATATCATCAGATTTTTCGATGTCCGTTACTCAGGGTTGGCAAAAACCCGGGTTTTTTTTAAAAAGCCCATGGACCCAGAGTTTTTTGGGTTTTCTTAAATAAAACCCAAAAAAAAAACCAACTAAAGCTGGGTTTTTTAAAAGAAATGTCGGGTTTTTTGTCTTTTTTTAAGGGAAAATGTGGGTACTTGTAGCATATTGTAGCGTAAGTATATGGACAAAGCACAAAAATTGTCTTGGGGTAAAAAAATCTGGAAAATTCAGAGTTTTCTAAAGAAAAGTATAAAAGAGGATGAAACCCAAGAATGGTGAAGTTTCAGATTTTTTAGTTTCCATGATTATCAACAGTTAAGGCAAAGTTACTTCTCGAGTGATAAAACTATTGTTCGTTTTTAATTACTGCATTTTTTTTTCTTTTTGTATTTTACTTTATTGTATTTCATTTTGTTATGCAAAACTACTGTACAACCGCAAGTAGTTAAAATCCCTTTTTACTGAATTCCAGTTTAATCAAGACATTTCTTTGAATTTTATGTTGTCTGTTTTTCTATTTCTGTGTACAGAGTAAGAAATATTAAACTTTTTCGTAAGATAATGAAAATACTGTACATCTTATTCTGTTTTCTGTCGGACTGTATGTAACACCTGTTAATTTCTTAAAAAATATACCTTGTTTAATCGAGATTTGTGACGTGTTGGTTTGTTGAAAATAATTCACATGAAAGCCTTTTAGCTAGAGTAGTTTCCTCTGCATAGGCGGATTTAGGACCGAGTTCCTGGGGGGGCAGGATTTTTTTTTGGAGCAACATTTTTAATTGCCCTCCCCACCCCTCTCCCATGTTTTTCTCTGTTTTCTGTGATGTATAAGACCATTCTTTACTTTTTTATGTGTCGTTTTCATTACAGTGGGTAATCATGGTGTCCTTTTTGAATTGACCTTAAAAGAGAGGGGGCTGGTATTGAGAGAGTGACGCAGTGCTCCCTTTTAAGTGGGATATAGAATATCTCCAATTTTGGGGGTCCGGGGGAAATTATATAAAATGGATATAAAATTCTGCATCTTGAAGTCTTATAAAGGTTAATTAGAAATAATAGGCATTTTTTTTTTAAGTTTTACGTTTTGAAAGTGCTTTGTGATGCAAGTTAATACTTTAAAAGAAATGGTGCACAGATTTAGAGAATAGGTATCAAGAGAGTAACATACTACCCATTTGAACAATTCTTAATTGCAACACTTGATAAGAAATAAAATTGAAGCACACTTTGCTTTAGGAGTTTCAAAGACTTGTCTAATTATTTTCAAGGTTTGGTTGGTTAGATTGGGTTTTTGTTCAAGAGCCCTAGTAGGCTATACTGCACCAATCCTTTTCAGGGATTTTAGAACCTATCAATAATTTGCACTTTCCAGTCTCTGAAATTGAGTACTAGATTATATACAGTTGTACAGTATTGTTCAAACTTTGTAAGAAACGGCTTTTTTTATCTTCAAGAGAAAAAATAAACTTTAATATCTCATTACAACTTTTTTTAATTATAAGTAGTGCAGAAAACGAAAAGAAATAGGGGTGGTGTATCATTTTCCCCCCGGGCTAAACAGATCAACAATATGCAGTAAAAGTAAGATAAAAGCAATCAATACAAAAGAATTTCCAAAATTCTGCTTTCGGGATTAAATAAATAGCAAGATATGAAGCATGTGAGTCACAAAAATTTATTTCAAGTAATATGTTACAAACGCGAGAACCATGGTTTTTACGTTTTTGATGCAGGATGTAGCAAGTAGCTGAATTTGACACATTTTGGCATTCCTCCCCCTACAATGTTAGAAATTTTAAAATTTAAGGTTTGTAGCCACACGTTTCCAAATATTCAAAGTTTTCAAGTACTTGAAAATGAAATTAGTTTTTCAAGCACTTTCCATTTTTTTAAGGAACGAATCACAATTTTTTGGGAGTTAGGGGCCCACTTCAAAGCAGGGGCCCTAAGCTATAGCTTGTTTATCTTATAGGCAAATCCGGCCCTGCACGTAATTCACTCTTACCTGTAGATTTTTTATAATTTGAATGAATATTCCTCAGTTTTTACAGTTAAAGGATTTTTATAGTTTTACCAATCTGTGTAAGGTTTTTATCAAATTTCAGCAAACTTTTCCAAAACTTTTGATGACTGAATTGCTCAGATTTCAATAATGACAATAACTGTCTCATTTAGACTTAGATGATTATGACTTACCATAAATTTTAAACAGTATTTAGAAAGTAAGGAAAATGGTACTTTCCCTCTAAGTAAAAAGATTCAATTAATCAGAACGTTCAGATAACTGAAATTTATTCAGTCTGCGATAGTATTTACTTTTCTTTCTCAAAAAAAAAAAAAAAAAAGACAAGCCGAAAACTTTCCAAGCGCATGAAGTACATTTCTAACTATTAATTTCATATATACAAATTTTTTCCTTTAAAAAATAAAGAAAACACAGTTATAAAAACATTTCATCAGGTAATAATGCGATCTTACAAGAATTGTGCAAAACTTTCGCGCCGGAAATATATCTCCCTCACTTTTTCTTTTATTCAGATGTTTTCCTTACAATGTATAATTCTGGAAAATCAGAAATTTAGTTTTGATTTAGTTATTTTACGTTCTGTTTGTTTAATGGTTGGACAATTTTTCCAGTTTTTTGTTTCATTGTTACATACATTCATTGAGTATGGTGTTAATTGTTACATTTGATAGTATTTTGCTGTACAAAAACCTTTTAGCTATGTACTTCTTTTCTAATAGCATACATTTCAAATCAGCCAATTTCATTTGAACGTGTGAATCCAGAAGGTTCTTCAAAATCTTTCGTCTGTAACAACCCAAAATATCTAGTTTTTGAAATCACGCAAATTGAAAATAAACATTCTGAAAAGAGAGAAAATAAATCGTAACGAGTAGATCGTTCTGTTAGGGCAAATTGGGGAGGGGAAAGGGAGGGTCCCAAACGTCAATTATTATAAGTGTTGCAGCTGAATGCATAGCTCGTTTAGCCTATATTTTCATTCATATATTGACCAAATGGTTTTCAGTCCAAAATAGTGAATTTAGACCAATTTTCAGTACCCCAGTGACAGCTGTACTATTTGTATTTAATGTTCGTTTTTTTTCTTTTTCTTTTCTCCCTTCAGAAAAGGACATTCGCTATTCTCTTCATTTTCATTGAACTATTCAAAAAAGAAAAAATCATCTTTTTGTTATAAGATTTTGGAAGATAAGTTGTTACTATATAAACTCTCCCCAAAACTGGGGGCATTGCCCCCCTTGCCCCCCCCCCCCTCCATAAATGCACCCATGCTCTTCTGAACTGCTCAAAAACAAAAAAAATGATTTTTTTTAAAAAAATTTTTGGAAGATGTGTTGTAACTACATAAAGTCCTCCAAAACTGGGGGGGCATTGCCCCCCTCTGCCCCCCCATAAATCCGCCCATGTTCCTCTGTACAATCTACAAATATTGAGAAAATCAGACATGACAGGACTTAGTCAAGATAATTTGAGTTATTTAATGACCAGTGAAAAAAAAAAGTTAAATATGTTTACTTAAAATCTTTGAAGTATTTAAATAATGCCATTAAAAGTTAAGAAATGCTATTAAAGTTCAAAATTCATTTTTTATGTCCGTTGTCTGTGGTGAAGAACTAATAAAAAAGAAGTTTAAATTGTGAAAGTATTTAAATTAATTAATCTTTTTAAAAACTTCTCAGAAAATTTAAAAAAACCCAAAAGTGGGCTAAATAATGGGTTTTTTTAAATGGGTTTTTTCAAGAAAACCCATTGGGTCCAATTCGGCCAACCCTTCCGTTACTGGGGGGTCGGACTTTTTTCGAAATTGAGCAAATAAAAGTAGACTGAACTAGTTTAGAGGATCCAGAAGCAGCCAAATGTTAGATGAGATGTTTTTGCATGAATCAAAAACAGTTTAAAAAGTCTAAATACATTAAAAGGCTCAGGAAATTGAGTTAACCTGAGAGCGATGTCTTAAGCATATCTGTGACTGGTGCCGTTACCCTAGTCACAGTAATTTTGTTGAGTTATCAGTTACTTCGTTAATTATGTATATTGATTTACAGGTGCCACTTATGCCGGATCTTTTACCATAGTATTCAGTTTTGTGTTTCTTTTGGCTGCAATTATGTTTGTTTATGGAGTTAAAAGGGTAAGTTGCTTAAACTTTAATTCTTGCTCTTATTGTAATACAGAGAAAATTTAATGATAAAAAAGGAAAATAGGGAATGTGAAAAGAGATAATAAAGTGTCTGAAAAAGTTAT
The DNA here is from genome assembly GCF_026930045.1 of Uloborus diversus. Lineage (NCBI taxonomy): Eukaryota > Metazoa > Arthropoda > Arachnida > Araneae > Uloboridae > Uloborus > Uloborus diversus. The sequence continues at coordinate 149,262,792 of NC_072739.1, read as the reverse complement.
TTTAGATTCTTACACATGGTTCCCATGGAACAGGGAAAACCTGGAACTGTCAGGGAATTTTATTTCAATCAAAATAAGTCTTTGAAAAGTCGAAGGAAAATCATTACTTTGGTCAGAAGCCTGGGAGATTCTGGAAACAAACTTGGTTAAACATTGAATTCTTAACACAGGGTGAGGGTTCCCATGAGGCAGTAAGTAGGTTATCGTTTATTCACTGTGTCCAAACCAGAATAAATGTATGTGTACATATTCGCATATGAAGCAAGTACTTGCCTAAAGATATACCATACGAACGGAAAAAAGCTTTTTAAACAATGGATATTAAATTTTTGAGATTAAAGTGCTTTAGTTTGTTTTTGCTTTAAGTTTCAAAGGAAATTGTTATTTATAGATTCATTCAGAAAGCCGCAAATTCAAAAATCAAGTCTGGAATTTCAGGAAATTTCTTCTGGAAAACCTAGGAAAGTCAAGGTAATTTCATTTCTCTAAGTGAGTGGGAACCCTGAGCAATCCAAAGCATGAAACTTTTACATCAAGGAAAGAGCTCCCTGTCAACCCCAAAAACATGTGACATGTTTGTTTTTATGCTATATTTAGCTATAAGTTTTCAAAGATGTGTGTGTGTGTGAAAACTTTATTTCTTGTTACTTGTAGCTGGGAGAAAATTTTTTTTTGCTAACTCCATTGACTATAAGATAAGTTTAGTATCAAAGCCAGCGCAATCCACTGTTTAAAATTTTACTGGAGCAACAAATCTTTCAAGGGTGGGGGGGGGGGGTCTGTTTTTCAAATAAGACCATTTCTTTGACCGCAGTTTTCAACCTGATTGAGCTGGGTCTATTCCAAATCACTTTGTATCCTGATAGTATCCTCCTAAAAGAATCAAATTATAGGATGAAAGACCTTTTGAAAATTCATGAATTGAGCTGGTTTTGATACTAATAGATCAAGAGTCCGTAAGCGCCAGACCTACACTATATGACCAGAAGTATTGTGACACTTTCAAAATGCACATTTTAAAGAATTTCTCGAGAAATAAATGACTAATTGCTTTGCAACTTTTGTCACATAAAAGATATGTTCTAGCTGTCATTTTCCATTGATTCAAGTTATATCACCCATGCTTTTAGGGGACCAGCAACAAATTGAGGAAAACAAAAATGTTTTTTGACTATTTGTTCATCGTAAATAACTGAGAATTAGCTGTAAATTTCAGAAGTTAGGAACCTTACTATGTACAACTTGTTACTTACTTTTGAGATAATATCCTTGGTATTCATGAAGATAAAGCATTTCTTTCAGAGCTATAAGTTTTATTTGAAGGTTTTTGGCTCATAACGTGTAAAGTTTTCCATCAAAGCTTATCAAACTTTCAGAAAACTTGACAGCACACAAGAGAAGCATTATATTAAGATTTTAAATTAAAATGTTGAAAATTTGATTAATATGAACCTTTAAAGCAATTAATTTTTTCTCTGTGCATGCGTTAAAGATAGAAATTTATAACTTTTATAATCTAAATCCCAACTAGATTCTCCAACTAATAATAAATTTCAGTTCAATATCTCAAAAATTCAGAAGATTTTCAGCGTTCTAATGAGCTGAATTTGAATAGCTCTTGAACAGACTACGAATTGTGCGGATCGTTCGCAAATAATCTGTTTTTGTAACGAATCACACTGAGCAATTGCAAGCAAACGTTGCAAACGACCCCTAACAAGTCATCGCCTATACAAGATCTATTCAAATTTGACTCATTATATCTCTGATAACTTTCTGAATTTTTAAGATATTGAACTGGAATTTTATTATGAGTTGGAGAATCTAGTTGGGGTTTGAATTATGAAAGTTATAAATTGCTATCTTTCCCACATCCGCAGAAAAAAATTAATTGCTTTAAATGTCCATATTTTGTCAAATTTTCAATATTTTACTTTTACACTTAAATATTACACTTCTCTTGTGTGCTGTCAAGTTTTCTGAAAGTTTGGTAAGCTTTGATCGAAAACTTTACGTGTTATGAGCCAAAAACCTTCAAATAAAAATCTTATATATTCATGAATATCAGTGATATTTTCTCAAGAGTACGTAAAATGATTGTACATAGTAAGGTAACAAATTTCTGAAATTTACAGCTTATTCTCAGCTATTTACGATGAACGATGATCAAAAAACATTTTTGTTTTCCTCAATTTGTTACTAGTCCCCTAAATGCATGGATGGCATAACTTTTAATGCAAAATGACAGCTAAAACATGATCAGTACATAATAAATTTTGGACTTGCACCTTACTTTAAATCCCTCCTTATTAAGGACATTTTTTTATTGTTCTTGGATGAAACAACAACAAGGCAAGTAAAGAAGCAATTAGACATACATTTATCCTACTGGCATGTGGTATGTACTTTTAAATGTGTCTCTGTGTTGAAGAATAAACGAGTGAATGCATTTGACTGTAGTTTTGAAGATTGATTTGATACGTTTTATCATCCATTACGAAAATCAAGCTTATAAGTTCCATTTAAGTTAAAAAAACTTAATATTTGTTGCTCTAAAAAGGTCCTAAAATTTTATCAAAATTGTGTCCTAAAATTTTTGAAATCACCACTCCGACCCCCCCCCCCCCCCGCTCATATAGGCGCCCATGACCTAGATCCTTACGATTTGTATCTGGGAGGCTGAAAGTTTTCATGTGTTAGTTTCAAAGGCGTGTCTGCACCTCTCTAGAATGTTCTCCAAATCGGAGATGGTTGGAAAGGGGACCACCAAGTCACGTGACATGAAATGAATCTATGATGCATAGTTTTTGCAGCAATTTTACGCACCCTTGCTACCTGTTTCCTGCCAAAGTCAGCGTAACTCAGCTTAACTAATACTGAACCTTTCATACCTGCTGTGATGTGCTTAGGCAAAAAAAATTTGGTTCTTTATACTATGACTTAGGTCTGCCACTCATGGGCTCTTGGACTATAAGGCCTCCTTCACTTGAGTCAACTTAGTTTAATCAACTTTCAAACAGCCGGTTATCAGGATGCATAACCAGGTAGAAAAGTGGAGGGATCACCCTGCATCCTTCATGCCACAGTAAACTCTTCAGGTACACCAGGAACATGTGTTGCTACCACTCTCATCCGGATGAGTTCAATCAACTTTATAGATGATTCAACTCATCGGGACTTTGCCAAGCATTCGCTCTATACATAAGTAAACTAGTTGAATCAACTCGGTTCAGTTTTAACAGCTCTGTGAAGCAACTGTTTGGATAAATTCGACTTATGAGAAGAAAAGTTGATTCCACTAAGTTGCCTCGTGTGAACTCGATAAATGCCAGTCAACTAATTAACAAGAAACGTTTCTGAAAAGATAATTCAACTAAGTTGCCTCTTGTGAACTACACGATAAATGCCAGTCAACTAATTGACAGGAAGTTTTTTTGTAAAGTTGATTCAACTAAGTTGCCTCATGTGAACTCAACGATAAATGCCAGTCAACTAACTGACAGGAAACTTTTTCGAAAAGTTGATTCAACTAAGTTGCCTCTTGTGAACTCAACAATAAATGCCAGTCAACTAATTGACAGGAAGCTTTTTTGAAAAGTTGATTCAATTAACTTCCTCGTGTGAACTTAACAATAAATGCCAGTCAACTAACTGATAGGAAAATTTTTTTCAAAGTTGATTCAACTAACTGCCTTGTGTGTAAGATCCCTAAAATACCTGACATATGCTGCTTTCACTCTAATGCAGTTTACTTGAAATACTTTTATTTAAAAAAATTAAAATGTCGCAAGTGCTCAAAACACATTATTCAAACTAGAGATATACAGCTAAGGTTTTTTCAAAAATTAAAAATACTCCTTTTCATATTTTTTGTAGTTTAGAGAAATGAAATTCGTTTTGGAGGAATGGAATACTTGGAAACAGTAGAAACCTTAATTGCAATCATTCCATACAAACTATCTTTCTGATAAGGTAGTGAAAGATAATTAGGAAAGAAGAGATATGTATTACATATTTTGACTCTTAACATTTAGAACAATTTGGGTTTTTAACCTTAAAACAGAACCTATCATTCAAATGTAATATTTAATATTTTAATTGTTTTTGTCCCCCTCCACAATGGAAAATTTTTATTCAAAATGCAAAGCCTGAAAATACGCTTGACTAAGAATTATTACATTCATCATTGCATTAAATATTTATTTTCTTTGCATCATTTTAAATCATACATAGAAGTGACCTGATGTGTATGCTTTTTTTGCTACTGATTTGAAATGGTTTTTATGCTTGTGTGTCTTTGGGTAATTATGATTATACTTATGTTACTATTAAGTATTTTATCAAAATGTTTTAATTTTGTTTAATGTATTAACTTTCAGATTTTTAATTCAAATTTTTTAATGTGTATAAATTCCTGCTTCTTGATTTATAGGAAAACAGATGCATGTTTTTCCCATGGTTTATTGGAATGTCATTGGAAATTTTGCTGATGTTTGGCATAAGTATTTGGTTTCTTTTCCGCTATTATCACAACGTAAGTATTGTATATTAATGCACTCGTAAAATAATCTTTGCAAAAAAAAAAAAAATCTTTTGAAATTTTTACATTGATTAAACATAGTGTTGCCTCAGAGCAACAGTAGGATATCTCACTGTTATTCCTGGGATAAGATGTCTCACTTGCTCTGAGCTGACGATATAGAGCAGTAAAAGCAATAATATTTCACACATTAAAATACCCATTTCAAACTAACAGAGAAAAGTTTTGTATTTGTTTAAAAGTGAAAAAAAAAAAAGCAAATATTCTTCAGTATTAAGTCTAGTTCCCAGTTTCTGCTACATACACAATAATGTACTTCTTTTGTGTTGTCCAGGGATACCTACCTGGGCGGGAGGGGGGGCTTGAGGGGTATTTCAAACTTTTTTGGGGGTTCACAGCAATATTTAATGGGGTGCATCCTTGTTCTTTGGGGGGGCACCCCTGGTATTGTTTAACTTCCATTAGAACTGCTTGCTCTGTTTTAAATAAAAGCTGCAAACTTAACTTGATTCAACAATACCATTATCGTTCGTAACATAAATTGGGGGAATTTAGTGAACTTAATCAAGGAAAATTCAGAGAAATTTTTTTCACAGTTCCTGTTGCCACCCTATAGGAAAACAACGACAAAACTTTGCATCCCCAGTTGAGTATAATGCGACTCTGGTTAGTTGAACTGTGACCTTCACAATGTTTACCTATGGTTTGGAAAATAGGAATGAGTGATTGGCTCTGAGTTTAGTCGTGTTACTTTTGTAATACCGTATATACTCGCATATAAGTTGACCCCCTTACTTTTAAGAGGAAAATCGGGATAAAACCCGCATATAAGTGGAGTTTCTTTTTCTGAAAAAATAGGGAGTGTTCAAAATTGCTCTAAAAAGTGAAAAATATTTTTATTCTTTAAACACCATCGATAGTACTTTTGAACATTGTTTTTGAAGTTGCTGCAAAAAAAAAAAAGTAAAAGAACCACGTTTTGTTCATATTTTTTTCAGAAAATCATCCAAAGTTAGGAACGAAACATTTATATTGTTACTCAAATATGCTGTCATCAATGCATAATGTATGTGTTAGTGAAGAAACTGGACCTAGTCAAATTTATAGTTGCAGTTGAGTTATTGCTGTGAACGATTTTAGCTATTGTTTTTGCGCCAACTTCAAGAATTATGTTTAAAAGTATTATAGATGGTGTTTAAAGAATAAAATTATTTTTCACTTTTTAGAGTAATTTTGAAGTCAATTTTTTTTTTAATCAAAATTTTTCTTATTTCATTCTTTTTTGTGTAATTGTATTTCAGAAATAGTAAGAAGTTACCATCACGAAACTTCACCTTATTTTTTCATAAAAATGCTCTATACTAAAAAAAAGGCCATAAACACGCCTTAAACTTTAAGTGATAGGCTCTAAAAATTTATCTTTATTCCTCTCTGGAATTCATTTGTGTGTTAATTTAATTATAACCATTTAAATATTACGTTTTCCCAAACTAATTTACATTTAACAGCATCCAAGTTGCTTGTGATGCAATCCTGTACCTCCTTACTTAGACCCCAACCATCTGTTATTGGCATAGATGATAATGATAAAAATACTACTATAGTTGAAGCAAACCTAACCTGGTAGTATTGTGAAGGCAAAGCAGATCTTAATCACTGTATTACCTCACGTCCAGGTTAGATTTACCCCTCCTGGTAGGGCAATGACACTGAAGAAACTTAATGCTTGCTTCAGAAAAGCCTTCATTCAAAATTATCATTACAATTACTATTAATGTTACTGTTGTATGGAACCAAACTTTTGTAACAATGGGTTTTATATTTAATCATTTAATAGGGAAATTGCATGAAATTTACTGTTTTTTTTTGCCCATAACTTTTTTTCTAAAGACCAAATATGGTCAAACAAAGTAATGAGACCTAAGTTGAGCCATCCCTTATCCATTGAAAAAAGAATCGTCAAAATCGGTTCACTAGGTGGGACGCTGTGAGTGAACAAAAAAAAAAAAAATGCATACGGTATGAAGTGATAACCGCCTCCTTTTGAAGTCTGAAAAAAGGAGGAAAATGAAATATAATGAACATTTCTATGTTTAAAAAATGTTAGATTCTTATTCTTTTGCACAAATAGGACTTTTCATTCTGCAATCGTGATTTTTGTAAAGAGTTAAATTTTGCTGTTATAATTTTTGTCATTTATTGCTTTTATTTTAATTTAATATCTTTAAAATTTTATGCTGTTGCCATTTTACATTATATTTAAAAAAGGAGCATTGATTAGTGACTGTTGGGAAAATTTGCGAATGCTGCGATTAACGCACTTTTTGCATTGTCGACCGCTTACTGTAAACATTTAGTCTTTATTTCACAGCCAGACCATGTAAAATTATAGCATAATGTGTAAGTATTTACTCCTTTAGCATCTGCCAAAAAGAATTCGACTAAAATCAGGAAAATATTCCCGTTTTTGAGTGTTTTTTTTCTAAGAATTGGTCAATTAAAATTTTTCGAAATTCTGCCCCGTGTATAAGTTGAACCCCTAACTTGAGACCTCATTTTTGTTCTAAATTTCTTTATTTATATGCGAATATATACAGTAGTTTTGCTAAAGTATTCGAACTCAATTCCGTGGCAATAACACTTCCCTTTTTCACTGCACTCCCCTAAAAAAGATAAACATTGCCAAGGTCATAGCTAAATTCAGGGGTGCCCATACCACTAAGAACAAGGGCGCACCCCCTAAATATCTCAAAGACCCCCCCCTGCACCAAATGAGAAAAATACCCCTCAAAACAGGGGCGGCATTTCACCATTTCATTTGGGGGAGTTGAGTTTCTTAAATATGTATAACCCCAAAGCGAAACCAAACACACATTAGCTAACAAGAAGTTGTCATAAAATCGGTTTAGTATGAATAAAATTAGTATTTAGAAACAATTAAAATTTTGATTCATGGACTAAAAAGTTATCATATAAAACATCTCGCTACTAAAGTTTTTTATACCTTTTGGAAAAGTTATAATGCATGATTTTTGGAATTCGGAAAAGCAGGGAATCGTGTTACTAATCTATCAGTGCCCAATGTCGTGCTGTTTTGCCAGTTCAGCTAAATGGAAACGGTATTTTTTTCCCCCCTTTGTGCTTCGAAAATATTTCTCTGACCTCCTGAGACATAAAAAAATCTTTCTCTACTAGCTGAGCTGATTGTAATAGTTAAAAAATAATTGAAGTAACACAAAGTTATGTATGAAAACACTTTTTATATCTTGCTCTTCAAAATCACCCAGGCTACTTCAAAACTGTGAGGAGCTTAAACTTTTCATCATTGAATAATCTAGTCATGTCGGCGCTTTCAGCATCAATGACATATTATTCTGCCTCCAGCTCTGTTATTCACTATTCCAGACTGATGAGTCCATAACGAGGATGAAACTGCAGTCTCTGGATGTGAAAACCATTCTGTCGGTATATTGCTTGTAATTTTTCTTACCTCATGCTAAAAATTTTACTCACAGTTGAAACATTTTATTTTTCGTTTTCAAAATCTAATCCAAATAACCATAGTCCCAGCCAATCATGCAGAAAAATAATTATCATCAAATCTTGTGTTAATTTCATTCAAAACGGAATCTATTATTTTATACAAAATATTCAAAAATCAATATTTGACTTAACATCATCATGTGGATTTTTGTCACTTTTTTTTTTTTTTTTTTTTTTTGTGTATATGTCTCTTTAAAATTGGCTCGGGGGAAGAATTTTTTTGAAAAATTTCACGATTGATTGAAATATACATTTATCAAAAATCTATTTTCAGTTTCAATTGTAGATTGAACTGTGGTTTGAATAGTCGAGTAGCGGATTGAAGATATAGATTTTGATAGAGTAAAGCATTTTTCAAAAAACTTTTCCCGATGCAAACAAATTGGATAAAAATTCAAACAAAGTCATACATGCTAAAAAGCAGGAGCTTTTTCTCCATTGAAAGAATCGTTTTGCAATAATTCTTCCAGTTGTCAAGTCACCGTTTTGAAGTTATAGAGAAATGTTTTTATTGTTTTAACTCTTGAAGATTATCTTGTGTCACTCCTTGATTGCATAATTATAGAGCCCCATAAAAGGTATTTGGTTGATATGTCTTTTTTTTTATTCAATAATCACATGCATTTTTAAGAAGTTTCTATGAAAACATTATAATGCATTGAGCAGCTGAAACATGTTTCTAGCAGAAAAAAGCAATGAACACTCATTAAATAAATATACACTTAAAAAATGATCGTAAAAGTAAAATATCAAGGAATTTTCTAGTGAAAACCATGCAGCCACACCACGTTGCACGGATCTCTCCTATTGGACATACCATCGTTACACTGGGCACATAAGTATGAAATATTTAGCCTATATGAGGAAATCTCTTTTTTAGTTAAAATTAACTATGGTTCTCTATCAGTTTTCTATGTTCTGAAAAGGCAGGAAAATACTTCATGAATTTCTAAGTCGTCATTCAAATAACGAAAAACACTTTTTCTAGTTTGAGAATGTGTCGAGTTTCATCAAATAGTTGCTGAGACCAGCGAGATTTCCTTTAATGAACATTGATTTCCGACTTACATAAATTGAATTCACCCATTTTCTATCATTCTGCTCAAAAAATTTGGGGGTGCAACCGCCTCCTCTTGACCCCCCTATTTGCCGCCCCTGCCTCAAAACAACACCCCTAAAAATTTCAATGGCGCAGTCTGCGCCATAACACCACCAAGTACTATGGTGCAGTCGGAGTTTTTCGGGTTATGCTTGTGTTTTTTAAAAGTCATTTCAGGCAAGCTAATTGTTTTCACAGGCTTTAAAATATTGTAAGGAAGTGAAAAAATGCCAGAATTTCTGCATTATTCTTTACTGAAATTAATGTGTTTTACATTTAATTTTGAATTTAAATTTGCTTGTAATATTTAGATCTATTTAAATTACTTGTAGCATTTGATTTGTAGCTATATATTATTTAATTTATTGTTTCAGCCCTACTCATTTCTGGCTTCCTTCACTCTTTGGTGCATCGATGGATTACATGTTAGTATTCAGAATACCTCAGTTTTTTTTTTTTTCTTTTTATCACTGACAATCAAAGATTTCCATTTTAACCTTTTCGTATTGTATTTTTCAAAACTTATGAAACTGATTCTACTGATTATTTAACACTTTTGCTTCCAATCTTGTGCCAAGGCGTGATGCTAAATGGTTATTTGTTTTCTTTTTTTTAAATAGAAATTATACCCTTTATCAACCCTCTCGGCAAAGGTGCAATTTATTGATAGTAAATGTATTAAAACTTCCTCGGGAAACTCTTCTCTACATAGTATAAAATGAAGTCTCCAAAAAGCGTCTGTGTTTGAACTCGCAAAACTCGAGAATTACCCAGATGATTTTGCTGAAATTTTCACAGTTTGTTCCTTTAAGTCCTGAGAAGGTTTGCAGACCCGTTCGAAAACAATTGGAGTATCTAATTAAAAAAAAGGTAATTGTAAGGAGGGAGGGGGGAATCTGGCATGCTTTAAGGAAAAAAGAAATTTTTTGAGTTTTAATCTTAACCTGATAGTTAGTGCATTTCTTGAACAGCTGAAAAATTTGTCCATTGTAAAAATTATTTTTGGAATGACTAAACGTAGCTAAAAAATCCTCAGATATTTAATTTTTAATGAAAACATATAACTTATTTATGCAAAGTTTCTGTAATTGCATGTGCTTTATTGAAGTTGTAGTTTTCTGTATAATTCAACTTTAGGTGTTTCAAAGTAGCTTTCTAAAAGGTCGGATTAAAAACTAGTGAGTCTGAGGCTCTGGAGCACTTTAGGGACCTTTCTACCAGGCATTTAAGAAAATCGAAAGTTTTTTTTTTTTTTTTTTTTTTTTTTTGCATATTGTCTCAATTAAAAGTTAGAATCTTGTTTCTTTGAGAAAAAAATATTGAGAATAAATCAGTGAATGAAGTAGAACAATACATGTTTTGTGGAACAAAAAAAAAAAAATAATAATAATAATAAATAAATAAATAATAATTAGAAACACTAGTGGGGAAACAAATTAACATAGTTGTATTTCACTCAAAAAATTTCATTAGAAAAATTAAAAGTCATGAATATCTTTTATAATATACTAACTTTTCTCATGGCATAGCCAGTTTAAACATGACAAATTTTGCACACATTTGAAGTGCATAAAATGTTTTGGCAGCACCAGCAAAGGGTTTAAGAGGTTATAGTTGGGGGGGGGGGATTTAGAACTAAATGCTTCAACGCTATGAAGTAACTAATTCAAAATTTCTAAAAATGTGATCTAGGTTTATAAACCTGTTTTACTCTCTTTAATCAGGCTCTGGATATTATTTTACGTCCTCAAGAGTTGTATCTTATTTTTTTTTTTTTTAAGAAAAGAAACTATTTAAAAATTTATAAATGCTTCTTTTTTAGGTGTACTGCATGTTGTGTGGCATTTCTCACTATCAAGTTCTGAAAGAATTGCAAGAACCTCGCTTTATTATTTTACATCCTTAATCAAAATCATCAGTTTGTGCAATTTCATTAATAATAGCAGCCTGGTGACTAAGGTGGTAGAGGTAGTGAATTGTGAAAATCATGGTGCAGTTTTTGAAAGGTTCTATGTATTGATATTTATAACATTGGATGTTTCCAGTTTTTAAATTTGATAAAAACTATAATGTAATTTTTTTTAAAGATAGTTCTATAATGTTAGATATGTTCTTTAGAGTACTTATAAAAATATGCCTGTGACTTTATGTGCTATTTATTAATCAATGCTGAAAAAGTATTTTTTAAAGTGTATAAAGCTTGATTATTTAATTTTAGAATATACAGAAAGAAATGAAATGAAAATTCTATAAAATACATCTTACTTACACAAGTTAATTAGTTTTAAGTTAATTGCATCTGAAAAGAAAAAAAAGTAAAATATGTAAAATGGCACAGCAGTAAAAGAGTATTTTGAAGTTCCTATTCCAAACACTTTTTTTAATAACATTTTTATAGCCTCTGCATTAAATTCCATATTATCTATGTGGATCTTCAAAACAAGTGTAGAATTGCTTTTTCATTATAAAACAGGGTTTGCACGCTCCTTCAAAACTCCTCCAATACTCCTTCATTAAAAAAAAAAATTTTGAAGGGCCCTTCATACTCCTTCATTTTGGTTTTAACTCCTTCAAACCTCCTTCTTTTTTAGTTCAAGACTACATAACCTTCCTCTATGACGGTAATTTAAATACTTCAATCGACAACTTAACTTAGTCACAAGGGCGGTTGTTTAAGAGTGATTTTAATGTAGTAATTTCGTATATTCATTTTGTTTTTATAAAGATGTAATATATAAATTGATCAGAGAAATCATAGAAGTTGAATGTGAAAATATTATTGGTTGACTAAGACATTTCATAAGTGAAGTAAAACATGCTTAAATGGTGCTTTGTTATTTTTTCAAGTTTTATGATTATTGTTTTTCCCTCTACCACCCTCTCAGCAGCAGAAGTCAAGTTATCTAATTATTATTTAAATATTTAAAAATATATAAGTAGATGTACTATATTAAATGATTGTGTCAAGTGATGTCATGCCTTGAGGGGGAGATGGGTTCATGAAATTGACAAGGGAAAGAGAGAGGGTGACAAAGTAACAGTTATTGTAACAATATTTTCATTAAAAATATGACTTGTGACAGGAGGAGTTAGGTGAAGTATGACACTTTGTGACAAAAGAGTAAGGTGGTCAAATATGTTTAAAAAAAAGTTCAACATCATTTAATGGCAGCCCATTAGTACTCCTTCAAAATCTCAATTAACTCCTTCAAAACTCCTTCATTTTATTTATGACATTAAATACGAACCCTGTAAAAGAAAAACATGAATTGATTTCATTATTCCCAAAATTTATTTTGCTTAGAATTTTTTTTAATGATGAACTAAAATTTATGGACTTTTCTTTGGGTCTTTTGTTAAAAAATTTTTAGATTGTTCACTATTACTTTACTCTTTGTGTGCCTATTTACAACTTATTCAAAATAAATGAAATGATAGGATCCATATAATAACCAGATTTTTATCTAGAGTAGCCTTTGTATGCAGTGATGTTGATTAATATTGGTTTTTCAAATTTTTTTAGCCGCTCCCAACTAATTTTCTTGCAGTGCTTTTTTTTTATTCTTGCACAGAAATGAGCTATGAAAATAAACATTTAGAAAAAAAAGAAACAGAACTATGTAGCTATGACCACCAAAGATTACAAGCCACAATTCACTCTTTATGAGAATTAGTACAAATGCGTCTATGTACAAATTGTATAAGAGTGATCAGGAAGTGAGCCTTCCCCCTGTCCCCTCCCTCTTTATCTTCAGCATTATGTTAGCTATGGTCGAATGTTTGTTATACAAAATTATCTTGAAGTGTTAAGAGTCCTAAACATTGGCAGAACTCCATGCATATTCTAACACAGCTGAATTTTACTAAGTGTATGTGCAGATGTTTTGCAGCAAAACATCCCAGCAGAACTCTGAAAAACATCTGCTTTTTACTTCTTTTTACAAAAAAGGAAGTATTGTATTCGTGAAAAAGTTTTTACTCAAAAATCGGCCTTAATTTCCATTTTTCTCGCCCCTGAATGAATATTGATTTTTTTCAACCCGACCACACTTAGATACATGCCTAAGAACGTATAGACACCCGAAGAATCCATTTTGATGATCCCCCAGTTAATTACATCGAGTTTTCGATGTGCGTATGTATCTCGCATAACTCAAAAACGGTATGTCCTAGAAAGTTGAAATTTGGTACATAGACTCCTAGTGGGGTCTAGTTGTGCACTTTCCCTTTTGGTTGCATTCGAATGTTCCTAGGGGGGTCTTTTGCCCCTTTTTGGAGGGAAATCATTGTTAATTTTGGATGTAAACTCAAGTGGTGTTATAATGTGTGGTATACTTGACGATATATCGCCAGTCTTTTGATCGCCAAGTTTTGTCACCAACTTGGCGACAAATTTGCTGTTTTTTTTTTTTAATTTGGTTTCAATTTGGCCACTGTTGGTGATATTTAGAGAGTAAACTATTGAATCACATTAAAATTACCAATATTGGGAAAATGACATTAAATTGGAGTAAAAGGAAGTCATGTGGTGCACACATCAGCTCGTTTCAGGGGCGTAGCTAAGGGGGGGTTTTGGGGACAAACCCCCCCCCCCCCCCCGAAAAGTTAGTCTCAAAAAAAAAGAGAAAAAGAAGAGAGAAGAGAAAGAAAAAAAAAAGAAGAAAAGGAAAAAATTCCAAGCGATTATACATATATATATATAAGAAGTAACCCCTCTGAAAGTCGGGTCTAGCTACGCCACTGGCTCGTTTCAACTGTGTTGAGTCATGGATGGTGTTCATACCAATGTTTATGACTGGTAAGACTTCAAGGCAACTGTATATAACAAATATTTCAACTGTAACAAACATAATGCTGAAAATAAAGTGAGGTGCTCTCACTTCTGGACCACACTGTACATCTCGAAGCCAAAGCTGTCTGAGAACATAGAAAAGTGTCTTAAACCCCATCGGCCCAGTGTTCACCAAAAAAGGACACCAATTTAAAAATTTCTAAACATATTTTTTCCTCATTAAAACCACAAAAAATGTTGCCGAGGTAGTATTTTATTCTCCATAACTATCTTAGATGGCCAGAGCCCGATTACCGCAGGGGCACGTGAGGCACAGGCCCCTTCTCTTAGATTTCAGGGGGCCAGAAATCCCCTTAATTTATCATAGTAATTCAAAATAAATGATAATTTCACTCAAAAATATAGAGTACAATGATATCATTGATATTTTTTGCAAATGCCAAGACAAGGAAAAAAATCTCTTATTTGTTGATAAAATTTCTCCTTAAAAATTTGTTATCTTTTGCCAAAACCCACTCCCAGTTTAGTCTGTATTTACTATTAAAAGTTGTGTCATAGATAATTTTTGTGTTTACTGTTTACAGTTACGGGCAAATTTTAACCACATCTTATACAATTATAATATATTATCTACTTTTTATATGTACGTTTATACAATATTGTGATATGAGGTAACACCAAACTTAGCACAGTTGTGTTAATACGCAAGTACTGAAATATTTTATTGCTACTTTAATAGCATAAGGGGGAATAGGGGGGGGGCACCTACTGAATTTTGTGTGCCAGTGTCTTTAAATATTTTAGGCCCCTCCACGGGGCGGGGGGGGGGGGGGGGGTGCTGAAGTAGAAATGTGTTCCATGTCCAATACCAGAATGATCGGGCTCTTTAGATGGCACCAGTACAAAAATGGCTTTTTTTGATGCCTCAATTTCTTGTTCAAATGTCCCCAATTTTTGAATCCAAAAATAGGAATTTTTGTAAAATTTTAAATTTGGTCCACCAATTTTCTTCATTTTTCCTGAGGTGTTCAGTTATATTTTTGTAAGAGATTTAAATTCATTTTTGAATAGATAAACACTTTTTTTTTTCCTGCCCTTGGTGGGTGCTGTCAACAAATAGAGACTGTTCACTGGGGCAAAAAAACTTTCAAAAATTCTTTTGACTGCAAAATCTGTGTCTCGTTGATCAATTACACCCACTCATGGTGGTTTTTTTTTTTTTTTTTTTTGCTTTATTTCAAAAATTTTGATGACTTGTGTCGGAAAGGGTTCGTTCCTAATCTCAAAATTAGGAGTGCATTGCAGTTTTTAGAAACCATCCTGTAGCATTTCTTTAAGATCTTTCTGAATCAATGAAGGTGCGTGAACTTCAAGGAAAGAGGGGAAGCTCTGATGTTCTTTCAAAACAAAGTAAAATAAGATTAAGTTTTGCATTAAATTTCTTTTCACAATGCATTACAAAAATATTTTGAGTTATATTTTTATACTATTATGTTGTTCGGTGATGGTGTTAGTAATATTGTTAATTAGTAGGAAATATTTTCATGTTCATGGGTGCTTTGCATTTTGTAACATGAATTTTGTATATTTTTTGAGAATTGTTTTACATATTGCTAGTTGTGTGTTGCTTTACATATACTGATACATTCATATGTATATTGTAGACTTATCTCAAATGAATTACACAATTTTTGTTTTTTTACTTTTTTATAAAATTTATAGTCTTAGCATTTGCTTCTGCACAATGCCTTAACTGCTTTTGAAAAATTTCTAAAACCAAATGAACGATTAACTTTTACATATTTATAGTTTATTTTCTATACATTCCATATTGTTTCATTTTTTTAATAAACCGTCCATTTTTATTTATATTTTGAATTTCATAAATCTCATTTTAGTATTTCTCCGTCCATTATTGTTGTGAGTTTAAAATTTCGTTTTTAAACTGTTTTGCATAAATGTTTACAACATGAAAATTAGCCTATATTTATATTTTTAAAAGCTTTTATACTTTACAAAACAGGAACTTTTGCTGTTAGCATTGTAATAAATTTTACAAGATTACACCATATGTGCAATAAGTAATTTTATAAACTTTTAATCACTTAAATGTTTTATCACATTTAAATGTGATGATCTGTTTATCTTGTAAAGAATGTACTTCAATGGAATTTCGTTCTTTTAACTGTGACTGAAGGAAAACAATTTTATATCTGTGTGGTGGCATTTTTTGATCTTGTACTTTTGCAGTATTTGCAAATAGATTTAATAAAAGTATTTGATGTACCACATAGTTTTTTTAATGTCATAAAAACATGGTAAATACAGTGCTGGCCAAATTATCAAATTAAGACTGTTTTAAAAGCAAATTCTTTATTGATTACATAATTATAGACACATTAACGAACAGTGAAATAATTATCTAATAGTTAGTATGCATTCCCTTGTTCTTGATGAGCATTTTAAGTCTTTTTGGCATACTTTTTACAAGGTTTACACCATTTCCTAACTTTTTAAAAAAGGAGGTAAAAAATTGTTTATACTCACTATTATATATACTCACATACACATACTCACTAATTACCTAAAACTAACTTTAAATATAACAGAACACACTAATCAAAAGAACTAAACTGTTTAAGCTGATTGAGGTTATGTTCTTGGTGGGTAGATAAACAAAGGGGACATAAAGCAGACAGTGCTGCCACCTGCAAACATTAAATTATGCTAAAATAATGTAATAATCGGTGTACAGTATGTACTGTACTTTAACAGTAAAATAAATTGTATTTTAGTGCAAATAGTGTACAAAAAACCAAAAAAAAAAAAAAATCTTTAGTCTAATAATTTGGCCAGCACTGTTCATCAGAAAAAATTTTCATTAATTATTGTCCTGCTAAGTTATGTTTATTTCACACTAGACAGTGTACTAAAACAATGTAAAAGCTAGTATCGTTTGCAGATTTTCTCAGGGGGCAGGAGTTCGCAAAAGTTAAAGCACCATAAAAATTAATGCTTTTACAGTAACTAGAATTTCGCTAACAGCAAGTAAAACCCTGATTTCAATCAACTGGACCGAAGAAAATACAATTACTACATGGAAATCAAGTTTTAAAATATACTATGGACTACATTTCATGACTACCTCGGATTAAATTATACATATTGTTAAAGAATCCAAAGCAACTAAGAAACTTTTAATTACAAAGTTTCAGATTATTATGAGGGGGTGCAAACAAGAGGGTTCATGATGCAGACTGCTCTATTGAAATTGTTAAGGGGGGAACTGCTTTTTGATTTTTTAATTTTAATGGTTTTTCAAAGGGGTTTTGGTCTTCGTTTAGGGGGTGCTCAGTATCACGTAAAAAGGGTTTGCCATCGCATTAAGAGGGGGGGCACCCCTCTATCATTATTATTGAGACTACAGTTTTTGAGTTGTACAAGATACATACTTACAGAAGTCATTACAAAACATATCGAAGTACATATTTTGACTGTCCATAAAAAGAATGTACTTCATGTATATAGAAGCTTAATAAAAATAATAAAGGAATAATGATAGTGGAAATTTACAATGAAATTTGAGTGGTAATTTTTCGAGAATTCAATACTTTTATTTCGTGTAGGGAAGTAAAAGCAATGCATGAAATTAAGTTTCCTACTATTCAGTAAGTTACTGCCCTATAGCCAGGGCTATGGCAGAAATACATGAAATACACCGCCAGCTCAATCAATTCCAGCCGAGGACTGCAGTTTCGTGCTTATTAGCACTCATCAGCCCGGCATAGGAGTGACGGAGCTGGAGGTGGAAAACCTCTTAAGGAAGCCTAGAGTGCCAAACAAACTGGTGGCTAACGTAGAATTAGCACTGACCAGACGAGTGACCGAAGCCAAGTATATTCAGCAAGTTACCGGCCTATAGCCAGGGCTAAGGCAGAAATACATGAAATACGCTGCCAGCTCAGTCAATTCCAGCCTAAGACTGCAGTTTCGTGCTTATTAGCAATCATCAGCCCGGCATAGGAGTGACTGAGTTGAAGGTGGAAAACCTCTTAAGGAAGCCAAGAGAGCCAAACAAACTGGTAGCTAATACAAGAATTAGCACTAATTTATTAACCTAAAACTAAAATATGGATAAAGTTTTCAAACTTTTTTGCACATGTTTCTGGGCATAGCACACTCGCTAAAAAATCTGAAATTTTTTTTAGCGAGTTCAAGCATCATTTTTCAAAGAAATGTTTTAGGTTAGTTTTTATTATTTTTTATGATAATTATTTTTTCACGTATAGTTTAACTTAAAGTTCATACAGCAACAAGAAGTTTTGAATGAAATATTATTAATAAATGTTTAAGACGAGGGGTCCCACTTACCCTGTAAATTTTTGCTATAAGGGGTAAATGGGTCCTCCTATAATAATGGGAATTTCAAAATCAAAAGCGCTCTGATTAAATATTTGAATTAGTGAAACACAAGAGAACTATGATGACCTAGTAGGAATTGATAGTTCAGCTACAAAAACTGCTAAAGCTGGTGGTTATGTATTTGTTAAACTTACATCAAAGTAAACCATAAAATAGGTCTGACGTTGGAAGTTGATGACACAAATCAAAAAATACTGTCTTATTTGCAAGAACGAATAGAAATAGTGACTTTTTCTTGGCATGGTGAAGATAATGTTGGAATAATTACTGAAGATGAAGTAATAATGGTTCCTCCTAAGCCAACTTTACATATAGACGAAGTCAATTAGTGTTTCCAATTTCTTTTTCAACTGATAGTTTTCGCTAATTCACCAAAAATGATTTTAATCAACTGTATTACGTTCATTGAACAACCTTTATATGTAAAATCAAAATATATACCTATAGGCATAGGCTTTCAACAAATTTCACCAATGAAATTGTTTTGTTTTCTTGTTGAAAATTTTCCGTGATACAGATTTAAAAGACAGTAAATGTCTCATAAATGGACGCATTTACAAAAAAAATATTCACCCAAAAATTTTACATACTTTACCATGCGTAAGACCCCCGAACCCCTTTTTTAGATATGCTTCATTTAAATTTAAATAAAAAGGGGGTGACCCACTTACCCCTCGCTATGGGGTAACACACCAATCCGATTTTTTACAAAATAAAATCGTTAAAAATAGTTAGAGCATTATTTTAGAAAATAATGATGAACTTTTATCAAGGATGTCCAAAATAAATCAAATAAGACAATAAGTTTCAATTTTATTGTTTCAAAACTTTTGTATAAGGTTTCAAAAACGAACTATTCTCAAAAGTTGTCCCACTTACCCCAACCAACCCTAACTCGAACAATGGGTTAATAGTACAAAAAAATTATATTTTCGCCATGTTCTAAGCCCATATTAATGACTAGTGTTGAATTTTTAAGAAGGCAGATTAAACAGCGGCCAAAAGCGTTGAAAAGCACTAAAAAGAATCTGGATATCAGGACTATCACTGAGGAAATCAATTTTGCAATCTTTGGGGGACATACTTTTCTGAACAGCATTAATATGATGTAATGCCAATGGTTTAAAAAAGTTTCACTGATTATGATTAATCAATGTTTACATGGAAAAAAAATGTTTAATTTTTTTCCAATTCGATGTGGAACCCAAGGTTTCCGCGGAACACACTTTGGGAAACTCTGGTTTAAATGTATGCCAGAGTTGTCGACTTTTTTTTTTTTTTTTTGAGCAATCATGAATTGCTTATTGTTTTCACGTGACCGTTGAATGACATCCGTTCTTTGATTTTAGTTTTCTATGCTTATAACGCACTCATCTATGTGCCTCGGAATCGAATTAATAAACGACCTGTTCTCGAATTTATAACCATTTTTACGCGGAAGCAGTATTCAAGTCCTGGCATTCATTTGAATTTTGACGTCGTGAATTCAAATTATGGTGGAGATAAAAGCCATTACCATTAGTAGAAACAAGAAACTCAACGAATAGGGTCCTATCGCAATTCGCGATTGCAAAACGCATAATTTGAATTTATGATCTTAAAATTCAATGGATTTTATAACTTTTTTTTTTCAGATCAATTGCATGCACTAGGATCGTTTTAAACTAGTTTTTCGAATTACGTGTATCCGGAGTTGCCATATCACACTGTTCTGTGGATAATCTGGAGTTTACTGTAGTCTTTACTAATAACAAAGCTCATAGTCTCTCTGTCTGGATGTCTGTAGGATGTCTGGATCTCTGCGACGCGCATAGCGCCTAGACCGTTCGGCCGATTTTCATGAAATTTGGCAAAGTTGGTTTGTAGCATGGGGGTGTGCACCTCGAAGTGATTTTTCGAAAATTCGATTTTGTTCTTCTTCTATTTCAATTTTAAGAACATTTTCCGGAGCAAAATTATCATAGGACGGACGAGTAAATTACGAAATTATCATGAGGTGAAATGGGAGAACGAATGAACATAGCCAATTGGCGAGAAATTCGTCACCCATTATTTGTAAATATACAGGCGAACCGAATGACCTTTTAATTTTCAACTACGGGCAAAGCCGTGCGGGTACCACTAAATGTTTATAAAAGTGTGACCTATCATTATAGAAAGTACGAGCGCTCGTCCCGACCTCGTTGGGTTAAAAAAACTATCTATCTTTAAAAAAAAATATGCTCTAACTTTTTAATTTAAAGTTTCAATAGTAAGCAACATTTTGTGTTTGGGTTTTATGAGATTTGAAACAAATTGATTTACCTCATTTCCTGATCAAGAGAGACCACCATATACTTATCCTTATCACTGAACAGTACAATCTTCCCTTGTACGTTCGAACTTCAGAATTTTTAAATATTGTGACTAAAAAAGCATTTTTATAAAGCGTATAAGGTAAGAAATTAATGAACCAACAAATGTAAAATTTCAGCCACTTTTGTATTAACTTTCATTTTTACGAGCTTAATGGGGGTACCACGGTAACCCCTGGTGACTCCCGTGCGCACGCCTATGGCTATAGGATCTAAAAGTTGTCATAAAACTTAAAATAGTTATAAGCAATTAATTCTCTGAGTTTAGGAGCGGAGTTAGAAAGTGACGTGTATCAAATCAAGTTAGTTTTCCAAGGTTTGTCGTCCTCTATATAAGACCGAGTTCGATAGGTTGGCAGGACGTTCAACCATGGGTGCAAGACCTTCCGTCTCAGGACGGATTTCCGTCTTGGACAAAATTTCCGAGACGGAGGTCGGGACGGAAAGAAATTCGATGACTGTCCTTCAGTTTTTACTTTTTTTAAAAAAATGAGTGTTTTAAAGATATGCTTTAATATAACTAGACCTTTCCATAACCACGAATTTACATCAACATTCTATCGATTTTCTGCCATGGGCTTGTTTTATTTTCAACGAGCTTTTGGAGGAGTGACTTTTAGACTCGCGACGGAGTTGCTCGCTATTCTCGCTAATTTTTCCAATTGATTGCCTTTTGTTTCTATTTTTCACTTGCTATTTTCGATCATCCTTTCGTTTTTTTCTCATTTGCGTTTTTTTTTTTTTTTTTTTTTGCAAACTCGCATAAATGAAATTTATGTGCGCTCTTAAATTGTCTTAGAGTTGAATCTGAATCACCGATTGAGAGTGATTGCTAACGGGATGAAATGTTTACGCCACATCAAAGGGTGTCCACATACCAGATAAAAAGGGAACTGTCAGGGATTTTGAAGATTTCAATGATGCAAATTCTGGAAAGAATTGGAGGTAAATTTCAAGCTGGTTTGAAACACCGATGGGCAACTGTTCCTGCATTTTTTGACATGTTTTAAAAGGAGTCTTAAAAGCGCAACTTTACTTTAGACAATCTTTAATGAACATAGAGGCAGAGAAAGGGGTTCGGGGTCCCCCTCCCCCTTCAAAGCTGAAGTATTCAGAACTCTGCTTTAGGTAATCTTTGGGAGACTTAAAAAGGAGGAATTCGAAGGCTTTCTCTCAATAAATGTTAGGAATTAAATTCTTCAAACTTCAGTGATGAAAAGGGGGAACCGTAAATATAAGTCAAATTTAGTGAACTTAGGCGAAAGAGTTCGGGGAGAAGGGAGTCTCTCTCCTTCGAAAATTTCTCAATGCTGAAGCATTGAAATACTATTTTGGCTATTTTTGAGTGCGTTAAGAGTTGGGGAGCTCGGGGGTCTTTCTCGAAACATTTTCGAAATTGAAGTCTTAAAACTTTGGGTTGTCTTTGGGGATGTGGGAAGGAGAGTTGCTCTTTCAATAGAAAAATAAATCTTTAACAAACTTATACTGCCTTTGGTGCGCCTGCTTCACATAAGGATAAGGGGCTATTCCGCTGCTCAGCCCGAAAATTTTTTTCTTTCTGAAGTTTTATGTCTGTTTTAGGCTATCATTGGATGACTTAAATGGAAAGGGAGTTAAAAGATTCTGTCAAGTTCCCGAAATTAAAGTATTAAAACTTTTAGGCGGTCATACGTCATGTATGTAGGTAAAGGGAGTACTGTTTCTTGAAAAAAAAATTTAGAAACTGAAGCTTTAAAAACTCAAATTAAGGCGTTTGTGGTGATCTTAGAGGAATGGGTTCGGGAGTTCTCTTCCGAAATTTTTTTGATGCTGAAATATTTAAAACGCTTCTTTAGGCTGTATTTGACTGCCTTTTGAGGGATATGATTCGGGGGCCCTCCCTGGGGTGAGGATTCAGTTAATTCAATGAGTATTGAATAGTGTTCCTCGTTTAAAAAAATTATCTACTTCACTGGGTGCCTCGGTAGCGCAGTAGGCAGCGCGTCAGTCTCATCTACTTCACTGGAGCTGTTTTTTTATTGCTAACTTTACCATCTGCTATCTTATAAAAGAATTCTTTTACAAATGAAGACTGTGTGGGGGAGTGGTGCCAGTTACCATAATCGCCCATACCTTCCCCCATCTTTCCTTCTTTTCTGGTTTGTTTGTGCTATCTTGGGTACACTTTCTGATTAGAACTGATTTTGTGGCAAAAGTGAAAATCTTATGTCCCAAGCTTGCTGCAATAAAAATGTTTATGATCGGCAAAAAAGTAATGGCGGTGAGCCCCAAGCGCTTTTACCCTTAGCATCATCCAACATCGTCTAAAATTGCGTTTTTGGAACTTCAATTTCGAAATATTACCGAAGTAGAGTTCTTGGACTCCATCCCTTCAAATGTATTCAAAAAGAATGTATATGTTATGAAAGATGGAGTAAAATTTCGTTTTTAATGCTTCAATTTCAAAATCTTCAACGCTACAATTTCGGAACAGCCAGCTCCCCCCCCCCCCCCACTCTTTCTCTAATATTTTTAAAGATCGCCCAATATTGTAATTTTGAGACTATCAGTTTGAAAAATTTCATGTAAGAGAGTCTCTGACCCCTTCCTTTCCCTGAACGTTACTAAAATGGCCTACCATTGCGTTTTTTGGACTTCAATTTTTAAAAAAATCTGGGGGAGAGCCCCCAGACCCCCTCCCCTCATTATAGGCGGTTTTTACATTTTTTGGAACGACGATGTCAAAATGCTTAAATATTACAATTTAACTGGGTCCATGTTGTTAGAAAAGACAAGCTTAAAATTCATATTAAACAGATTCTAAAACTGCCAAGGTTAAAATCTACAACATTTATACTAATAAATTTTTCCTTAAGCACGCATGTGTGTGTGGGGGGGGGGAGGGGGAGTCACAAGATTTTCCGTCTTGAACACATCACCTAACTTGCACCCATGCTCAACTCAGGGCCGTCCCAAGGGGGTGGGGCGAGCGGGGCAATCGCCCCGGGTTCACGAAATGAGGGGCACCCCTCGTTTCGACGGAACGCGACGACATTCACACGAAAACGATCGTGTACGTGTATCATAGATACACAAAATCATAGACACAAAATAGAGAATCATTGCAATGATTCTCTATTTTTTCCTAGGGCACGAAAATATTCCTCTCTATAAGTCTCCAAAATATTCGTTTCCTTTGTATCATTGAAACAAATACTATTTCCGAGAACTGTTTAAATGTAACTGTTTGAACTGTTTAAATTCAAACAAAATGCGCTTCTCTTTTATCTAGTTCTCACTAAATTTGCTTGAATTCTGCCCCTGCGTGCAGTGACGTAACCATAAAAATGTTTTAAGGGAGCACATTCGAAAAAAAAAAGTTATTTTTGATCGGATAGAAAAAAAGGTCAAAAGCTGTCCGGTTAAAATTTTAAAGCTTTTAGTTTTAAAAACGCAATTTTAGCCTTAAAACACGATTATAGGCCATGTTTACTGACGTTACGGAAAGGGACGAAGCTCAGAGACTGTTTCCGATTGATTATTTATTTAAATAGATTGAAATCAATTCCTTCTCCCCCAGCAAGTTTTCGAAATTGAAGTTTCAAAAACTCAACTTCAGACAAACTTTGAAGATTTTATGGATAGGAGGATTTGGAGCATTTCCCTGGTCCTCCAAATTGTTCAAAATTATGTTTCAAAAAATTTAAGCAATGTTTTACATTCAGGGGCTATTCAACTTAACGTTTTGTAAGTGTCGTTCAATATACCCATTGCTTGTGATATTAAAGAAAAGCGGCATGGAGACTCTTGTACGAATATTTTCTTAAGCTCAAATCTTAAACTGCAATTTGTAAGGCCATATTTTGTAATATTAGGGTCAGTGATTTTTTCGAAATTAGAGCTCCAAAAACGCTATTCTGAGCGATTTTCGATGTTGAGTATTTGTGGGCTTCTCCCTAAAACTTACAAGTATTTGATGCAAAAGAATAACATCTTTGTTTATCACATATATGTAAGCTAGTATTAAGGTCGTACAAGTAAAACCAAAAAACTCTTGAAAAGTATCATTGGATGAGTCCAGATCGAAATTAAATTTTGATGTTATTTACTCCGATAAATACATTTTTTATTATCAACAAATTATTTATTCGCGTTCTTAGTTTGATTAATAAGAAAAATCAACTCAGGTTTAATTGTTTGTTTTTTTATCTAGTGGGATAACAATTTACTGGATAAATATTTGGATTTTAACACTTTCATTTTTCGAAAAGTTTTTGAGTATTAATTTTTACAAATATTCGAAACAGATTCATTGCTTCTGTTTTAATGATGCATAGCCCTCTGATTGTTCTGTTCATTAATATGTAAAAAAACTAAGTATGTATTGATCATTGATGTTATAACTAACTTGATTTTTCTATGTGTGTGTATAGGGGAGGAGGGGGGGGGGGTAGGGGCGCCAAAAAACTTTCGCCCCGGGCGCCGTCAGCTCTTCGGACGGCTCTGGTATCTGGTTCAACTGTCAAAAGACTTTGGAAAAACGTTGTACCACGAAAATGTTCTAAATGAATTCCTAAGTAACGAAATTCCGAATGGCTAGTTGGGTGAATGTTGTATATTTTATTGAGAGGCTAGTCTTTTTTAATCCCAGGATGAATTTCAAGCTCTTTTACTCGTTTTCTTCGGAAAACTTGCCCTTCTCACGTGCCTATTTTTTTTTTTGAGCAATCACGATTGCTTATTGCTTTTATTTGACTGTTTTTGGCGTCCTATCATTTTATTTTCCCACCGCCACCCTCCGCACCATCACCGTCGATCGGCTGCTCACGATGCTGCTCCTATAGCGAAAGCCGTCTCCTGGTTGCGTCACACACACGCGCATACATACACAATTACACACACATACACACGCACACACAAACACATACATGCACCTACACCTACACACACATATACAAACGCATACGTGCAGACACCTACACATACACACAACTACCCACACATGCATGCCTGCACACAGACACAAACACATGCCTACACACACATACATATACCCCCCACACACACACAAACACATATGCCTACACACACATACCCCCCCCCCCACACACACACACATTCATACACACAACTACCCACACACTTATGCCAGCACACAGACAAAAACACACATGCCTACACACAAACACACATACCCCCCACACACAAACACGCCTACATACACACACTCGTGATTGCGAAAAACATAATTTGAATTCAATACGTCAAAATTCAATTTTTTTTTTTTGGCTATTTCTTTTTGATATTTTCTGATAATAAATATGTAAGATATATTATTTAATTATATCGTTTTAAATGCAGAAATACGGTCATCATGAAGAGTATTTCTCCAAAAAAATTTTATTTATTGTAACGGATTCGGTGCGACTTCCACTTTCTTGAAATGAAGACATAGTTCTTGATAAAAATACAGGAGCTTTATTTACACTATGTACAGGAGAAATCGTTAACAACTGCTAAAATAATCACCAGCAATTAAGCAAATATCACTCAACACCGTAAACTCAACGGTTACACTCGTATTTACTTCCAAATACGAAAACAACACAGCGAAATGCCTCGCTATAAACAGAGCTATTACACACTCTCAGTACAAATTCTCAATCGAAACTAACTTTTTATCCATCGCTAACGGCTTATATACACACCGAAAAGAAATCGCTCAAATATTCCAGAAAATGCTACAACGTTCTACAACTACACTTTCATTGATAAAATCAGTGAATGAAATAAGAAAAAAAGTATAGGGGGTTGTATACTTTAGCCATATGAAAAGGGGTTGTATATTCATTACGGGAAACTATTTACAGGATTTGTAACATTGCCCCCTTCCTAAGGACTGCACGTCCCGGGCAGTCCTTAGGACTGGAGGTACTGGTTAGGACTGGAGGTAGGTTAGGTTACTGGAGTACAAGTTGCCAACACTTCACCTTTCCGGATATTCCTTGGCCTTTCACTCACGTTGGCGACTCTCACAGGAATTACATCCTTCGAAAGGTCCACAAGCGTAGATGCTACCAGCACTCCTTTTAGGTTATTGTTTAGGTTAGGGTATTCAATGAGGCCGAATCTAAAGCTGTTGTTTTCTTCAATGGAGCCAGGTATCAATGATTCTGACCTTGAGGGAATCGATAAATCTGTTTGGGCTATTATTTGATGAGCGGATTTTACATCATTTTCAACGTTGAAGATGGCTATGTCTTCTCTCTTCGAGTGCAGTTCATTAGTCTTGAAGTCAAGGGTGAAGTCGTATTTCTTTAAAAAGTCCAATCCGAGAATGAAGGGGTCCGTGATATCAGCAACGAATGCCGTATGATGGTAGGTGGCATTCCCAAACACTATTTCCAAGTCCACTTTACCCTCAATCTCAATTTTGTCACCTGTCACAGTCTGGAGACTTACGCGTGGCGATGTCCACAACAGTTTCAATCCAAATTCACGAGCCACATCTGTCCTAACGATTGTCACATTGGCTCCAGTGTCGACAATCAGTCTGCAGGGGTTCCCATTTACATGTGCGTAAATGAAAAGTCCATCACTGCCACTACTAGAAGAGGAAATCTGCAGAGCTCTGGTGGTGGTGATTTCCTTCCCTCGCGTAGCTTGGCGAACCGGACAACTCCTTCGCAGGTGTCCTTCACTACCGCATTTCCAGCACTTCTGCTCTTGTTTCTTTTGGCTGTTATGCTGCTCAGATGTCTTGTCAAGTCACCGAGTTGTCTCTCAAGTTCAGCGAGGTGGGACGACCTGGAATCAGACTCATCAGCTTCCTGAGTCCGGATTAGATGGCGATCCACACGGGTTGCTTCTTGGGCGGCCTCGTATCTCATCGCATGCACAACAGCAGAATTCAGGTCTTTGACATCCGCCATCCGTAGAGCTTTCTGGATTTCCGGATCTCGAAATCCGTCGATGTAATAGTTGAGTGCCAGGTTGTCTCAAACATCCGCAGGACAGTCGCAAAAAGCAAGATGAGACAGTCTCTCGATGTCCGCCGCTAGCGCTTGCAGGGTTTCCCCGGTTTTCTGGAAACGGGACTTCAACTGGAGTCGGCTGAAATCTTTCTGGCACTTCTCACCGAAGCGAAGCTCCAACGCAGATGTGAGGGCGGCGAAATCCAGGCGCTGGCTGTCCGGAAGGGTCTGAAGAATGTCCGCTGCGTCACCTCTCAGGGATGCTGCAAGATGACAGGCCTTGGTAGCAGAGTCCCATCCGTTCGCTTCCGCCACTATCATGAATTGAGTTTTGTAAACCTGCCACGAAGTTTTCCCATCAAATGTGGCAAGTTTAATGGACGGTCGAGCAACCGATGTGGGAGCGCCAAACTGTACAGAGCTGCTTTCCGCGGTCGCCAATCTCTTTTCCACGTCCTTAAAGACCTCTTCTTTAATTAGATGAAATCTTCTATCTTCTTCTTCAAATTTATTTTCTACAGCAATGAATCGGCTTTCAACGGTATCAAATTTTTCTTCAATAGCATCAACTCGATGCTCTATGTCATTAAATTTATTTTCCATCACAGTCTTTACCGAAATAAGGTCTTTTTTAATTTCTTCTTGGTTAGACGTTAAGTCCTTTTTCAGCACCGTTAAATCGCTTTTTAACTGGTCTTGATTTGCCAACATACTTGCAGTCAGATCACTTTTTAATTGTTTTTGATTAGCCGCCATATCATTTTTTAATTGTTCTTGATTAGCCGCCATATCATTTTTTAATTGTTCTTGATTAGCCGCCATATCATTTTTTAATTGTTCTTGATTAGCCGCCATATCATTTTTTAATTGTTCTTGATTAGCCGCCAAACTTTCGGTCAAGTCACTTTTCACAGCATTAATTGCTGCCAGAAGTTGTTTTAATTGGTCATCCATTGCGCGAGTAATCACCATAAAAACAAAGTCTATAAATTCAAACAGTCTTTATGAAAAAAATGTCCAAAGTCACACTTACTCCAAGAAAGTCCAGAAGAAGCCCCACGTTGGGCGCCAAATTGTAACGGATTCGGTGCGACTTCCACTTTCTTGAAATGAAGACATAGTTCTTGATAAAAACACAGGAGCTTTATTTACACTATGTACAGGAGAAATCGTTAACAACTGCTAAAGTAATCACCAGCAATTAAGCAAATATCACTCAACACCGTAAACTCAACGGTTACACTCGTATTTACTTCCAAATACGAAAACAACACAGCGAAATGCCTCGCTATAAACAGAGCTAATACACACTCTCAGTACAAATTCTCAATCGAAACTAACTTTTTATCCATCGCTAACGGCTAACACACCGAAAAGAAATCGCTCAAATATTCCAGAAAATGCTACAACGTTCTACAACTACACTTTCATTGATAAAATCAGTGAATGAAATAAGAAAAAAAGAATAGGGGGTTGTATACTTTAGCCATATGAAAAGGGGTTGTATATTCATTACGGCAAACTATTTACAGGATTTGTAACATTATTTTTTCCTCTTTGTCAATTTCTTTCCTTTCGGAAGTTCTTTGTGCGTCATTGTTTTAACTCCTCGCTTTGAATATACGGTACTTATGTGCAGTTACTCTTTGAGTTGAGAATTTTCTATACTAAATGTACTTAGTGAATTCCTTAGCAGATGTTTTTCATTTCGATTTTAGTATGAATAAAAAACCTTAAAGGATAGTCCGAAATGCATGCAAAATTACAACTTTTGAAAACACGGATTAATATCACCTATCTGCACTACTTGAATTCAAAAACTAATTTGCCCGAAGCGAATCTCAGTTGAAATTTCTAAATTAATTTTAAAACATAAACATTCTGTGGCGCTCTATATCTTCTCCTAATCCTCTGCAGTCTCAAATAAATGCATGTAAAACATTTCGCGATTCTTATGCTTTTTTCTAATTATTTTTTTGAGCAATCACGATTGCTTATTGCTTTTATTTGACTGTTTTGATGTCCTATCTTTTTATTTTCCCACCGCCACCCTCCGCACCCTGTCACCGTCGACCGGTTCCTCACGATGCTGCTCCTATAGCGAAAGCCGTCTCCAGGTTGCATCCATGTCCTACACACACGCGCATACATACGCAGCTACACACACACAAACACATACACGCACATACACCTACCC
This sequence comes from Uloborus diversus, assembly GCF_026930045.1. NCBI lineage: Eukaryota > Metazoa > Arthropoda > Arachnida > Araneae > Uloboridae > Uloborus > Uloborus diversus. The sequence goes on along the minus strand of NC_072739.1, from coordinate 149,232,892 downwards.
ACACATACACAAACACATACACACACAAACACATATACACATGCATACATACAGACACCTACACATACACACAACTACCCACACATTCATGCCTGCACACAGACACAAACATATGCCTACACCACACAAAGACATACCCCCCCCACACACACAACTACCCACACACTTATGCCAGCACACAGACACAAACACACATGCCTACACACACATACCCCTACACACATACACCTACCCCCTGCACACAAACACGCATACCCCCACACACAAACACACACGCCTACATACACACACTCGTGATTGCGAACAGGGGCGGATACAGAAAAATCTTTTGGAGGGGGCACAGGAAATTGAATCCCCCTCCCCCGCCTTCGATGTTTCATAACAAAGTTTTGACGACTTTATTTTTAAATGTGCGTTTTTATTTATTTATTTATTTATTTTTTTTTAGGATTCCTTAAGGTCAATGAATCTACTTCTAAGTACATGAATATTATGCGCTAATATACTTTGAATGTGGACGGAATACATCTTTAACGTTTCAAGCCATTTAAATACTAAACCCAATATAATGTCACCAAGATGCTAGACAATGAGCGGCTTTACCTAGGAACATTGTCATAATGATTATAACACGAGGGCAAGGTTATTCAATAAACCCATACCTCTCTTGAGTTTTTTAAAACTAATTCAATCATAACTTCATAACATATATAAGTTTCACTGAAGAATTCAGAAACTATTTCTGTGTGAATTTCAAAACAATTGCTGATTTGTTCTTAAAGCCATGATACAGTTGAGATAACATATTGATACTACATGCCGTTTCTATTAAAAATCATGGTTTTTCTAAGAAACTACCACATGATTTCTTTTATTTTGCATCTTTTATTAGCTGAAAAAGAAATCCATTATTTCGCAAATGCTCGATCAAAATGACTCTTTTAGGTGCGCCTACACATTAAAAAACAAAAATGTTAATTATTGATCATCAAAGAAGAATTAACGGACGAATCGCGATAATGCGGTCTCTTGAATTTGAAGCCAATGAGTTAAATGTATTCTGCAACTCTGGGCCTCTGACTCCAGTAATACTTCTTTAGCAAACAGAAATGCTTTTATTCAAAAATATGCTGTGTGTGTGTGTTTTGTGTTCTTTTTAATTAGTTACGTAAAAAAGTGCAAAGGAAAGGTCAGTTAAAAAGTAATAAATAGTGAAATTAATTAATCCTTTTGGGGGGGGGCACGTGCCCCCTGTGCCCCCCCCCCCTAAAATCCGCTACTGATTGCGAAAAACATAATTTTAATTCAAGATGTCAAAGTTCAAATTAATTTTTCTTTTTTTTACGAGTTTCCATCACTCAGCATTCATTTCAAAGAGAACCGCCAAGTGCTCTGTCCTTGCAAATGCGGGATAATCGGTACACGTTTTTACGTACATAAGAATAAAACAGCACGAAATATAAACTTGGAGCGATGACAAACTATTAATTTCAAAAATTAGTATAAATACATATATGCATAATTTATAGCCTATGTCACTCAGTAAGAATGCACCTTTCATATAGTGAAAGAATTTTTCAAATAGGTGCAGTGGTTCCGGAGATTACCTCGAACATATAAACACACAAAAATCCGCCCTCTCTCTCTCTCTCTCTTGATAATATCAGTATAGATATTTGTGAAACATGGTTAAACTAGTGTATGTTTAAATGTTTTTAAGTTTAAGAGGCAACTATGACATGTTCTTTGCCAAGTAAAAATGGCGAGATGAAATTCGCTGATTTAAGAAGCGGTTTGAGGGGGGGAGTAGAAGTGGGGGGTAAGTTTGATGGGTAAGTTTTATGAAAAGTGGGGGATGTTTCAGTCCGCTTCTTATACCCATACTACAAGCACTGTGTGTATGTTTCACTATTTTGAAACCCTTGTTTCTAATATTGACCGGAAAAGAAAAAGAGAAGAAAAAATCCAATTATAATTTTTTTATTCTTAAAAATATATACAAATTGCACAGTTCTAAAAAACAATGATTGTACATTTACAAGTAGGCAATAAATTATTTACAAGTGTAGATTCAAGAGATTGTAATTCGTTTCCGAAAGCTCACGCAAAAACAGACGATCAGTTTACTTTACATTTACAATGTCAAATTATTTTCACTGATTTTGCTAACTTTAGATTGGCTGGCTCATTTTATTCAATGAAACTACAGATAACATAAACATACATTTTGTTGTTGACTGTGATACGAGAAAAAAAATTTGAATACACAATTTATTTTAATTCGTTAACCTTTTTAGCCTACTTCCCCAGTAAAAGACAGAGAAAGAAGAAAAAAGCATGAAAGAAAGGAATGCATCTTTAAAATATCGCGGGAAACAAAAAAAAAAGAGTCAAAAATAAAAAATAATAATTTAATAAATATCGAAAAATTAAAAATTGGAAAGTAGGGTATTGAAGAGGACACCTCATTCCTATATTTCACTTTTTGATTTGAACTATTTTTCGTTCAATTTTGAACAGTTCTACAACGCGGGGGTTGGGGACGGCCGAGAAAACAAAAAATAATAAATAAACATTTAATTTGTGCATCACAGAATAAAATCTATAACTTTAAAATAATCACTCGTTAAAAAGTTTTTTTTTTTTTTTTTGGAGGGGGGGGGGGATCCAATAAAGGTGTGCGGTTAGGGTCCCTGGTGGTTTTTGCCGGGAGGGAGGGGGGAGCAAAATATAGATCCTAGCCTGGTCGAAATAATACGCAGATTTTATCGTTTCAGATTTAAGCTTAATCTTGTGGTTTGTTTATGGTGATAACATTTATTTACAATTAACATTTTAAAACAGTATTAAATCTTTAAATTTATTTTCAAAACAAAAACATTTTTGCGATTAGTTATATTAAAAATATCTCACTTTATTTAAGATTTTGAACTGTGAAAAGGTGTAAATAATTAGAACAAACTACCGTATTACCCCGCATTTGCCGGCATGCCGCAAAATATGAGGGTTACCAGATTTTCAACAACTCTTTCCTGGTCCTTTGCGGCATGCCGGAAAGAACAAGGTAAAAAAAATCATAACGGAGATTTTAATGTTAATTTTGCTTCCGATCGAGCTAAAAATTTAGTATCGTTTCTACAATCCAAATTACAATTACAAATGATTAATAAGCCAGAAGGAGCCACTACACGTCACGGAACTGTACTTGGTGCAGTCTTTGCAAGATTTTTAGATAGCATACAATGCAAAAATTTCGTTGCTTATTATAGCTACCATAAGCCAATTGTTACTTTGATCATAGGATTAAATAATGATAATAATTTAATCCTATGAAAGTTATCACTTCTGCCGAGCGTCCCGTGCCCGTGACGCACATTTTTATTTTTTTTTTTGACAATGAAAATTATTTTTTTAAGCTGACATTTTATTGTTTTTATTTATTTTGGAAAGTACATTAATTCATTGAAAAAAATTATTTTTGGGAAGAGGGGAAAAACAAACGATTTTTTTTTTTTGATATGATGTATTTATTTTAATGAGCTTATTAATTATTATTTTTCTTTTTGAAAGCAGTTAAAGAATTTTATTTTTTAATGGAAAAAAGTGCATTAGCTACTTTGTTTAAAAGGTGCTGATATTTTATTTCTTTGTTTATTTATTTTTTTACGCATCTAATTTTTTAGATGAGTGAGGCATATTTTATTCCTATAAATCAGCTTAAAATATTTTTAAAATATGTTTGAAACAATTTGCAATTTTAGCTATTTTTGATCAGATACTAGAAAGTAGGTATTGGTACACGGGAAAGTAGGCTCGTTTAGTTATAGACGGAACTTCTTGTTGCTTTAACTAGATTTCGGCAGTAGATGCTTTGGTTGTATACCAAAGCATTATTTTATTTAACTTCTTACAGAATTTACAACGAAACAATTAAAAAATACGTTATTAATGGCAGTCACTGACAGTTCTTAATACTTTGAAAATTAAAAAAAAAAAAATGTGATGACAAAAAATTTAAAATTAAATAAATCATAAAAATAATAACAATAAGTTATATTTTATAATTTAAAAGGCTAAAACATTCCTTTAAAAATAACTAGGGTGCAATGAAAAATGATATGCAACTTAATTATTTTTAAGGCCTTTTTAAAATGTAGTTCATGTGAGTTAAATACACATTCGTCAGTTAAAAAAAAAAGCAATATTATTTGATATGATTTTTACACTAACTAGTGTTCTTAAACTTTTAAACACACATTTAGAGAGTGATTTAACAAATAAATAAATACATAGCATTTGAGATCTTTTTTAAATGTCAAAGTAAAAAAATATGTTGTATACATTTTCTTATAAACCTTCTGTCACTTGTTTGTCATCCTTTTGTAAACGCATAGTAACGTTTTGTAAACGCATTGTAATATGGACGGAGAGTAAAATGCAGCTCAATTAGTTATTGCTACAGAAGTTTTACGAAATATTTCATACATTAGAACAGCCATTACAAAATTGATGTAATCTTACTATATTTTTTCGTATCTTTCTTCATCGTCAATTGTGCAGAAAAATTTTATAACGTTGCTTCAAGAGCTTAAATATGCGTAGAACATTATATAAAACGTTAACTTCCTTCGTTAAAAATAGAGTCGAAATATATATATATATATATATATATATATATATATATATATATATATATATATATATATATATATATATATATATATATATATATATATATATATATATATATATATATATATATTTTAAATTTATCTTATTTTTTACAGAACGTCTCATTCTATTGCAGAGAATAGTAGCAACTAACTACAATTTAAATAAAGGAGTAAAATAATTGCATAAATCAGGTCCAATCTGCTGAAATGCAGACTATGATCTCACCAGAAATTAAAATAATAATAATAATAATAATTTTAAATAGTTTGCTCAGATTTAGAACGTCTTGTTCTATTGCAGAGAATAGTAACAACTTGCTACGATTTGATTTACAAATTACGAAGGAGCAAAAAAATAATTGCTGAAATCAGGGTCCAATTCGTTGAAATGCAGACCTGGATTAATCTGCATTTCAGCGACCCTGGAAAAAATAATAATAAAATAAATAGAAATAATCTTTTGTTTAGTGTACCTCTTAGAACACCTTGTTCTATTGCAGTGCATAGTGGCAACTTGCCAAAATTTGATTAATAATTGCAAAAGAGTAAAATAATTGCAGAAATCAGGGTTCGATTTGCTGAAATTCAGACCCGGATCGTACCAGAAAACTGTATTTTCTATTTTAATCTTTTGCTCAGATGTACCTCTTAGAACGTCTTGTTCCACAGCAGAGAATTGCAGCAACTTGCTACAGTTTGATTAATAATTCCAAAGCAATGAAATAATTGCAGCAATCAGGGTTCGATTTGCTGAAATACAGACATAAACTATGGATCACACCAGAAAACAATATTTTTGATTTTAATCTTTTGCTTAAATGTATTTCTTAGAACGTCTTGTTCAGTTTCAGAGAATAGTAGCAACCTGCTACGATTTAATTAATAATTGCAAAGAAGTAAACTAATTGCAGAAATAACCAGGGTTCATTTGCAATAATGCAGACTCGGATCATAGTAGAAATAAACTTTTCAAATCGTAAGTCATATTACATCAACAACAAGCTGCTTTAAGGTAAAATTGAAACTATATATATATATATATATATTTATTAAACTTTTGTGAATCTGCTTCTTCCCAATCAAGATTCTATCTTTCCTTACGTAAAAAAATAAAACTTCTAAAATAGCGTCCGTTTTTTAAACAGGACGGACAAAAATATTTTATCTGAAGATAATTTTCTGAATAATCGTTCAAATTGGCTCATTTACTGAAAATCATGCAATATTATAGCATGCAATACCATAGCTAGATTTGGGGTCACTAAGTGAACTTATAATATCTGGTATGATATTGTAGATTACATTTCCCTGAAATAATACAAAGAACCCATGAATATCTTCACCTAGTCAGGTGTAAAAGCATTACATTATTATCAAAATTGAACCAAAATGTCACTTTTTTCTTTCAACACAAGGGCATGGGCGCCCATATGCAAGATTTTAAGGAGGGGTGGGGTGGGGGGGGGCTCAGATATTTTCCCCATGATTTAGCAGGATATTTTCCTTTCAGAAACCGATTTCAGTACAGATTAGAGTTATTATTGACATTTTCAATAAATTATTCATTAATAGCTGGAGAAGAAATGTTTTTACATTTTTGCAAAGGAAAAAGTACTAAAAGCAAAGAAGTTCCAATTTCTAAGGGGGCTTGAGACCCCACTTGCCCCCCCCCCCCATATTGGCGCCCTTGGTAAGAAGAACATCCCCGGACGGACGTTCTTCTTACCAGCTACTAGCCACTTACAATAAAGAAAGAGAATAAATAAATAAATTACATTAAATAAATAAAGATGGTTAGTTTAAAATGTTAACAACTTCAAGGGGTATGTTTACATTGGCTTTAGTATATCAACTTATAATAAAAATCTTCAAGTAATTTTTGTCAATTGTAATAAAAACGTGAATAAATAGGGTAAAATCAAATCAAACAACTCCCACGAGCAAGTGTCCATGCGTAAAAATTAACTTTACAAGGTCTGAGGGATGTATCAAAATGACATTTTTTTAAAAAAAGAATAAGAATAGTAAAAGTCTTTTAATGTAATCATTAAAAAACGTGTGCCTTAAAAAAGATTTATTTTGAAATTTTCGAGGAAAACACTGAATTTCAAAAAATGCCTGAAATTTTTTATACAGTAGAGAGGCGATTAATCGAACATGTCGGGGCAGGCAACTCAAACATAATCGATCGTGTTCGATTCGATCGAATTCTATCTACTAATAGCGCAGCGAGAAATTAGCTTCTCCCAGGGGTGATAGGGACTCAAGAAAAATTTTCCGAAGACAGTGTGAAATTTTCTGGAACTATAAGGAAGCTCTCCTCTACACACCCCGTAAAAACTTATTAAAAATCATTGATAGAAATAATTTAAAAGTTATTTTTTAAGTTATTTTTCGGTTTTAAAATGTTGTCAGCCCAAAATTTTCGGATCAAACACCTCTTTGTCCCCTCCCAGAAAGAATGCAATTTCTCGCTGCGCTATAGGTTAATAGAATTCTATGAAATAGAACACGATCGATTGCGTTTGAAATGAATATGCCCCTAAGCAAAAGTTTGACAGTTCGGGTTCCATATGTCCCTTTGATGCTAAATGCCTATACCGCATTTGCCTTCCAAAGTGAACTACCCAAATATGATAAGAATTCGCAAAACAGCGCCACCAAGCGACCATCTAACAAAGGCGTTGCTATGGCGATGGATCCAAACAAGTCAAATTAAACTGTTAATTTCTCAAATCTAAGCTTATAAATTAACCAATTATTAATTTTTCCGATTTTAAGTTCTAATATCTCCAGTGACCTCCGAACAGTTATGAGTTCGTTTTTATAAAATGTTAAAAGCGATAGGTATTCAGAATTACGGGGGTGTTGGTTACATTAGAACCCCTATAGGGGCTTTAGGTTAGATCGGCTCTGTCCTGTATCTGTTTCGTTTTTATTTTACTTCACACCATTTCGACTAAATAATTTAAAAGACGGTTTTTAATTACATTTTCTAGAGAACAACACTTATTTACTTAAAACCAATGCACTTGAGTCGATGTTTCAAAAAAAAAAAAAAAGGGTGTGTCTCAGTTCACAGTTTTTCTTCTTGTTCCACATCAGAGCGCAATTCCCCGGATAGAGGGCGCGTATTGTCCGGGGTAGTAGAAGGACGGCTTGATGTCCGCGTAGTGGTGGTGCGCCATGCCGTTGAAAGGCGCGTAGGCCTCCCCGGCAGAGGCGTGCGGCACGTGGTCGGCGGCAAAGGCGGCATCGCTCTGCTGGGCGCTCCATCCGTTCAAGTTGGCGCGGTTCCAGGCGCTCTCCTCGCCAGAGGCGGGGTTGGCGGAGGCTGCGGCGTGGTGGTGCGAGGCGGTGTAGTCCACGGCGGACGCAGAGGTGGGGACGGATGAATGCAGCATGGACATCACCTGAGATGAAACAATGAGAGAATTAAAAATAAATAAATAAATAAATAAAAAAGAAATTAACTTGAATTATGGCATTTTGAATTCAAATTATGTTTTTCGCAATCACGAGTGCGTTGTCGAGGCATGAGTGTGTGGGTATGTGTGTGTGTATAGGTATGTGTATGTATGCGTGTGTGTATAGGTATGTGTATGTATGCGTCTGTGTATAGGTATGTGTATGTATGCATCTGTGTTTGTGTCGTGTAGGCATGAGTGTATGTCTGTGTATGTATGCGTGGGTGTTTGTGTGCAGGTATGAGTGTGTGTGTATTTGTGTCTGTGTGCAGGCATGAGTGTGTTTGTGTCTGTGTGCAGGCATGAGTGTGTGTGTATATATGTGTTTTGCAGGTGTGTATGTATGCGTGTGTATGTTGGATATGGATGCAACCTGACTACGTTGCATCAGGACGGTTTTCGCTAGAGGAGCAGCATTGTGAGGCTGGTCGACGGTGGTGCTGCAGAGTGAGGCGGTGGGAAAATAAAATCACGGGAACATCAAAACAGTCAAATGAGAACAATAAGCAATCGTGATTGCTCAATAATAATAATTTGAATTTTGACATCTTGAATTCAAATTATGTTTTTCGCAATCACGAGTGTGTGTATATATTTGTGTGTGTGTAGGTTAGTGTGTGTGTGATGGTGTGTGTATATTCGTGTGTGTGTGTAGGTGCGTGTATAGGATATAGACGCAACCTGGAGACGGTTTTCGCTAGAAGAGCAGCATCGGGAGGGGCCGGTCGACGGTGGTGCTGCAGAGGGGGGCGGTGGAAAATAAAGTCATAGGAACGCCATTTAGAGGTCAAGTGAGAACAATAAGCAATGTGATTGCTCAAAAAAAAAAAAAAAGACTGAGGTAAAGCACCAGTAGTGGCCAGTGCTTCAGTAGTGGTCACTTCAAGTTTACTTTTGAACTTTGAAGAAAGAAATGAACAATAATAATGTGATTTTTTGTTGGTACCTAATGTAACTATCATATTGAATCAATTTTATTCATCAGTTATTTGGATTTGAAGTAAATAATGTAAATACTTCGGATGGGGGAATGTCACTACTGAAATTTTCAGACTTTGGAGTAGCCACATCTGCGGATTAAATTTGAGGCTTGAGAAAAAATTGAAATTCTGGCATTTTTGGAAATTGTGAAGATGTAGAAAGCGTTGGGCTATAAAACGCTCGTTGGTTTTCAAGAGGAGCAGTTAATATTGCAGGCCTACAGTTTAAAAATATATATGGCCACTACTAGTGCCTTTTAAACCTTGAAGTGACCACTACTGAAGCACTGGCCACTACAGGTGTCTACCTTAGTTTGTGACATAAGTTTTCACACGATCAAAAATCCAGTCACGTGGTCACTCTTTGTTTCTAAAAATATAATTTCAGGCACCACATAGAGCAACTTATTTCTTTGAGATGGTCAGTGTTTAATTTGACCATTTTGCTATGAGCAAATTCAATTTCCAATTAAAACAAATCTGATTAATTAATTAAATTTTCACAAAAAGAGGATGAAAATGACCTTGTAACAAAGTAACTCCGAACGCAGGGTTAAATTATCCAACTCAGGCAAAATATTAGTGCGTGCAGTTTAAGATGAGATGAACAGCTCGAAATAATTTTTTAGATATTCCATTGACTAACAAAGATACAGAGCAAAATATTGAAAACCCGCTAAGAGTCGTTTTATGGTATACATGAAACTTAAAAGGACCACATGAGCATGACTATTCAGAATCAATCTCAAAGTAAGTCAACGTTGTCTTTGGTCGGAGTGAAATCAGTAATTATATAATATTGAAATTAATAAATTATTTAAATCTATACATATAATAAAATAAGATGTTTGTGTGTGTGTGTGTGACGCGCATCCCGAGAAAACGGTAAGACCTAGAAAGATGAAATTTGGTATACAGGTGCAGTTTTTGCTGAAGATGTGCACCTCGGGCTTCGATTTTTGATATTTTAATTAGAAAAAAAGTTATTTAATGTTTTATGTGTTTTTTTTGCACTTTTTACCTCACAGACCCCGAACCAATCGCGCCACACAAATATTTTTTGCACTATAAAGTAAAAGATTTAATTTTAAATATGATGAATGAAAAAATTTTAAAAATAGAGCAATTTTTGTATTTTTTATGAATTTTTCAAAAAACCTCTAATTTGCATTTTTTTTGGGTTTTGTTTTTTTTAAATATCATCCTGCGAGAAGTATCAAAGCCCCATTTCTAAAATTTAAGTTGGTAATAGTAAAACCATTTCGCCCTCTTCAAAAGAAAAAAGTTCTTAAAAATACGCAATAGTTTTTTTTTTAACAATTTTTTAATGCTGAACACATTATGTCTTTCCACGCATCGGTCGAAAAAAGCGTTCTTCAATCTTTTATGCCTCTGACGTCACTACTTGGATTTCGATTCGGTATTTACGATGGAATCTTAATCGCAAACAATGTTTATCTTTTGTTTTTACTATACAGCTTACTTCTACATTTTATGACGTGATGACCACGTGTTTTCCGGTAGAGCTTGCTTTTTTCTTTCCTTTTTTTTTTTTTTTGTTTTATTTAGGGATTGCATTTATTTCTTTTTCCATCCCCCCCCCCCAAGCTGGAACGTTTTGCTGCATCTATATTACGTTACATTTCATAGTTATGCACATTTAATTCAATAACAACAGATTTTTTTTTCTTTGTCAAACGCTACTTTTTGCACACTATGGGGAATTTTGAAGATAACTTTTTTTTTTTTTTGCTCTGCTTAAATAAAAAAAAAAGATGGGTTTTTTTTGAGTGATCTTTGTTTTTATTAGGAAATGGGAGGGGAGGTTAAAATAAATAGAGATGGATAAGAAAATTTAGAGAAAGATCGTAAAGGTAGATAGATACCCGCCGAAGACGGCAATCTTGGCGTAAAAATGTGAATGGCACAACAAAAGATAGAGATAAATGATTAATACTGCTGCCAAATTTATTTAAACTGCCTCCGAAGGCGGCAAACTATAAGTAAAAATTTAAATGACAAGTTAGCCAACCAGCCGCCGTAGGTGGCTGCTTGCATAGAAAGGCGAATGGCGTAAGAAAGCGGACCGGCTGGTCGCCGCAGGCGGCTAGTTTAAAATAAAATCAATAAGTCTTCGTGTGCCACTGCTAATACCAGGACTGCGGTATCGGCGGGAAAATGACCAACTCCGGAAATTTTAGAACCTGTGACTCAGACTCCTTTCCCCAAAATCAGTCTGACTCCGCACGCACTGGCATCAGAGTTGTGAATTTAGATGGAAAATGACCGATTCCGACTCCTTTATCCCAAAATCAATCCGACTCTGACTCTGCAACACCGGCAGAGTTGCGGATTTTGAGGGGGAAATGACCGACTGCGACTCTTGTAGCATTAAAATTTCGACTCCCAACTCCGACTCCGCAGCCCTGGTTAACACTCTGACTTCCCATGTGTTGACCATTTCAGCACTAGGCATGCATAAATTATGTTTTCGTTTAAGATTGAGAAGTGATGATTAAACCTTAAATGCAACATGTTTTCATTTGATCCAAGTATCCAATTTAATCTTCTGAAGCACTAGGAGAACTAAATTGAAGCTTTGTTGTAGCCAGTGATCGATAAAACACACACTGAAGATGCTATTAAAAAACGTTTTTTAAATTGTAAACAGCAGCACTCTAGTTGGGCCAAACCTAACTTGGCAGCGTTCAATGCTAGGATTAGGATCTGTGTAGCCTTCACAATGCTGCCAGGTTAGGTTTGCTCTAACTATAGTACAATAAAAAAAAAAGACTTTTTTTTCTCCTTCTGCTGCATTATGCGTTTTGTTTACTTTTGTTCCCTTGAGATCTTGAGAATGGATACTTCTTGTACTTCCGTGAGAAATAAAAGTTGGCTCTTCGGGAATAGCAACTTTTTTTTTCTAATGTCAATTTTAAAAACATTTTTCCCCTAATTTAAGCAAGAAATAAAACCAAAGAAAATTTTAAACAAGCCTTTTCAAAAAAAAAAAAAAAAACCATACAACTAAATGGTTAAATATCTTTGCATTACAATCATTTATTTATTTATTTATTTATTTATTTTTTTAACCGACTTCAAAAAGGAGGCGGTTATCAATTCATACCGTATGTATGTTTTTTTTTTTTGTTTGTCCACTCATAGCGTCTCACCTAGTGAACCGATTTTGATGATTCTTTTTTTAATGGATAGGGGATGGCTCAACTTAGGTCCCATTATTTCGTTTGACCATATTTGTTCTTTAGAAAAAAAGTTATGGGCAAAAAACAGTAAATTTTATGCAATTTCCCTATTAAATGATTTTGTAGCGAAGTTCGCACTTTTCATCCGTGGACAACGGTGGCTCAGTGGTAGAATTCTCGCCTCCCACACGAGCAACCCGGGTTCAAATCCCGACTAGGACAAAGTGTATTTTACTAAAATTTCGTTTCTACTGTTTCCCGTATTTTCTCGAATCTTCTATTAATTTCTGTATCTTTCCAAGTCTGGAAAGTTCCAGCACTTTCTCAAGTTGTATATAAGGAGATGTAACGTTCATTCGTGGTTCTGAATAAAGATCTCGAGTTGAGACTAACGAGTATTCGCTTCATTTAGCTTTCACATTGTCTTCGCTTTCTTCATCTACGCGACAATAGGAAACTCATTGTTATAAAACTTTGGTGCCCTATAACATTAATAAAAATTGTAATGATAATTTTGAATGAAGGCTTCTCTGAAGCAAGCATCAAATTTCTTCAAGGGATATTTCGATAATGGAGAATCTGATGCTGTCGTCTCATTTTTGGCGTAAATAATTTTATTTTAGTAACCCTGCTGATTTATAGTAACCCTATGTGAATTATCAAAATCTTCCTTTCTTCAGTGCTATTGCTCCATAGTAGGGGTAAACCTAACCTGGAAGCGAGGTGATGCAGTGATTAGGATCTGCTTAGCCTTCACAATGCAAGCATTAGGTTTGACTCAACTACTCTGTAGTATTTTTATCGTTATCATCTAGGCCGATAACAGATGATCGGGGCTAAGTAAGAAAATACAGAATTGCATCATGAGCAACTTAGATGCTGTGGAATGTAAATTAGTTAGGAAAAACGTAATACTTAAATGGTTATAATTAAATTAACTACGCATGATTTCCAGAGAGGAACAAAGATAAATTTTTAGTGCCAATCGCTTAAAGTTTAACGCGTATCAATAGTTTTTTTTTTTTTTTTTTTTAGTATGGAGCATTTTTAAGAAAAAATGTGAATTATCGTGATGGTAACTTCTTATTACTTCTGAAATACCTACATTTACACTAAAAAGAATGAAATAAAAAAATTTTGAAAAAAAAATAGAACCGACTTCAAAATTGCTCTAAAAAGTGAAAAATAATTTTGTTCTTTAAACACCATCGATAATGCTTTTAAACATAATTTTTGAAGTTGGCGCAAAAACGATAGATAAAATCATTCACAGCCATAACTCAAATACAACTATAAATTTAACCAGGACCAGTTTCTTCACTATCACATACATTATGCATTGATGACAGCATATTTGAATAGCGATATAAATGTTTCGTTCGTAACTTTGTATGCTTTTCTGAAAAAAAATATGAACGAAGCATGGTTACACTGGATTTTACGTTTTGTTTTTGCGCCAACTTCAAAAATTATGTTTAAAAGCATTATCGATGGTGTTTAAAGAACAAAATTATTTTTCACTTTTTAGAGCAATTTTGAAGTCGGTTCTTTTTTTTTTTCAAAATTTTTTTATTGAGCAATCACGATTGCTTATTGTTCTCACTTGACTGTTTTTGGCGTTCCTATGATTTTATTTTCCCACCAGCAGCCTCCGCAGCATCACCGTCGACCGGCTCCTCACGATGCTGCTCCTATAACGAAAACCGTGTTCAGGTTTCGTCAATATCCTACACTTACACGCATACATACACGCACCTACACACATATACATATATACACCTACACGCACATACATACACCTACACACACTTACATACACCTACACACATACATACACCTACACACATACAAACACATACACACACAATTCACATACCTACACACTCATGCCTGCACGCAGACACAAACACATATGATTACACACACAAACACATACCCCCCACACACCTACACAACTACACACACAAACACATACACATACATGCATCTATACACATATACACCTACACAAACACATACACACACACATACAGACACCAACACACAAAAACATACACACACATACACACAACTACCCACACACTCATGCCTGCACACAGACACACATACACATACCCCCTACACACAAACCATCCACACACAAACACATATGCCTATTCACACATACACATATCCCCCCCACACACACATTCATACACACAACTACCCACACACTCATGCCTGCACACAGACACATATCCCCCCCCACACATACACATTCATACACACAACTACCCACACACTCATGCCTGCACACAGACACACATACACATACCCCCTACACACAAACCATCCACACACAAACACACACGCCTACATACACACACACACTCGTGATTGCGAAAAACATAATTTGAATTCAAGATGACAAAATTCAAATTAATTTTTTGTTTTTGTTTTTGAAGTTAGTTAAAAACTGTTAGTTATTGATCTCTACATCACGGTCTCAAACATCTGTTCCAGCATGATAGTTAAGACACACAAGCATCAGACCAAGACACGGGTTTAACAGCACAAATAACAGATTGCCACTCTCCCTTGTAGCCGGCGTATCAGCCGTCAAGAAGCAAAACTCTTGTTTTGCTGAACTCTATAATTTTCCCTCCGCCCTCTTTCGGAAGGAGCAGACGCGTGTTCCGCAACTGAGATGATTTTTATTGACATTCGCTCGGCAACGAGACTTGGCTTTGATGGACAAGGCGGGCAATTTGCGCAACAGATCGTCAGACGGATGTTTGGAGGGAGGGCTGCTATCGATTTTGACGCGTCAAGAAACTCCCATCACTTTCTTGATTTTATTTATTATTCTTTCCCTTCTGGTGCAAGATATATATTTTCTTTTTCAGGTATTTAAAAAAAATCGCTATTTTATTCACATAAAAGGCAGAAAGAATATTGTAAAATTAAGTTATCTATTATTTGTGCTATTGTTTTTTTTTTTTTAATTTTAAAATTGCGCAATGGGGTTGTTTCCTTCAGTCAAAAGTAGTACTTTTAGTCACTGAAATTGATAGAATAAACAAAAAGAATAACATGGACCCAGAAAATTCTTTTATTTTCCCAACAGTTACTTTTTAATTAATTTTTTAAAAATGTCCGATTTTGCAAACAAGGCGTGGTTTTTATGACGTCACAAATGATGCAATTTGGCGCATCTTTCTACTACGTTTCCACGTTCTGATAATCAAGCAGCGAATTAAAATTGCGCTCTATGCTTGCTATCAACCATATCGTTGCCAATACACGTGAATAAAGATGCGAACTAAATATTTTGTTCTGTGAATGGCAACATTGAATGGCATTTCATCATTTGTGATGTCACACGACGGAAGTGTAAACAATAAAAGCCCACAGATTTAGGTAATTTTTTAAAAATATTAAACTTAAATAAATTATTTTAAAAATGGTCAGATCCTATGTTTTTAAGCATGCTCTTTCAGAAAAAAAAAAATTCTTTTAAAATTTTGGAAACGACCCCATTGTGTTAATTTTGAGCGTGTGAGCACGTTTATATTCCTTGATATAGATGAATCAGTCCTGATTTATTTACTCAACATTCAATCCGTTTTATTTATGTTCAACCTGTTAGTTTACTCAACCATCAAATCATCAATGCGTTTTGTTTGACTCAATATTCAACCCAATTTATTTATATAACAAGCATATCAATCCGTTTTTTGTACTCAACATTCAATCCCTGCTATTTCCTCAACCAACCCAGTGCTTTATTCAACTCCAAAGTAAAAAGAAAAGATTGGTAAGACACTACCATATATCCGTAAGCAGCATTCTTTTTTTTACTCTTCACTTACCATAACCAATTTTAATGCTCGTTAAATACTGTAGTTTCATTGAAATTTAGCTTGAATTTATTTTCAACATTATCTGTCAACATAAATTAACTTTCAAGTATAAAAAGTCGTAAAAGTATTTTTTTTAGGGTCAGGGGTGGGTCCAGAATTTTTTGAAAGGGGGTCAAGTTTCAGTGGTCAGCCTGTTATACCGTTTAAAAAATCAGTTAAAGGGGGTGACCATCCCCAAAGGGTGTGGGCATACCCCCTCATATGCTACGACAACCCACCCACCACCAAATGAGATCAAAACCCTTTCAAATCACCCTCTCCCTCTAAATTTTTCACTGGTATTACCTGTGCCATGGATCATATTGCCCCACATTTTCATTAAAATCATATTTCATTGGGCAGGCAGGCTGGTCGCGTTACTGTATAAAATAGTTGGATAGATTTGCATAAACATTTTATAGCACACACAACATGTGGTTTGCAATAGAATAGTGCTGAGGAAAAACATTAAGTTAATTTGAGGTTATTGTTCTTTTGAAAATGAACAAAAACCTCATAATAGCCGTAGGCCAGTAAACGAACTCAGTCGTATCCTTTGGATTATGACGTACTGGGAAGAAAAACCCTACAGAATGAAGCAAAAAGAGGTTAACATTGATTCCATATAATTATGTATTAGTGTTTCATATCTAAAAATTTGAAGTTTGAATAATAATAATAAAATTCTTGTCACTGGGGGGGTCAGCTGACCCTTTGATTTGACCCTCGCCTGAATCCGCCCTTGTTTAGGGTGAAAACACCCAATTCTTTTAAAACCGCCGGGGGAAAATATAAATAAAATTAATAATAATAATTTAACTGTAGTCATAAAGAAAAAAAAAAAAAGCAAAATTATTTGCCGTACCTGTGACTGTAAAGATGAATTGTTGGCGACGTAGGCACATTCGGCGAGAGGGTTACCGTATGTTAGTGAAGTTCGAGCGTCCGTCGACAGATGAGGGTGATGAAGTGGGACTGTAGAACCGGCCGTCAGGGACGAGGAATCTGTATGAATGAATCAATTTTAATTCATTGCAAATGAAAATATTGAGCATACGAAACGCATGATCACATTTCTGAAAACTTTGTTTTCTTTGAGCTTTAGCGGAAGAAAGAAAAATTAATCAAACAATTTTGTTGTTGTATTTGTATCCTCAATCCATGGGTCAAAAGTGCTACCTCAAAAGGTTTGACTTCTAAATTGGACGTTAACTCACTTAACCATCGAGAGATGGCGCCACCAGTCACTTCAACTTCTATAATTTGGACTAGAATTGAAAGGGAAGGAAATTTTCTCAATTGGATTTTGCGCAATTTTAGATACAAAACTAGGAATAGGACAAATAGAATAATGTTAGATCCAAGAATGCACTCAGGGGAAAGAGCATCAAACAAAACGGTTTAAATTTAAAAACCGTCCATCCAAAAAATAACCTTTAAAGTGTTACTGCTGAATAGTGTAGAACTAATGGTAACGCGTAGGGCCCGATTAAGATGTCGAGGGGCCCTAGGTTAAACTCTTTTTCAGGGCCCCCTGTAATCCAACATTACCGGTGTTTTCGTTAGGTAAAGCAATTTAAGCCATTAGCAAAGCAAACTCCTTCAATTTATAAAAACTTGACTTTTTATGCAGAAAAAGAAGCTTACTTTTGAAAAATTTCCCCTTCGAACTACGAAACACGCATGGGAGAAAGAGAGAGTCAAACTGAAAAAGAAACATACACTTACACATACCTGTATGAGTAGTGTAGGCGGCAGTGTCTGGGACTAGATATGGATTGGCGTGTTGGTAGCCGAAATTGAGGGAGCTGTAGCTGTTGAGATGTTGACTGCCTAGTTGCTTCCGCCAACGAGCTCGACGGTTGCTGAACCAAACCTGGAAGCGCAGAAATTCGTTTAGATGTAAATAAATGTAAATGAAGATCAAAAGAAACATGTTACAGGACAACAGGAAAGGGCAGGAACAAGCAATCCGTCGTTTTTACACAAAATTCAATCCGTTTATTTTACTCAATAATCAACCGTTTAATTTATTCAACAATCAACCAGTACTAGTATTTATTCAGCAAACAACCCGTATCATTTACTCAACGATCAACCAGCATTTATTAGTTCAACTTCAAACTTCAAAAAAGATCCACAATTTCTTTATTGAAAACAGCCGTCCTGGAGGCCATGTTAGCCTAGTCGGAAATTTTATTAGTTTTATGGGGGTACTGGGAGGGGCGCTTTGGCTCTCGGGGGCCCTGAATAGAGATCCTCCCGAATTCTCCGAATCAAATAACAAAAATTAAACACTTGAATAATCAAGAATTACTTTGAAAATTGTCAAAATTCAGAGGTCTACAATAATGTCACAAAAATGTGTACTTGTATATACTTTTCGTTAACAACGTTAGGAATGTTGCCAAGTTTTCATGTGCAAATGTAAGAGTACATCAGCTTAGTTCTTGATGATGTGTTTAAATCCTATGAATCACGAGGTCCCGGTGCATTGCATCCGTCGCACACTCACAGTATGACCACGGATTGCATGGAAAGATATACATCCGTTTTACAGCAGGAAATGGACGAATCTATTATTTTTTACCGATGTCAGCTTTTGCAGAAGCAGAGTCTCATTCAAATGAGCGGAATACGCGCATCAAATTTTTACTTTTCTCCCTTATTCGCATAGATTCGTCTTATCTGAACATTTGAAAATTCCATGCAATCCGTGGTTGGGCAGTAGTTAGCTGGCCCTGATCCAGCCTATACTTTATTACTCAGACAGAAATACGAGAAGATGTTAAACCGAATTTACGGCAGTTACACTTGCGACGATGAAATTCGACGTGGGTGTGACAAAACATGCAAATGAGGATGAGGAGAAAATGGCAATCAAACTGCGACGACGATTACGCCATTGCCAACCACGTTATATCCGAAAACATCCGCGGCTCAATCGATTGCCACAGGATATACAAATAAACATCGAACGAGATATTAAATAATAAAGAACTCGCACGGATAAAAAGCGGCCATCTATTAACGGCGGGGTGTCGTTGACGTCCAGGGGGCCGTCTAATTACAGCATTCCCCGGGCGGTCCTCTTTTATAGATATTTTTTCACCCAGCGTTTCGGAACCTACCGCATCGTCGCACCTATGCGGTAATGATCTTACACCGGGCGACATCACTCATCTTAGCACCTTCGCCTTTAATCCCACCTGGGGGTCTGCCCCCTCCCCCAGGAACAGGTTTCCCGCGCTCGGTTATTATTCTTCGAGGCGGTTCGTCATAATTCTTTTTTTAACACATTTTTGTTTTCTTCTCGCCTGCGATGATGTAAGAGGTGTTCCCAGTGACGGGCCGCCGTCTTCTTCGGCCCGGACTTCAAAAGACCCGCCGACTGCAGTTAAGAGTCGGAACCCCGCTGCAGCGCCCCGGGCCACGCGATTAACTCTT
This sequence comes from Uloborus diversus, assembly GCF_026930045.1. NCBI lineage: Eukaryota > Metazoa > Arthropoda > Arachnida > Araneae > Uloboridae > Uloborus > Uloborus diversus. Next base: position 149,213,241 of record NC_072739.1, on the reverse strand, counting down.
TAGCCGAGCCACTTCTTTATTGAAATTGCTTCCTGGCAAACGATTATAATTACGGGTTGTAAAATCTCGTCTGTCGAACAATTTCACCAATTAATAGAAAACAGAATGCTCGGGAGCGCACTCGAGCAGCACATTGGGCATTTTTGTGCGTTTGAAGGCAATCAGTCCAGCCAACCTCTGCGAAAGAACTTCGTCTATTTCAGCGGAATCATATCGAAAGTTATCCTTGAAATGGAATTTCTCTGTTTTAAAGAGTAGTGCAAAATTTGTCTCCACACATACTATGTTTTTTTTTTTTCTAACTCTTCGAAATCTTTTTAAATATTTTTTTCCCCTTCCTTAAACAAGTAAAATCAAATTCCTCAATTTTAGTTTAAAAAAAGAAAATCTTATTATGTAATTGTTTATGGAGTGAAAATACATTCTATGCCAGTAAGGGGAGAGAAAAATAGCATTCACATTCCAACTCTACTATCTGCTATTTTAAGTAATAATAACATAATTATAAATAGTTTCAGTAAAAGTTGTGCAACTACAAACCAGAAAAACAAAATTTATAAATATTTACCCCCTCCCCTAAAAATATTTATTTATTACACAGCATTGCGAGATTTCTTTAACAAATACAGTCGGACCTCCACATATCGAAGTAGCAAATTGCCCGAAAAAAATCGATATATAGAAATTTCGATGTATAGAAATTTCGATACATAGAAATAAACTTAGTTTATCATGAAAATCTCCTAAAACATTAAACTTAAAGCTAATTTTCGCCAACCGTAATCAGTGATGTTACCATCAAATTTTCTGAGGGTATACTCTAAGGTGGCTCAAAAAAAACTTTTCTCAGATAGAATTCAGGACACATCCTATTTCTTTTATGCTGTAAAAAATTTAAACTTCTTACTCAAACTTTAAGAGGGTGCTCAATGACCCCTTAATTTAACATTAGCTGTAGTGTAGAAAATGCCACAAATTTAGAAACATTTAATTTCCTCGGCTGTTTTTTGTAAATAATTATTTTAATGCAACGTATATGCATATTACTAGTGTATATTATAAAATGTAGCATTGTTTTGCATAACATAATTTTCTACCCTGACCTTCATTTTTCATGAGACAAACATTCTGAAGTAGAAAAAAAAAAAAAAAAAAAATCTACGAAGTCTCGAAAAACATTTCAATATACATAGAGATTTTTTCCACATATAGAAACAATTTTTATATGTAATGGACATGGAAGTTTGTTGGGACTTCGATATATAGAAAATTTCGATATGTGGAAGTTCGATATATGGAGGTTCGACTGTATATTACATGTAGGACTAGATATTTGAACAAGTTCAGGTCAGCATTTATTATAAGTAGGGCCTCCGTGGCTCTGTGGTAGAAGCCTAGCTTCGTAGCCCGGAGGCCGCAGTTTCGATCAACACCCAGGCGCCCTGAATGTTATTTCCCTCTTTGTGTTGTAAATCTTCTTTGTGTAGTCGCATATAAAAGTCCAACCTCTCGAGTCAAGGTACACAATATATCCATCAAGTTCTCTATGGACACGTCAGCAACAACACAATTCATGAGTAGCTTTCAAACAGTGACTTTAAAATGTACAATGAATTAAGTACAATTTATTTTGTTGAAAACGTATTGTAGCCTTGGCAGCAGAGTGCTGCCTGCAGTATTTGGCCATCTAGTTTCTTTTGAAGTTAAGCGCAGTTTTAAATGAATATGAAGGGATGTAAAGTAAACCTACATGGCTAAAATTACCCTACCCTAAATAACTGACAATGTAAAGAATCCGAACGTCACAAATCCGAAATATCAAAAATCCGAACACACTCCCATGAAGTTTTAATAAAATTTCCTGTATGTTCAGCAAACAATGAAAGTTAATTTTTCTTTTTGAATTAGCAGACTTATGTTTTATTACAGTAAATAAACAACACTTTGCAACTCAATTAAATTAGGTTCATTCCTCACAAACACTTTGTTTACAGTTCAGCTGCAGTGTTATCGAACTGACGTTCCAACGTAGGCCATGTTGTTTGTTAGATGATTATAATTTTTTAAATGACCTATATGCGGGAGTTGCCCATTTAACAAAAAGAAATGCGTTGGCGTATTTATAGCTCCGTTCTTGATATAAAAATTTAAAATTGCTATTTAAGTGAATAATTTTTATTTTTCAACTATTTAAAAAAAAATGATCCGGATAAACCGGAGATCCGGATTAAAGAAGGCCGGATAAACGAGGTTCTTTTGTGCTTATGGCCCTATATAGTTCGGATTTTTGACATTCTATGCGAAATTACTAATTTCGCATGAAATTAGTAATCGCATTCATATTGGCATCATTTTGGCCTCTTCCAGGAAAGGCAAGTCATGAAAAATAAGTATTATAAGGAAGGCCATTACGTTATTAAACTCACGTAATACGAGCCAGGAAAAATAGCTCGGAATAGATAATGAGTCGTAACAATATCTATCGTGAGAATTCACAGTTACGGCACAGCCATTACCGCGTCATGGATAATATTCTTGTAATTGCTAATGTCCTGGAGTAATATGATTTATTTCTCCCATTTTTATACGTTTAATGGAAATGATTAGGAATAAGAAATTATACCATCAACTTCAGGACGAAATGTCTGAACAAATATTAATTTTTTATTTTAACGAATATGGTGATAATAACGAGTATGATACGACCACGGATTGTATGCAATTGGCAAACATCCAGTTAAGGCGACTCCATCTGAATGAGAGGAAAAAGAAAAATTTTATGCGCGTATTCCGCTCATTTGAATGAGACTCTGCTTAATTTAGAGGCTAACATACATCTGGAAAATCTGACATCCCGGAAAACTAATAGATACATCCATTTCTGCGTGTAAACCGGATGTTTACCTTTCCATACAATCCGTGGTTAGACAGTATTTTGACTTTAATAAAAATTGGATTGTAATTGGATAATTTTGGTAGTATAGTTTTGGAGTTCACAACATTAGCGAATTCCTGTTATTGCCCTATGAGTAGATTCATTTGTGGTCTGATTCCAAAGATGGTGACTTTTGGCTTTTTCTCAAATAGCATATACCAGGGCTGTCCAACTGCAAAGAGCCCACGGGCCAGAATTCCAGTAACTGATCACCTGGCAGGACGCAGTTTGAAAAAGTTGAACAATAACCTCTTACCTCTTATACAATAACAATTAATAGTTTAATTATTAATTATAAAACAATGAAACAGAAGGATTATAAAACAATTTGCTTACATTTTATTGGGAAAACTGAGGCCGATCCGCCTTCTTTACATGCTGAATAAGAAGTTGGTGGGCCGCACAATATGTGTTGGCAGGCCGCCTGTTGGACAGCCCTGGCATATACAGTGCGCCAGTGCCTTACGAGCAGTGGTGTTCCCGCTCCATATACGACTTATACTCTCAAACTTGTTTTAGACATATAGCGTATACCCTCAAGCTTCAAAAAATTTCATATAATGATATATTACGTATATGACCGCATACATATATTGTGCGTAATGGATTACTGGGAGTATATCCTCAGAAAAATAGATGGGAACATCACTGCTTACGAGAAAAGAACGCCTCTCGCTCATAGTAAGGGTGGATCTAGAAGTTATTCAAGGGGAGAGCGATTGATTTTTAAGACTTAATTACCCTGCACTACGTATCCTGAATTTCAGCACTAAAGCCTTCTCCTAACATACGACGAGATGGCCTGCAACTTTTAGAACTTCAATTCCGAAACTTCTTCAGAGGAGAGAGTCCCAAACATCCGTTTCTCTAACATAATCAAAGATCATATAAAACTGCGTTTTCGACAGTTCAGATGCGAAAATCTGCCGGTGAAAAGTTTCTTTATTTATCGTTACGTTATTACTATTATCTTAAGGAGGGAGCGATTGCTCTGATCACTCCCTCCCTTGTATTTGTCCTTGTCTCTACACAGTGGAGTTCACTTACAGTTAATGCTTCTCCATAATGAAACTTTAAATGGGAATGTTAATTAACATTGGAAATAATTTACGTATGAAGAAATTGTTGTCTCTTTGGAACGAATCATTTTCAGACTTAAGTGGAGTGGGTGGCTTTGCTCATAACTTCCTGCTTTATTTATTTACTAGTGGTACCCGCACGGCTTTGCCCGTAATAGAAAAATTAAAAGATTGTTTGTAAAGAATTGCTTGGAGTAAGTTTGTAAAGAATTGTTTGTAAAGAAAAGGCGAACCAAAGTTCGCCTTTTCTTTACAAACAATGTATGGTGAATTTTCTCGCCAATTGGCTTGTGCCCATGTTGTGGTTCCACGTTATGATAATTTCGTAATTTACTCGTCCATCTTATGATAATTTTTTTCTTAAAATTGGAATAGAAAAAGAACCACGTCGAATTTTCGAAAAATTGTTTTGAGATGCACACCCTCATACTACATACTAACTTTGTGCCAAATTTCATGAAAATCGGCCGAACGGTGTAGGCGCTATGCGCGTCACAAAGATCCTGACAGACAGAGAGACTTTCAGCTTTATTATTAGTAAAGATTTTTTTTTTTGTCTTTTTGAAGAAAGTTGCTAGTTTATGTACGATCCATAACTCACATCGGACTGGCTACAATACGTACTGATTTTCAATAAGATTGAAATTCTTGTCAGAATTTTATACAATTTACATTTTTAAAATCAGCATTACTTTAAAACCTGCTACTTGTAGCTGTGCTTTTTCGCCAGTTCACAAATTAGTCATAAGCGAAAATATCCTTTCTAATGAGTGCATCATAACGACGAAACATAAAATATATTAAATATTTGTGCATGATTTAACGTATTTGAAAGAAAACGCTTAAATAGCTCCATCCAGAGACTTTTGTTTCAATAATTTAGTGTTCCATTCTATCACTTCAGAAAACTGGACACTTCAGTGTGTGCGGGGACAACGGGACAAGATACTTAAAACCGGGAATGTCCCGTTCAAAATGGGACGTATAGTCGAATTATGTAAATGTGAAACTAAAAATGTATAGATAGCTAATTAATACAAACGTTAAAAGAAACTCATCTGCTGGCAATAGCCGTCGTAGGTGATGCAATACAGCATACAGCATGGTTTAGAAAAAATGTCAATGAAAGCCGATTCTGTTTTAGGGTTTGAACTTATCACGCAAGATTTACTCAAAACTTAAAAGTCCATTTACATCCCTTTGCTTCTCACAGCCTCGAGTTTCTTACTTTATATTATTTATTAAAGTTATTATGTTTTTTGTTGCATATGCTTGTATGTCATTTATCATTTTTAAACACGCCGTAACTAAACACTAATTTGAACTTATGGCGCCGACTAAAAAGTTTAACACATTGGGGTGGTCGTTTCCAAAATTTTAAAAGTATTTTTTTCTGAAAGTGCATGCTTAAAAACATAGGATTTGACCATTTTTTAAATAATTTATTTAAGCTTAATATTTAAAAAAACCAAAATTACTCACATCGGTGCGCTTTCATTGTTTACACTTCTGTCGTGTGACACCACAAATGATGAAATGCCATTTAATGTTGCCATTCACAGCACAAAATATTTAATTCGCATCTTTATTCACGTGTACTGGCAACGATATGGTTGATGGCAAGCGTAGAGCGCAATACTTAATTCGCTGCTTGATTATCATAACGTGGAAACGTAGTAAAAAGATGCGGCAAAGTGCATCATTTGTGATGTCATCAAGACCACGCCTTGTTTGAACTAGTATGTTGTGGCCATCACGAAACTTTCTTCTATATTTTTCTTTTTTTTTCTGATCCCTCCCCATGCTTGACGAGGAAGCAATATTCCCAACAAAAACAAAATTACACATGCAAAAACTTGACGACTATCCCAATGTCTGAATTATTGCAAAAGCAAAGCAAAGAGCGAAAATGGACCTTATTCACGGTTTGGCAACGGTCCCATCAGCTGTCCGTCTGCGGGTATTTTGACCAATTACGTAGTGTCAGTAGTGCTAAAAAAACTCGTTTTATTTAAGGATTACTGGACTTCATGCGCATAATGAACATGTTAAGGGCTTAAAAAGACCTACGAATGCATGGAAAATGCCGAGAAACAGGGAAAATAAAAAGAGAATTCAAGTTTTCACCATGTTTCTGATAAGAAACCAAAGAGGCTTAAACCCATGAAAATACGATAATAAAGAGAGTATTTCGTATCAAATGAATCGTTCATCATTCTTTTACAACGTTTCTTAGTTAAAAACGTAAAAAACCTCCCATTTTTAAATAGAAAGAAGAGTTTATAAGCCACACAAAAGCAAGTGTTATTATACGCTGTAGTGCCGGATTTTCGTCTGCTACAGTTCCCACAATGCACCGCAGTGAGGGGTTTTTACCCGCAGTGACGTCAGGTGAATACTGTCCATTGAAAGTTATTTTAAAAGCCTTGCTTGAATTAATTACAAATATTTTATTTGTTAACAAACATAAGATGGCAACAGTTAAAAATTTTAAATCATTGAGATAATATTTCCTATCATTTCCATACAATTAAAATCACGAGAAATACGCAGACGACAATCTATTACGATTTATCTTTCTTATTGTTGCATTAATAAAAATATTTTTATTCGCAAAAAAAAAAAAAAAAATCAACACCTCTTGGAGCGATCGGCGTCAAAATTGAACCAAAGCCTGTTTACATATGGATTAACATATATTCCAAATTTCAACCAGAACGTATCATTACTTCTTGAGATAGGGCACTCAAAATGGAAAAAAAGAACGGGTGTTTGCGCTACACTGTTAAAACTACAGGTTGCATTTGGCACTTTTCGAGGGTGAAAAGCTTGTTCACCAGCGGCACTCTTTACGGTGCCGAAATTGCACCCTTAACACGGGCGAAAAACCGGCACCCTTCACCCAGCGTGCACCGCGGTGAAAAACGGAACCCTATGGCAGAACATTGGCACCCTCTGTTTTCTGTTGCTGAGCACCCCCCCCCCCCCCCTCGGTTTTGTGTGCATTTCCGTAAACAATTGTATACATTATTATTTATTGTTTTGAGTTATAAAAAGCTAAGTCTTGGTACATTTTCCACATTGAATAGTTCTGAAAATGATTAAAATTTGTACTTGAAGGCATTTGATCACATTTCAACTTTCGAACATAGTTTAGAAGTGTTCATGACTTAAATTTGTCTGCCGTGCACTAATTTTCGTACATCCACTTGGATTGCTCAGTAATTTTAATATGTTATTGACATTTACTGCAGCACGATCGTACCGAAAATGAAAAACGTAGGTACTATTTGAAAATCATTAACACGAACAATAAATATTCAATTATGTTGCAATCATGGAAAAATAAAACCTTTCATCACGTTCGAAATTTTAATCAAAGAGCACCATATTAGTACGTACGTATATATGATTCGACATTTGAATATCCGTAAAGAATATAAAAGAACAAAAGTCTTTCGATAAATTAAAAGCCAAAACAAATTTTAACGAGTTATTCATTCTTACTATTACTAGAGTGACGAAAAAAGTTCAGTCACTCGCTTTAAGCAATAACGCCGAGGAAAGCTAGTTAACTTAGACACGAGATAATAAATAAAAAAAAAAAATCGAGACGGAGAAGAAATTTCTTTTTCTCAATCCGCTTTCCTTTTTTTTTCGTGCTTTTATGTTTTTGCTATTTGCATCATCGTAATTAGAGTTTCCGTTCACTTGCTGAGTGCATCACATTGCTAACAATGAATCTCTTAGTTAAAAATCCACAAGATTGTTGATAATACAAGCAAGTAAAACCACATAGTCAAAATTAATAGTTGAAATATCTTTTCAAATATCATCTAATTTAAGCGTTTTGATTATTAAATGTTACTTATCCGGTGCTGATAGCTATTTTTAGGTAAAATTTATGCATGATAGGAATAGCAAATGTATATAACGGCTATCTGAAGAATCAACGTACCTTTGAAACAATTTTAAATATGTTCGAAAGCCTTAAAAGCTACACTATGATCAAATGCATGTACTTACGCGAAACTTTGAAGAGTAAATCGCAGAAACTTATAAGTTTTAATCCAATTTCGTACTTCATTCAATGGGAAAGTGCATGTGCGTAGTTATTCTTGCGTCCGCCATTGATTATGGTTGAATGATGTCAGAGCGGAGAGCGCATGCGCCAGCGTTTCACCCATGCATTTAGGAGGTCCGTTTTCACATTTATTAGCGTCTTTCACCTTAATCACACTTCCTAGCCTCTACTGCACCCTGAGGCTCGGTGTTTTCACCCCAGGGAGCCAAATAGTTAGTCAAAGGCACCCGTAGTTTTGACAGTGTACCCCCTCTTTAGCTGTTGACACAAAAATAAAATCAGTTCTTATACCCACTAAGGGCTACTTGCCGATAAATTTTTCTTTCATTCCGTTCATTATTTCTTGAGATACAGCAGTCACAATTGACGACAAAAAAACGTTCTATAGCTCAACCCCCGTTTGAGTTATTGACACCAAAATTGAATCAGCACCTGTTCCTAATAATACCAACATATGGACCAAATTTTTTTGATTCCGCCAGTTACTTCCTGAGGAATAGCAAGCACGCGTAACTCGAAAAACGTCCCATTGCTCCACCCCCCTTGGAGGAATTCGCGCCAAAAACAATGGGCACAAGTTCACATAGGGGCACATATGTGTACTAAATTTCGTTCGATTTCATGCGGTAGTTTTTGTTGTAGAGCAGCCACAAAAAACTGGTCACACACAGACGTGACACACATACATACAAACACACACACATACACACATACACACACACACACACAGACAGACAGACATTTTCCAAAAATGGTCGAAATGGACTCAGCACACCTCAAAACGTTCGAACCCGTCAAAATTCGAAATTCGAAAATCTGCACGAATCCAATACTTTCTTCTATATATTAGATATAGAAGAAAGTAAAAATTGGACATTTTAAAAAATAATGAAAAAAAAAAAAAAAAAAAACTGTTTGGAGAATGAAAGTATTTTCTGGGTTCATGTAATTTTTTTTACTCATTCTATCCATTTCAATGACTAAATGTAGTACTTTTGACTGAAGGAAACCACCCCTTTACGTAAAAAACCGCAAAAGTAGCAAATCTCCATGCCACAAAATTTCCCTCAGAGCGAATTTCTTCAAACTGTACCTAAGCTATTTCATTATAGGAAGACTCCACCATTTTTGAATTTATGGAAAACAGCATCGGACATGACGGAAAGCGTTTTGAACCTCATAATCCTAAGCCCGAGGATCGCTGGAGGGGCCGCGCCCGGTGCAGGGTGAAATATGATTTACTCTCACATAAGCCTATTAAGGCGCTCGCGGACATCTCGTGAAATCGCGATATAAAACCTGCCCTCTCTCTCTCTCAGACGGGCGGGAATACGAATGGGGTTTTTCCTATTCCACGAAGCGGATTTCATTTGTTTTATGAGCCCGGACTTTCGCACCCGAAGGCGCGAAAAGGGAAGTTTATGCCGGACATTTTTTATCCGATTACAAGGGAAAGAGATTTGCTCGGAATGAGTTAAGATGTTACTTTGCACGGAGCGGCTGCTTTGGGTTTTATGACTGGGGCGGGAAGGCTCGAAAATCGTCACTCAATCTGTAAATAGTTTCGCTGGAATTGCGAGCAGCTGCGATTTTTGTTTCCGTATGTGAGCGAAAAATTAAGGGGCATAGAAAATTTGTTAAAAGGCGATACGTTAAATAATCATCTGAATACATTTCCCTCCAATACAGTAGTTGAGAAATATGACTGTAGGGCAGGGACCATCGGCGGCACGTACGGGCGGGAAAGGAGGGCAACTGCCCCTCACTTCCGAAAGTAAAGGAGCATTGCCCCCTCACTTTTCAGAGTTATAAATTAATGATTGATTGAAAAAGGATTTTTTTGTCGGGTTGATTTATTTTGCAGAAATGAAAACTAAAAATTCCAAATAAAGGAACGTTTGTCATCATATTTCACAAGAATAAAACTTTGAAATGGAAGGGAAAGTCTACAGTGGCCATCCGTCCCAGTTTTTCTGCCATGTGCGACATTTTTAGAACTTTTTAAATCAGTAATATTAAAAGCCATAATATAGCTCAGTTTAAAAACAAGAAGAAAAAGCAGCTTCAGGGGCTACGCCCCCTTACCTCTACACTTCATTTGACCAGCTCCTTTTTTTAGTGCACCAGCTGCATATGGCAGGGAGCATTAAAGTGGTCCATGTCGACATTTTAAAACAGCGTTTCTTAAACTGTGTTCCGCGGAACCCCAGGGTTCCACGAAGCTCTCTCAGGGGTTCCATGAGACTTAAATGTTTTCATTCCATCCCTTTTAAATTTGTCACTCAAAAAATCGATAAAAACACTTTCCCAAAATTTAAAAAAAAAAACTTTTACTTTCGTATACTAATCTGAGCTTTATTACCCATCAGGGTTAGCCACTATAGGAATAATTTTATTTGTTGCCCGAAATAGTGCCTTTAAGATTCTACTTCGAAATTTTTCCAAGCTCAATCATAAAGCACCTCTTTCTCACTTTTAAACACTTCAATTTCGAAAAAAATCCGGAAGAAGTTACTGACGCCCTAATATTACCAAATATAGTTTAAAGTGACTTGAATGTTGAAAAACTTATGGAAGGGCACCCCAAATTCCATTTCCTGCATCATAAGCAAATGTTGCCTAAAATTACGATTTTTGACGTACATTTCAAATATTCTACTTTTAATACCAGCCACTCTTCAAGTATCTATGGCAGCAGTTGAAAGCACAATTAACGAGTGAGGACCAATTTAAGTCAACATTACATTAAGTCAACATACAGTGACATCAATGTCTGATTTATAAATAACTTTAAAATTTATTTTCCTAACTAAGAAAATATTTTAATCATCTAACTAATGCATAAATTCTGAGGTTATTTATCCCTTTTAAAAATACTCAGAATCACAAATCAAATAGAAGTGTTTTGGTATTTTATAATCTATATACTGTAAACTCCCGATTATCCGCGGAATAGGGTGGCATGGTAGCCGCGGATAACCGAAAACCGCGGATAATCCGAATAATAGTTAAAATACGGTGCTACTGTATACAATAGCTAAAAAATATGAATAACACTTACACATAAATTTGAATTTTTACTAAAAACATTGCTACATTGCATCTACTATCATTGAATGTAAAAAATATACATATGTAAAAGCTAAAAGCGAACAAAAACACAATCATAAGTTTAAAAAACATTTAATGACCGTTAAAAAAATTAGTGAAAAGACCCGCGGATAATCCGAGCTGCGGATAAACCGACCGCCGATAATCGGGAGTTTACTGTATATAAAAATGAATGTTTGTCTGTATGTCATCCATGAACTCAAAAACTACCCGGCAGATTTGGCTGAAACTTTCACCGTTTGTTATTTTTGGTACTGGGAATGTTTATAGACCAGTTCGAAAAAAAATCCGATCGATAGTTCCTTTTTTATTCCAATTTAAGTCACAATCCATTGGATAAATACGAATAAAATTATCGGATGCAGAAATTAATTCGCGTGAAAGATCTCATTGATAAGAAGTTAGCTGTTGCCATTTTTCTTGAGTTTGAACAAATAAATTCTTTCTTTATTGTTTTATGGCTTTTCATGCAACGGGGGGATTTAAAACTTTTTCTATTTGATATTTTTAGCGATTGATTGATCTTGCAAACTGCGTGAGTACAAAATTTGAGTATAGTCATGGCTTCACTTGATACCTAGACCGATTATTATGAAAATTGCTATATATATATGTATTTTTCCACGGAAAAGGTGCATAATATGCTCATTGAAGCCACTCGCCACCAGGCGGCACTGCAGAGTAGCAACTTCTGCCCCGTTCAACCGATTGTCATGAAAATCAGTATAATGATGTATTTTTTTGTTGGCGTAGCAACGCGTGTCGGGTACAGCTAGTAATAAATAATAATTAGCATCACCATGATTTATAATAAAGTTTAATTATCAATTTAACGACAAATAGTTAATGTGATAGTCTCTTCGAGATAAGAACCTGGGCTCCCTTTCAAACAGAATCTTAGCTACGCCACTGCAAACTATTCACAAAAAACTAAGGGTTCCACGAAAAAAGTGAGCATTTAAAAGGGTTCCACTAATCAAAGAAATTAAGAAACGCTGCTTTAAAATGACCCTGCTGATTGCTGAGGAGGAAAAAAAGCTAAGAACTTTTCGTTTTTTTCCTCCTCTAAAAATCAGCAGAACAGCAGAAGACATAAAAATTCTGCTATTTATGTGATAGTTTTAATAAAATTTCCATATGGGTGACAAGCAGACTGAGGAGTCAGGGGGGGGGGATGACCAACTCCGGGAATTTTAGAGTCAGCGACTCAGACTCCTTTACTCTAAAATCAGTCCAACTCCGACTCCACAGCCCTGGTTACAAGGAGTACCCTTTTCAATGCAAAACGTAGGATGTAAAGTGTAAACTCATTCAACAAAAAATTGTGTGTGTGTGTGAGTTTTTTTTTTAAATAATATTGCATATATTTTTACTTTTTGGTTCCAAGATATTTGCTTATTTCTTATTTTTGTCCGTGTTTGATTTAGACTACAACTTCAAATTTTCCCTTATCTTTTCCTACCCCCCCTTTTTTTGTTTTTGTTTTTTTAAATTTAAATAAATGGAAGAGGGTCCCGGGGGGGGGGTGACTTTGTTCAGATCAGGGGTGTAAGTGGCAACAATTTCAGAGGCGGAAATTTTTTAAATAAAAAGGAGGTGTAGCTCAAATTTAGTGTTTATGCGGAAAAAAAGGGGGAATATGGAACATTACAATGAAAACTTATTGTCCTCGAAAAATGTACCAAAATAGAAAATATAAACAAACACACCGAAAAGTTTTGCTTGAACAAACAACTTACCTCACTATTCAAGAATATTTTTTTCTGTATTACGTAATAAATAGTAGTGTTCTCTTTAATATGAGTGTATAATACAAACTAAATAAGAAGCTCATTTGTCTGGAGTTTTCCTGATATCACTCATTCACTAATTATTACTTATATTCCATCATAAAATCTCTTATAAGAAATCCGTTATAAGACGGAAAATTTAACCCTTGGCTTCGTTTCAGTAATTAAAAATAAATTAAAATAAAAAATACTAATTGCATAAATAATAGATAGAAAAAGGTATAGAAATTTTTTGAATGCTGTTTACAATGAAATAAAAATGACTAAAATTATGAATGATGTATTTAACACGGTTTTGCTTTAAAAAAAATAGCCTGTTTTGCTAAAATTAGTTTTAGAAATAAATTCTTTTTTGGAAAGTAGAAATTAAAATTAATGCTTCAGTAATTTATAATTATATTTCCAATTTAGTGAGCATAATCCTTCTTTTTAATGAAGTTTATCCTCCCAAATGACAGGAAAATGAACCACATCACTTATACTGCGGCACCTATTTACCACATTTTTCTCCCATCCCAAAACATCAAAAAACAATTATAAATAAATACCATCCCGTGCAGCATCAAACAAAAATAAATTATTTTGACCCGCTCCTCAAACTACCATATTTGAAGAAAAGTAATGAAAATCCAGTGAAACAAAATTCTTGTTTAGAATCTTACTTTTCCTTGTCCCGTTCAATCAACAAATGTGCATACGCAGGAACCGCTCCTTAAAGACTAAATTGAAAAATAATTGCGCTGCATTGATTCCAAATTCCATTAACACGAGATAATCCACAATCAAGGATAATCGAAGGTTGGGGGAAAATAACAAGTTTGGAAATGAACTTTATCGTCCTGTTTTCCTAAACCTTCATTACAGAAGCATCACTGGTTCGTTGTTTTTTTCATCAATCATTTAATTTTTGCATTTTAAAAAGTATGGCTCGGATTTTAGATTTGAACTCGTTGTCCTCCACCCTCAGAAATGTTTGTTATAGTGTCCAGGTAGCATGAAAGTACAGTAAAACCTCTCCAAGCGGACTATAACGGGACAATTTTTTTTTTGTCCGCAATAGAAGGATGTCCGCAGGACAGGGGTTTAATAACGTCATTTGCCTTGGAATTGGGGAATTAAAAATTATCCGCATAACAGGGGTGTCCGCATTTGAGGGGTGTCCGTTAGGAGGAGTTTTACTGTAAATGAATGGACGGATTTTGGATGAAGACTCTATCGTGAGTGGGGAAACAACTCAAAAGTTGCGACCTCGGGTTAACTTGCACACCCCCTACTTTCAAACATTAAACAAAGAGGAAGCGCATTAAGCTTATAGCAAGCTCCATTTCAAGTAGATACAGTGTCCTCCACAGTCATTAAGGTCAAAGTTGATTCGCAAATTGTCTATTTTTAAAAAAAGTAGTCCAGCTGTGCACCAGAAAGTTAAAATTTCTAATTGTTAAAATGCTCCCAATTTTTACTTCTTAGCATCACAAGCTTTTTTTCCCCCCCCCGAGATTGAAGCTGACATTGTCACAACCTTGTATATCATTTCTAGATGACTGGCGAAACTGAGAGGGTATCTCGGAAGCTCCGTCCATGTCTTCAAACTTATCTGCTCTTGGTGGCTATTTTATGCGTCTAGTGTTCTCAAAGTGGGTGCTGTGGTACCCTGGGGTGCCGCACGAACAGGCGAAAGGTGCCAGGATATTAATACACGCAACGTCCATGGTATCAATATACGAAATTGTAAAATAGATAGATTATGCCGTGAAAAAATTGTAATACAGTGGCCGCCACTTACATCAATCATTTTTGTTCTAAACAGTTTTAATTCCATATAGCGGCTGATTCAATAAAGCGGTTAATTCAATTAACCACTGATTCAATTAACCGGCGTCCACTGTATTTCAAAGGGTGCCACGAACCCGAAAAGTTTGGGAACTCCTGGTATATACGATGAAATAGAAACCAAACGTCTTTAGAAAATGAAGAGATTGCTTTCTGTGTAGTACATTTGAAGACACATAAACACATTAAACTGGAGTTTGCTATGTACCTGTACCCTGGCCTCTGTGAGCTTGGTTCTTTGGGCGAGTTCTTCCCTGGAGTATATGTCCGGGTACTGTGTCTTCTCGAAGGCCTTTTCGAGCTCATCCAGCTGCGTCGCTGTGAAGGTGGTCCGGGAACGACGCTGCTTCCTCTTGAGGGTCAGTCCGGGCTCCGACTCGCAGTCCGAATTGGCGCAGTCTTCGCTGCCGCTGTCCCGGGCTCCTGCTGGATATAGAAGAGAAATATCTTCAGCATTCGTAAATCGGAAGTGTATATTGTCACCAGTGGCGCACACAGGAATTTTGCAAGGGGAGGGTCCAAAGTCGAAAACTTCACTCTTATATCGTACCCCAATACGCCGTCAAACATATTGATTTGATTTTATCGATTCCCGAGAACGAAAAACTGTAAAAAATAAACTATTGACAAAATAGTTTGCATTATTTAATGAAATAACTTAAATAGGTAACCACAGAGCAAAATAGTTTGCATTTTACTTTTCATAATTAAAAATGGATTCAAGTTCATAGAATCTTATTTAAATCTGTAATTATAAAACTAAAAACATGATTATTAGTGTAATCTTTACTAACAATAAAGCTGAAAGTCTCTTTGTCCGGATCTCTCTATGTGTCAGGATCTCTGTCACTCTTATAGCGCCTAGACCGTTCGGCCAATTTTCATGAAATTTGGCACAGAATTAATTTATAGTATGGGGGTGTGCACCTCAAAGCAATTTTTAGAAAATTCAATTTTGTTCTTTTCTATTCCAATTTTAAGAACATTTTCTCGAGCAAAATTATCATAAGATGGACGAGTAAATTACCAAGTTATCATAACGTGGAACCGTAACATGGGCAAGCCAATTGGTGAGAAACGCACCATACATTATTTGTAAATATATTAGGCGAACCAAAAGACCTTTTAAGTTTCCACCACGGGCAAAGCCGTGCGGGTACCACTAGTCATTTATAATAGCCATTCTACTATTATATAAAATATTTTTAAAACTCTTTTTACATGAGGATTTTATTTTTTTACTTATTAGAACTAAAATTATTGTTAGCATTGTTTGAAACTATTCTACGTACAAATTACATATAATCTTAATCAATCGGGGGAAAAAGCAAGACTTATGGGAGGGGTCCGGACCCCCTGGACCCCTCCCTTGTGTGCGCCACTGATTGTCACTATAGTATAGTGACAATATGCTCACATTCGCCCCCTCCCCCATTCTGCAAGAGTCCCCTAAACGAGGTGTGGGACTAATAAAGCTGCCGCCAAGTGGAAATAGAGCACTTGCAACCACTTGCAACTGTAATCTTGCCTTGCCGCTTAGAAAATCGCTGAGGGAAATTAAATTTGTTAAAATACTGCTGCTTAGCTTCCAGTTTGGGTGATGAAGTGAGTCGCAAGTGCTCTGTAAGGAAAACTAAAATCTGATTTTTTTAAACAATGGCACAGTAAAAGTAAGGACTTATAAGGACTTGGGGCATTAAAATAACGACTTGTATGCACTTATAAGGCGAAATAGAAAAGTAAGGACTTGTAAGTACTTGTAAGGACCCGTACGAACCCTGTATAATAAATGATAAAATATTTGTTAAATTAAGAAATTAGCGAAGTAGATTCTTCATTGCCATTATAAAAGAAGCTTGTTCTGAAGTTAGTTTACCCCCTATGGTCAACAGCCAAATGTTCTGACTTACTAATATACTTGGAGCTTTAGGCTCAGCTCTCTGCGTATAATTTTCTGCTTGTAAAATCCTGCTTAAAATAGGGTAAACCTGAAAGTTTAAGTTAATGGCCATTTAGTTCCTGAAAGACCACTAAGCAGTCCCATCTCAAAGACCCCACTCCCTGGAAAACAAGTTATTTGGTGTTGTTCCACTGCAGATAGCATTGGAAGAGAAGTTTCTGTTGATAGATTTTCTGTCTCGTTAACTTCTACAAACATTTGATGAAATTCTAAACCGAACAAATCTACCGTTATAAAATAATGCCTAACACAATCACAAAAAAACTCAAAATCCTTTAACCCAAACTGCCTAATTAAGTTAAGAAATGAAGTTAAATATGCTGCCCACTTTTTTTATGTTAAAATTCGAAATGGGGCGAACTTTATATGAAACAATTTTTATAGCATAAAACAAAATTAAAAAAATTAAGGAAACAACGGCGCATACTTCACGGCATCTACGTGACGCAAGAAACAAGAATGAATCGTTCGTATAAAAACATTACTATTCCAACATGCGTCAAGATTGAATAATGTATCTTTTCGTCTCCCAAAGTCGGCATCAGTGAAAGAGAAAGTGGAAATTAGGTCGTTTAAACTAATTGTATCATTATAAACATTCGAAATTGATTATACAGTTTGTTCAGAATGAATACAGTGAATCCACATCACGCAATTACATCAGTGTAGCAAGTTTTGATTTTAAGGAGCGGCTTGGTCCAACCATGATGAAGTATTGTGACTAGAAAATAGGAGAGTTTCTTCATTTGGCAATACAACAATCTCCATTATACTAACAAATAAGTAAAAAACTATAAATCCACTCTGTAGGTGTAGAACAGAAGATCTCAATTAAAAATATTTGCATCACTAATGGGTGAAAGTCTTTTGAAGGGGGAGATAGATAGTAGAAAAAAAAAATGATTAAAAAAATGATTACAGAACATTCATTAATTTCGAAAATGATTTGCATGACTGCATCTGTTTGGCTAATTTCTGAAATCACAGTAAGGTGGCGTATTCAAGCTTTAGAACTGCGAATATTTTGTATTAAGTTTGACTAACAATAATTAAAAAAAAAAAAAAATGATTTGAATTTTGACCTCTTGAATTCAAATTATGTTTTTCGCAATCACGAGTGTGTGTGTGTGTGTGTGTGTGTATGTAGGCATGTGTGTTTATGTGTGTGTGGGTAGTTGCGTGTATGAGTGTTTGTATGTAGTGGGGAATGTGTATGTGTGTGTAGTCATATGTGTTTGTGTTTGTGTGCAGGCATGAGATTGATGAGTGTGGGTAGTGGTGTGTAGGCATGAATGTGATGAGTGTGTGGGTAGTTGTGTGTAGGCATGAGTGTGTGTGTGTGTATGTAGGCATGTGTGTTTATGTGTGTGTGGGTAGTTGCGTGTAGGAGTGTTTGTGTGTGGTGGGGAATTTTTATGTGTGTGTAGGCATATGTGTTTGTGTCTGTGTGCAGGCATGAGATTGATCAGTGTGTGGGTAGTGGTGTGTAGGCATGATTGTGATGTGTGTGTGGGTAGTTGTGTGTAGGCATGAGTGTGATGAGTGTGTGGGTGGTTGTGTGTAGGTGTCTGTATGTATGCGTGTGTGTGTATGTACGTGTTTGAGTGTGTGTTTGTGTGTGTGTATGTGTTTGTGCATGAGTGTGTAGGTGTATGTATTTGTGTGTGTGTGTAGTTGTGTATGTATGCGCGTGTGTGTTGCATATGGATGCAATCTGGAGACGGTTTTCGCTAGAGGAGCAGCATCGTGAGGAACCGGTCGACGGTGATGCTGCAGAGGGTCCTGGCGGGAAAATAAAATGATAGCACATCAAAACAGTCAAGTGAGAACAATAAGCAATCGTGATTGCTCAAAAAAGAAGAACTAGGATAATTCTATTTAATTAATTTTTCTCTCTTCTTCTTTTATTTTTTTCAAAGTACTTTTAACTATCAGATGATATTTTTCGCAATATGTTATTTGGCAATTTCAACTCACTGAGCCCAGAAAAGTTAAATGCGTGTTAAAAACACGACTGCATACTTTACACATTTTATGAAAAACCTCGTTGTTCGATGGTGTTATAAAGCAGGCATTAAGGGATCGTTAATGGGGGAAAAGATACAATTTCACAGAAACCAACTGTGAAATCCATCTTTGTGTAAAACCATAAGCATGAGAGACAACATGCATCATGAACAAGAGGTTCTTTGTTTAAATGCTAGAGCTTGTTACATTTGAACGAGTCATTAAGCAACGAAGCCACGTGGGCATCACACGTGGTGAAATGAACACCAGCAAGGGACATCGTCTTTCAAAAGGTTAGACCAAGCATTCGAATAACGCTCAACCTCACACTAAGAGGGTCGTAATTGGGTGCCGTTTTGATATGACAACTGAGCTGAGACTGGGAAAAACAGGAAACAATAAATAAACCGACTTTGAGTTAAACACTTACTCCTATTACCACTTGGTCTTCAATTCGCATAATACACAAGTTTAAAATGGTATAAGAAGTTCACAAAACTTCTGTTTACTCATCACAAGCAGTTTAGTTTAATGGGTTCAGATTTAGTGTTGAAAGTTACATTACTTTTTCCTACTATGTACTAAGTTAAGTCACAATAATTTCAATTTTAATTTCGGCTGAATCAATGTTGACTAGTTAACGAAAACTTCCAGCAGCTTTTAATCAGCATTTGAAGTTCCTAAGGAGTGACTTCGGAATGAGAAATACAATAATTTCAGTACAGTGCTGCAAATTTATTCCGTAAAATTAGAGTCGAAAACTGATATTATAACTTTATCTGCAGACGCAGAGGACGTTACTGGGTTTACTACACTTTATTTTAAAGTCAAATTCTGCTGAAAAAATATGAAGTGGAGCAAAGTTAGCTCATAATTTTTTTAAAATTACTCCAAATGGCTGTGTTGAACCAAAATGATATTAGTACATTTGAGGCAGTAAAATGAACTTTTTAAAATTTCGAGTAAAACTTGGGTGGAGGGGGGGGGGTAGTGCTTCTAAGGGGCCCTTGCCCCAAAACCAAATAAATAAGTAAAAAAAATAAACAAATAAATAAAACATTATAGACTATAACTCAAGTTTCAACAGTTGAACATATCTTTGTAATGGTTTGGGGAAAATGTGCCGAAAAATGGAAACTTAACACATTGCTAAAACACCTAAGGGAAGGGAGGGAAGAGGACAATGTTAAGTGGTAAAGTAAAGTAATAACCCTCTTCAATATTAGCACTGAAGGGGGGGGAGGAGACAATGTTAAGTTATGGGACACTTGTTTTCTTGCTGACATATCTAATAAAACAAAATGAGATTCAAAAATCAGGGGGGGGGGAAACTCGCATCTGAACCTAGAAGCGTTTAAACAAGTAAATCAAAAACCGTAAAACAATAATAACGATAAATAAATAAAACATTTAAACAAATGAATTCAAAATTTAAGAAGAAATATTGAAGCGGTTAAAAACATACAACAATCACTCATTAAAAAAAATAATAATAATCGTTTAAAAAACTAAAAAAACACGCTTTCGTAGCAAAATGAACTAAAAAGTGAAAAATAATCTTTGGATGATAGTAGTTGACCAATCACTTAATTTTAATGTAATACAAAAAACCGCGGGGTGCTGTCTATTTACATTTTTGCATGGACAACAAATGGAAGAAATTCAAGACAACTGATAAGAAGCCCCCCACGCTTTTTTGTATTACATTGTTCAACAATGGTCTGATCAGCAATGAATTTTCAATTCAAGGCTCATCTAATTTTTGGCATGAAATTAGTTAAAAACAATTCTATTTCATGTTCTAATTATCTTGGAACATTGGAACAAATTTTGTCTGATGCAGAAAAATTAAAGGTTTTTGTAGATATTTTTAAATAATTTTTGCCAGCATTTTTTAATGTATTTTTTTAAATTTTTCCTTTTTCACATTGTTGGATTTATGCCAAAATATTGATTAAAATTCAAGGAATCTAACAATTAAAAGAGTTAATTAATTAATTTGATTATAGAATATTGCATTGTCATCGGGTCTGAGGTCGCGTGACAAATTTCAAAAGAATCCGATCGCAGGAAGTGGGCGAAATTTGAGCTGCAAGATTCCGTTACAAGATACATACATACATACATACAGGAGAAGCTGATAAAAGGGTGTTAAAAATCGTTTTATTTTGGGTGGGGGGTAGATAGGGTAATCCAGTAGGCGGTTAGAGCCCTGATGATTTTTTACAGAGGGCCCCCAAAATTATAGATTTGGGCCTGGCTTTCATGGAAAAGTTTTTCTTAATCTTGCTGTATAACACAGCACCCACCAGGACGCCCCGGGGCACCCACCACCACTAGAACCATCTCTTGCCATAAATCAGATAAGAGTTTCTCGCACCACTTGCTACTGGTTATCTCCAAAACTTTAATTTTGGCCCTTACGCTCCCTTTGCTTTTATTTTCTTCAATAGCACCCACCAGGACGCCCCGGGGCACCCACCACCACTAGAATCATCTCTTGCCATAAATCAGATAAGAGTTTCTCGCACCACTTGCTACTGGTTATCTCCAAAACTTTAATTTTGGCACTTACGCTCCCTTTGCTTTTATTTTCTTCAATAGCACCCACCAGGACGCCCCGGGGCACCCACCACCACTAGAATCATCTCTTGCCATAAATCAGATAAGAGTTTCTCGCACCACTTGCTACTGGTTATCTCCAAAACTTTAATTTTGGCCCTTACGCTCCCTTTGCTTTTATTTTCTTCAATAGCACCCACCAGGACGCCCCGGGGCACCCACCACCACTAGAATCATCTCTTGCCATAAATCAGATAAGAGTTTCTCGCACCACTTGCTACTGGTTATCTCCAAAACTTTAATTTTGGCACTTACGCTCCCTTTGCTTTTATTTTCTTCAATTTATAAACCACACGAACGAATAAATTACATGAGGCCGTGAAAAACAAAGGAGCATATAAAGTGGAAATTTTCCAAGTGTTGAGTAAAACACTTTTTTAGTTGAGATCTTTGGTAGTTTGGTTTTCCAACTCTTGGTGTAGCTGTATACTAGTAGCACTTACCAGGACAACTAGAACTAACTATCTCTTTCCCCAAAACGGAGAAGTTTTCCGACTATTTGTTCTTGTTATCTGCATATTTTGGCACTTACACCCCTTTGCTTCTAACTGACGCTTATCCAAATAGTATGGTAAACATAACAATTAAAGTAGAATTGCTTCAGCTCTGTCGTGAATACTTACTTGAACTTACTTAACTTTACCGTGAACTTACACCCCTTTGCTTCTAACTGACGCTTATCCAAATAATGTGGTAAACATAACAATTAAAGTAGAATTGCTTCAGCTCTGCCGTGAATTCCTGAAAGTGGTAGGTGTGCCCGAGGTCGAGAAAAGATTGCGGAACACAGCTTTAGCACAGATATCCAATCCTAATCGGGACATAACTCAAAGCTTATAAACATCTCACGCGTTTAAATGAAATCATCATCTGCAACGGAACAATCGACACAAACGCTATCACAAACACTCAAATTGCGAGTTCGCACTGTATTAATGGCTTTGATAATTTGAAATCCGAGTCAGTAGATTAATGATATCCACGAGAAAGTATCTTAATTAAACAAATGTGTTAAACCGCGCGGCAGCGCACAAAGAAGGCAACTGCTAATTTTTCATTCGCGTAGAGGAAAGAAAAAAAAAAGAAGAAGAAAACGGGACACAATAGTTTAAGAAACATGAAACACCTTAACTTAATTACACAAAGTTTCATTAAGGCCCGACAAAGGAGTACAACTTTCACTACGAGGAAGTGAATTATATAATAAATATAAATAGGAGAGAAAGCGGGAGAGGTGAACTTTGGCTTCTGCGATATGAAACATAACACACCGGATGAGGTTGGAAATTCATTAGGGTTACCCCTTGCTTAATTAGTTTCGTGCTCGCCTGAGACGGACTCGGGTTTCACTAGACTAATGACCAGGGGGTGAGACCCTTGACCCTGGCGGGGTTTTTAATTCCTTTGACCCACAGGCCGACCCCTAGAGTACACACTTCCCGGGCGGCAGACAACTTCTCTTCCCAAGCGAGAGCGGTGAGTAGGTAAAGCTGTGGGAATATTTGTCGGATGCGAGGCTATGATCGCAAAGTGTTGCCGACCATCTTTGACCACGAGCTGTTAAAGTTTCAAAAAAATCCAGTTTCAGATTCAAAAATACGGAACTCAAATTACGCTGCTAATACTCGGGATAGTTTAAACTGCTCTCCAAAGGGGAATATAAGATAAAGCACTATTTTTCCCCACGCTAATGTTCCCCCCCACGCCTACACACTGTTGCACGACCATAATATTGATGTTGCTTAAATTATAAAAGATAAGCATAACGTTAACACCTGTATATGTAAAAACTTACGAATGAAGACTTGTTTCAACTTCAATTGAGATAATATTTCTATTCGAAGCATTTGTTTCAAATTTTCAATTTTGATGTGACAATGATTTTGTTTTGTTTGTTTGAAGGGCTTACCGAATTCGTGATGTTGTCTAAAATAAAATGAATAAATGCTTATAAAAGAAAATTTGCTAATTAGCTTACTTGGAAATGTGATATAAAAAATAGTTTCAGGTCTTAGTTTAAAAAATGGTTCATGAATGACAGCAATTCATATTCTAAAAAGAAAACAATAGAAACTTTTGATTTAGAAAAAGATTTGTACAGAAATCACGAGCTAGAAAATAATAAATTCACGTAAAAATTACTTCGCAATTTTCATTCAATTTCAGTCTGTTAAATTTTGTAATAATTTTTAGAAGTAAAAGGGAAGGGGAAAAGATTACCAAAACAAAAAAGAAGAAGAAGAAAGGTTATTTATTAGCGAACTAGAATTTCATGTAGAAAAAAATAAACAATTTGGAGAAGGTGGGACAGGTTGAGGAGGAAAAGGTTGGTTGGGACGTTTAAAACCAAGGAGCTTCTATGGTTTAAAACAAAGCATCGAATGAAATGTAATAAGAAAAATTTATTCAAAATTAAATACTTTGGCTCCGACATTAAGCAATAGCAGCTCATAGGAGCCCTGAGTTACCCTTTAACGAAATAGAATGTAAACTCTAATTAAGAATTATGTATTGTTAAAAGAGGAAGAGTCATCGAACCTAGTGATAAACCGAACTCGGTGAGCACCTACCGAAAAAGCAACTGGAAAATATAAACAAGTAAATAAATAAATAACTGCCTTGTTGATTATTTTTTAAACAACCAAAGTTTAAGCATTACTTTTGAAAACAAGGATTTTTTTTTTGTGTATGTATGTGTGAATAAAGAATTAAAAACTAAGGTAAGCCATAACACTATTCTTCACACTCGGTCTCAAATGCAGCCATCGTTAAAAGTTTGTTAACAACTTAGTTTCCCAGAAAAAAAAACTAAAATAAAATCACCAATCGTACATTTATTCCGAAAACAAAGCCGGCGACAATTTTCTTTCACTTTTATTTTCATTCCGAGCTACTTTATTACACCCGCAATCCCCTGAAGACAAATCCTGATCCTCTGGCGAAGACGCACAAACCCCAAAAAAAAAAGTAAATAACCTAACAACGCCTCGCAAATTAACCGAATTACGGATTTGTCTCGCTGACCAACAATGGCGTCGCAGTCGCCCTTCCGATGCAATTTAACACGGCACGCGACTTTGTTTTTTATTACTTTTATTGTTATTCAGCGACACCCAAAGTCACGCGCCTCCAAGATTTATTGAGGCTGCGAATTTCACAGACCACCCGGAATGATTTCGCTTTTATTTTTATATTCCGATATCCCCTACTCCAACACTGTTCTTTCGACTACTATCGCAATTAGCGTTAATCGGCCGTTTAGGTCGGGGCAGAGAAAAAGACCGCCGCTTAATCACGCTCAGAGGAGATCATTTCTCTCTCTCAGCTGCTGCGCCAGATTTAATCGAATTATCGAGCCCCTTGAAGGGGACGGAATGCATCTTTAACTCAGTTTCGATGATTTCTGCGGAGAATTGTCGCGAAATCGAAGCTGTCGATGAGTGATTCCTCCGTGGCGTGTGGGAAAAATTGGACAACGTTTCAACTCACGTTTCTGCATGTGAAACCCTGTTATACAACGAGTTTTAAGAGATCGCAAATTTTGTTCGTTGTATTGGAATTCAATTAATGTAATGGCAATTGAATCTGGACTGAAAGTGTGTTTCAGTGGCGTAGAGAAAAAAAATCCTTGGGGGGGGGGGGGTAATTTTTTCTGAAGTTTAAAGTAAAGCCATGCCCTCAAGTTTATATATATATATATATATATATATATATATTATAAACGAATTTCTTCTTTGAAAATATTTTGATCAATACTGCCGTCATAAGAAAGAGAGCTCTGTCTCCAGGAGAAAAAATGTTGCGCAAAACAGGAAGACATAAGCTTTTTACCGTCATAACAGCTATCATATTAAATAAAAATCTTTTAGCTCATAAACAGAACCCTTCAGGTTCGCCTGAAAAATGATTTTTTGGGGCTCATGGGGGTGGTTCTCACCCCCTATCCCCCCCCCCCCCATGGCTACGCCACTGGTGTGTTTCGTTAAAACGGATATTGCGTTGCTTTTGTATTCGTTGTTAGGGGATTTCACTACAATATAAACAAGCTAAGGTTGAAAGTCCAAAATTTGCTGACGTAGTGAAAGTACTTTTCTTGTGTGATTTGTCAAGCAAAAAAAAAGGCCCAAAGATTTTTAAATTGTTATTTTTAAATCGAGTTTGCCGGTCACATGCAAGTGGCACAAGACTTCAAATCAAAAAATAAAAATCTTCAACCAAATTGCTTTTTTGAAGAAAAATTGTAGAGGTGTCGGCGCTCTTTTTCCAATAAATAAAATAGTTTTTCCAATAGACAAATAAAGAGATTAATAATCAATTTAAGACAGTTTCGGCAGATCTTAACATAAATGATCGTTAAATAAAATCAATCGCTGACTGATTAATAAAGGTCACGAATTAATAACTGACATACAAATACAATAGTTTTTACGTTTGTTTAATTCAAGTAAAAAACTTCAACTAGGAAGTGAGATCATTTGCACGTGGCATTTTTATTCTAAAAAACTAAAAGATTTGATAGATTTATCAGTTGTAATTACTTTATTTTCATGTGGTTTTCGTCATGACAGTTTGATAAAACAAACGTTAAAACGGTGAGTTGTCAAAAGCTTTCCAACTGCTTCCTTGAAAAATGGTTTGCGTCACGTCAAAACAGGACTGCTATTCTTAAAAAGAAAAAAATATAAAAGTTCCTCAGCAAAGGAAAGAGCTTCAGGAACATCAAACTTAGGATGTTACATGATTTTTAACTGAATGTAATCCTGTGTATTTCTTAAAAGACCTTGTAACCCTCCTATAATCAATTAGCTTCTATCAGATCAATTTTGTTTTACTCTTGACAAATCTGATACAAGAGTGGGGCACGAAAATAAAACCGGCGCTCTCTCTCTTTGTGTAGATTAAGAGGTTTAAGAAAAGCAACGCAAACTGAGTTGTATGCATGGATATCGTCACTGCTACGTCACAATTCAGTCAAATGTGTGTGAGGGATGTATGAAGGGGGGGGGGGGCGGTAGTTGCGTAATGCCAGTGGCGCACACAGGAATTTTGCAAGGGGAGGGTCCAAAAGGTCGAAATCCTCGTTCTCATTACATCATACACCAATATGCCGTCAAACATATTGACTTTATTTTATCGATTCCCGAGAACGAAAAACAGTAAAAAACAAACTATTGAATAAATACTTAGCAATATTTAATAAAAAATACTTAAAAAACCAAAAAGAAAAATAATTTACGTTTTTACTTTTCTCATGATTAAAAAATGGATTCGAGTTCATAGAATCTCATTTTATTTACGAAAATAAAAACATGGTTATTACAGTTTATTCATTTATGATCATCATTCTGCTTCTTATAAGCAATACGTTATAGGAAAAATTCACAATATTTTTAAACATCTAATAATATGAAGATTTTATTTTTTCACTTATAGAACTGAATTTATTGTAACCTTACTTTGAAATTATTCTACGTACAAAATACATAGAACCGTAATCAATCGGGAAAAAAAGCCAGACTAATGGGAGGGGTCCGGACCCCCTGGACCCCTCCCTTGTGTGCGCCACTGCGTAATGTTAAATTGCTAAACCTTATATGTACCCTTTTATCAAAAAGTCTAAATGATAGAAACTTCCAATTTTCAGTATTTTCAAGAGATATCTATGAGTTTACTCAAGTGTAATTTTAAGGCAATTCTATTTTTTTTTCTTATTTAATCTAACTTTAACCAGTAGTGGCTGATTAAATGGAAAAATAAAAGATCGTTTTGGACTATAAAAACAGCTATTGGGAAAAAGTGTGATTCCTAAAGCATTACATAAAATCAAACTCATGAGAGTTTTGAAGAAATGTTCCTTTCTAGATATAAAATGACTCATACTTCGTTAATTTCAACTCCTTTTGATCTTTTATGAGGATTAATTATTATTAGCTTCAGGATTTAAAAAATAGGAGCATTAGAAGAAAAAAATAGAAGTACCAGGGCAGGGGCTAATATAGGAGCAGGAAAATTCAAAACTTACAACTACAACTCTGATATTACTGATTAATATGTGTTGATTTGAATACTTTTCCAATTATGTCCAAAGATATAAGAAAAAAATATTAAATTACAACTTAATTATATTTCAACTCAAAGTTACAAAATCCAAAATACTATAAACGAAAATAGAATAATTAAGATCTTATTCGCTTAAAATTTAGAACAATCACCACAAAAAAAAGTAATTAATGGTTTGACAACAAAAATTACATTTTGAAAAATAAATAAATAAATAAAATAAACTGCTAAAAGGTAAAATAAAATAAGCTGTGTATGTTTCAATTGCTTTTAACGTCTAAAATAATTGAAAGTCACAAGATGCAAAATACTTGAAAACTCAAACACTGCTTCGCAACTTTTGTCGAAGCACGTGTCCGATGTTGGCAAACGTCCAAATGTAAATTTTTTCCTGAATGAATTATAAAAATACCAATCTTAACTAAATCTATTCTTAACTAAGTCTAAGATTACTAAATTTGATGGCGATTCTTTTAAGGGGGGGGGGGGGTATTTTTCCGAGAAAAATCAGATTTTTCCGGGGTGGGGGACAATTAGCTTTTGGAGCACACAAATAAAATTAACAAATTCGGAGAAAAAGTTCTTGGTAGCTATGGGTTGGGTTATTGCGCCATACAATGTTGATATCACATCTGCTATAAACCAATGAGAGTGTCTTTAAGATATTCTACGTCCCAAACTAGTTGCTACATTTAAATAATTTGCACTAATTATTGATAATGATGATTTCATGACTTAATGATGATTTCATGACATCTTTCAGATTTCAGGATGCTATACTATCAATTGGCATTATTTACTTATCAAGCATTTCCTCCTCAAATGAGTACCAAATTAGTTTCAAACATCCAGAGTTCGCGCACTATCAAGTCACGCCTCATTTTGTAAGGACACTTAAACCGTTCTATAAAAATCAGTAAACTTTCAAATAAATTCATGATTCATTAGCTAGAACACAGTTTTATACGATCACTGGCAGGGGCGGCATTTCAGCATTTCGTTTGGGGGGTCGAATTTCTTGAACATGAATTTTCTTTAGTATGGTATAAAATAAATATTGGTCAACAGGAAGGAATAATAAAACAGTTTTAATGTTAAGAATAACCAGGCTTGTTAAGAACCATTAAAATTTTTGCGACTAAAGCTTCAAATTTATTTTGTAACAAGTTATCTCACAAAATATCTCAGTACTAGTTTTTATTTTTTTAGTAAAGTTTTAGTCTGCTATTCTTGGGGTCAGGAAGAACAGAAAATCTTGTAATTACATTCACTCAACATCCAGTGTTTTGCTTTATTTCCAGTACAGCTAAAAATGAAGGTCTTGCTTGCCACATTTCGCTTCGAATGAATTCTCTAACTTCCTGAGATACAAAAAGTCATCTTTAAAATGACTGACCAGATTGAAATAGAACAAAAAACAATGGAAGCAAGAAAGTTATGTTAAAAAACACACTTCCTTCAGATTTCTCTTTAAAATAACCAAGAAAGCTTTTTAAATTGGGCTAGTATTTATTTTGCGTCATTAAAAAGTAAAGTAATTCACAAAAAAATTACTTTTCCTTCATGCTGTAAATTTTTCTTGTAAGTGCAGTGGCGCAGCGAGGGGGGCGAGTGAAAACACCCCCCATAGTCATTGGTTTTAACATAAACGCAAATTCTAATGCAGTAGTTTATGCATATGAAAGGGCTGTTTTGATCAAAAAAACCCCTCCAGAAGGAATTTCTGGCTGCGGTAGTGTTTAAGTGTAATATTTTCTTTTTCGTTTCTTATAACCAACCTACATAATATTGAACTTAAGACCAAAGAGATATGTATCTCATCAAATCCTGCCTCCATTTCTCGAGAAACTGAATTCTTTTATTCAAAATATTAATTATTCTGACTAAACTTCATGTAGGTTTTGTCACCTCTTCTACATTGGCATACAGTAAAAACTGTTATAAAAAGTTCTGTCACAAAGTTCCACACTTGGTTCAAGCATTAGTGCGAAAATTACAAAGAGTTTCAATTATCAATTCAATAATTGAGATTGAAAATTTTATGATAGAGTGTAGCATTGTTCAAAAAATGCTCCACAGGAAATAAAGTAAACAAAAATTCAAACAAAGTCATATATATCAAAATAACATTAGATTTTCTATCATCGAGAAGGTCGCTTTCCAGTTATTCTTCCAGGGAGATTTTATAGGTTTAACTCTTGAATACCATTTGTGTCACTCAGAGATTGTCAAGTCAAGAGCCTGAAGATATATTTGTTGATGTGAAAGTATCTTTTGATGTGGGAAGTTTTTCAAAAAGAGCATATTTTTACAAAAAAGTTTCTATGAAAGCATATAATATATCAAGTTGCTAAAATGTGTTTCAAGTACAGGGAAAAAAATGAACACTTACTAGCTAAACATTAAATTATAATATGAGCATTAAATTTATGCAAAATGACATGGAGTTTACGCGTAAAAATTGCGCAGTCTCAACACTGTACGAGCATCTCATACAAGATGCACCATGATAGCATAGATTACACAATTTTTAAATATTTAATCTATAAGAAGAGATTACTTCTTTAGTTAAAGGCAAACCATTATTCTCCATCAGTTTTTTTCTGTTCTGAAAATGAAGGCAAATGATTTTCTAAGTTATCTAAATTGAATTTACCCTTTTTTTTAATTATTCTTAGTGAAAATTTTGGGGGTGCGACCGCCCCCTCTTGACCCCCCTATTTGCCGCCCCTGATCACTGGTGAGAGTCTTTACAAAATGGGGCGTGACTTAAGAGAAAGCGAATTCAAGCACAATGTTTGAAACTAATTTAGTGCTTATTTAAGGAGGAAATGGGCGATTCTCGAAAAAATGTCCTGTGCGTAACGCAAAGTTTTTTCTAATTTTATTCAAGTAACTATTAATTAAATATGGGATTAACTGTTATGTTCTGATAGTATATTAAAGCATGTATTATTCCCCAACAGCATTATTTTTTGAAGGCTTTGGTTAGCTGGAAAAAATAAAAAAATTTAGCGTACGCACGGACATTTTTTCGAGAATCGCCCTAATGCTTGCTAAATGAATGTGGTCGATAGACAGAAAAACATCCTGAAATCTCTTTGAAATGTTCAAACAGAATCATAAATTCATCAGATTCAATATTTAGTGCAGAAGTATTAAAATGTAACAATTAATTTGGACAAAAGTCTCCACCTAAATGTAGCGACTAATTTAGGACGGAGGGTATAAAGATTTTTTTTTCTTTTTTTGAAGTACGACAGCTATACCTAAATATGCTTTTCTGAAACAAACAAACAAACAAAAACAAACAAACAAAAAAAAAAACCTCCGA
This sequence comes from Uloborus diversus, assembly GCF_026930045.1. Classification (NCBI taxonomy): domain Eukaryota; kingdom Metazoa; phylum Arthropoda; class Arachnida; order Araneae; family Uloboridae; genus Uloborus; species Uloborus diversus. The sequence continues at coordinate 149,182,429 of NC_072739.1, read as the reverse complement.
TAAATATTTTTATAACAAAATGTTTTGCCAAAACAAAAAAAACCCAGAAAAAAAGAAAAAACATTTATTGCGAATAATCTAAAACGTGATCATTCCGTAATTTACCTGCGAAACAAACAGCGCTCAATAAAAAATCAAAGCTAATCTCAGCAGTAAGCGTTTCGCAAGTTCCAGTCACGAATATAAACGTAAGGAAAGAAGATATTTCATTTCGCTTCCCCGATTCGGGGCAGGGCGGGAGAAGCAAAGGGGTAACTCTAACGCGCAGCTAATAGCGCCAGTCTGTCCATTTTGTTTCCAGAAAATGGAGTTGTCTCGGAACAATGACAGCTTCGCAACTGATGATAGGAGGAACAACTACAAATGGGGGTAATGATTGTTCGACACGCGAAAAATGTGTTCGAGGGGTCAATTCTCTTGGCCATTAGCTGCCCCCCCCCCTTAAGTGTTTTCGCTTCTGCCTCTCAGTTGGTGGTATTGATAATACAGTAAAACCTCGTTATTCCAGGTCTCGGTATACCGCGCATAGTTTCCCGGTCTTGTGTGTGTGGGGCAGGGGTGGATTCAGAAATTTTTGAAAGGGGAGTCAAGTTTTAATGACGAGCGTGTTATATTTCTTACTTGAAAAAGTATCAGTTAAGCATGGATGTCAATCCTCCGCCAAGGGTAATGAGACTGAGGGGGGTAATTTTTCAGTGGTGCAACCTGTGCTACGAATTGTATTCCCCCTTATTTTCATCAAAAGTCATATTTCTTAAGGCAGACAAGCTGATCACGTTACCATAAGCTTTGAATAAATGAGATTACAGCTATAAAATAGTTGGATACATTTATAAACACATTTTACAGCACACAAGCGCAAGTTTCTAGGTGGAAGAGTGCTCAGGAAAAATGTTACGCTTATTAGAGATGATTGTTCTAATGAAAATTATCAAAAAAATCAAAATGGCAATAGCTTAGTAAAAGAACCCAGTAAATCCTTAGAATTATGACGCACTGAGAAGAAATACTTTACAGAACGAAGCAAAAAAAAAAGGTTAACATTGATTCCATGTACTATTTTTCTGAATCTAATAATTTGAAGTTCAATTATACATAGTTCTATATAGAAAAAAATTCTTGTCACAGGAGGGTCAGCTGACCCTTTGACCTGAATCCGCCCTTGGTGTGATGGGGGTGGGGAGCCTCGTTTACTTTCATTCACAAAGGCTCTGTCGTCTTGCAGGTCCAACCTTTTTCATGTACCATATCTATCTCTGCATTCAATTCTCAGTTCGCTATATTATCTGAGAAAATAGACTAGCTGCCGTCCAATATGAATTTTAATTATATTAAGGCTACAGTGAGTTATTTTGTTTTTATACATTTTTATCTTTACTAATAATAAAGCAAAAAGTCTCTCTGTCAGGATCTCTGTCTATCAGGATCTCTCTCTGTCCGGATCTCTGTGACGCGCATAGCGCCTAGACCATTCGGCCGATTTTCATGAAATTTGGCACAAAGTTAGTTTGTAGCATGGGGGTGTGCACCTCGAAGCGATTTTTCGAAAATTCTATGTGGTTCTTTTTCTATTCCAATTTTAAGAACAAAACTATCATAAGATAGACGAGTAAGTTACGAAATTATCATAACGTGGAACCTTAACATGGGCACAAGCCAATTGGCGAGATACGAAATTATCATAACGTGGAACCGTAGCATGGGTGCAAGTCAATTGGCAAGAAAATTCACCATACATTATTTGTAAATATACAGGCGAACCAAAAGACCTTTTAATTTTTCTATTACGGGCAAAGCCGTGCAGGTACCACTAGTAATAAATACAAGTATTTCCTTTAAAACTTCAAATTTTTTGTCGTTATATTACATTACATTGACGATAAACACGCTGCTTTGAATTTTTGGAAGAAAAAAACATTTAAATAGCTTACTGGCAGTTTCTTTTTCATGTGTGTTAATGACCTGGTATGCGGTAATTGGTCCTAGTTAAAAGAATGGATCTAAAACCATCATAAATAACCATTTTTTCTTGAATGCTCTTATACACCAAGTTCTTTTGAAAAAATTAACCTAATTTTTTAAAAAAAAGCTGCCTCTGCACAACCAATCCGCTAAAAATTTTAATGAACAAAATTTTACAAAGAATTTAAAAGAGGCGTTGAGATTTTAAAATGTTTCATAAGTAAACAAAAATATTTTTTTCACGAAATAAAGTACTGCCAGCATTAAAATTTGTAGTTCACGACTTAATTCGTAGTTGTTAAAAAAATCTAAAATAAAAGAATTACCTTTACTCTTTCCTTAATTTCAAATATCTAGCTTTTTATTTGATTTATGACCACTTAAACCTATTGACCACTTTCCCCCACTAGACCCTATGCAATAATGTGTGACTTGACTTCGGTGGAGTTTTACTGGGCATTTAATTCAAGGTCTATTACTGAATTAAATCCCGCGGTATAACAAAAGTATTATTACCATATTACTGTCGTAATTGACCCATCGTCGCCTCAGAGCAACAGTAAGATATCTAATCCCAGAAATAACACTAAGATATTTTAGGGTTGTTTGGTTTAAACCATATTGGTTTAAACCGTGGTTTAAACCATGGTTTAAACCAATTGTTTTTTTTTATAAAAAAAACCATGCGGTTTTTTTTAAAAAATGGTTTTTAAAAAAAAAAAAAGCCAAAAAAAAAAGAAATCTATTTTACAGGTTTACATTGATTTCCCCACATATATTGAAAAATGTAAAATTCCATTTATGCTAAGTTCCTAGCTAAGTTGCAGAGATAAATACTAAAATTGCAAAGTTGCTTCTTCAAAATGTATTACAAGCTTTAATCGAAAAAAAAATATTAATATATTTTTTATTTCATATATGTGCCATAAAGCAGATTTCATTCAACTTCCATCATTATGCTTAATTTGCATGATTAGTTAAGATTTATTAAGGATTGAATCTTTTATTGTCGATGCAATCCATTATATTACTCACTCCTGTTGCAGGGGTGTGACATTTTTTCCCATTTATTTGCACTTTCCTGGAATTTTAATTTTGACTTGTAAGGTAATCAACAGTCTAATTTAATTGTTTGCACCTAAAAATTAAGATTTGTTCTGCAGGTGAACACAAATAATATTTTTTGAATCAAATTTTAAAAAAAAGTTTATACTTCACGTATATAACATTTTTGGCAAAAATTTTTTTCTTGAAATAGAATTTGCTACACATTTATTTGTTCTAAAGAGTTTGCATTTAATATTTTTTAAACTTCAATGCTGGATGCAACATGTATGCCAGTAAATAAGCTGTAATTTAAGCCATGTTACACCAATTTTTGTATTTTTGATTTGGTTCTTTGTTTTAGCGATAGTCGATATCTTTTCCAAGTCTTTCCAAAATAAGAACTGAGTCGAATATAGAGCAGCACTTTTTTTTTTAACTTTGTCAGTACAACAGCAATCGATTTTTTGACTGTTCAATCATGTACTGTTGTACATTTTGCTTTACTTCAATATTTGCGACATTGTGTATATAAAAATCAGCATTATGTAAGATCAGAAAGAAAAAATATGAAAATTGTTCTTTTGAAAAGATTATGCTTAAAAATATAACTTTTACCTTTATTCGATAATTATTCATATTATGTTGGTTTTATAAGTTTTTTTTTCTTCGATCTTCATTATATTTTATCTTAACCCGCATCACAACCACTTCTTGAAGTATTTCGTATCATAAAGGGTCTATATATACATGCATACTAATATGTTAATCAAGTCAAACATTTCAATCAATATTTCCCCACAGAAAGCTATTTTAATTATTTAATTTAGTTACAAGATTTTGTTCTTATCTCTTTAATTAATCAAGAAATTAGGCATAATGTGACTATTGAATAACTGTTAATTACATGGAATCTTAATTACCTTCCAAAAATTAATTGTTTTTCTCGCAAATAGTATTCAAACCAAAAAAAAAAACGTTTTTTTTTTTTTATTTTTTTGAAAAAAAAAACTGGTTTTTTTACCAACCCTGAGATATTTTACTGTTGCTCTGAGGCGATGATATGGTAAAAATAGTTTTATTATACTGCGGTTATGTTACAACGCAATTTTAAGATATATCCCCCAATTGTTTGCAGCAGATGATCAAAATAGAAATTAATTTTGTTAGATTTCACTTCAAGTTTCAAGTTGCAGAAACTCAAAACACGAGTGGTTATATATACAGCAAAATCTCATTACAGCGAACACCAATACAAAGAAGCATCCGTTTAAACGAAATAGATGTTTAGTCCCGTTTTATTTGCCACTGGTGATACCAGCACGGCTTTGCCCGTAGTTGAAAATTAAAAAGGTCATTCGGTTCGCCTGTATATTTACAAATAATGGATGACGAATTTCTCGCCAATTTGCTATGTTCATTTTCTCGACAATGTTACGGTTCCACGTTAAGATAATTTCGTAAGTTAACTCTTTCACGTTGTGATAATTTGCTCGGTAAAGTTTTCTTAAAACTGGAATAGAAAAAGAACAAAATCGAATTTTTGAAAAATCGCTTCTAGGTGCACACCCCCATGCTACAAACTAACTTTGTGCCAAATTTCATGAAAATCCGCCGAACGGTCTCGACGCTATGCGCATCACAGAGATCCAGACAGACTTTCAGCTTTATTTTTAGTAAAGAAGATAAAGATTACCTTTCTTGAATTATGTTACAACGAAATTCTCGTATTAATGCGAAGGGATGGGGGGCGGTGCATTCCTTTAAAGGTCGTTGTGAGGGGATTTCACTATTTTTATTTCTATTGAGGCAATGAAGTGAAAAAGCTGCTGGCCCTTGTTTTCTCTGCAAAAGGACTCTGCCCGCCCCTACCAATCTCTATTGCAGGTGACGATTACATCTTACCTCATTGAAATGGAACTGTTTAAGCTACAGATGATCGGGAATTAGAGCTAGAGTATACCGCGAATGACTGCAGCAATAACAAATGTGGCATTGAGAAGCAAAGGGGTCTAAGTGTCAAAATCAAAAATGTTGAGATAGCCTGTACAAATAGTCGCCTCAGAGGAACACTAAGAAACCTAATCTCAAGAATAACACTATAAAATATATTTCTGTTGCTCTGAAGCGACGAAATGGTAGGAGAACCTATCCTCCGGTTTCGGGGCAAGTGATAGAATTAGTATCCCTGATAGATGCTGCTATACAGCAGGATTTAGAAAAAAATTTCAATGAAAGCCTACCCAGGATCTGAACTTAAAATGTGTTTTTCTGAAAACTTCAGAAAGTTCTACATCCCTTTGATTCTCACTGCCACAAATGAGGCAGTGAGAAGCAAAGGGGTGTAAGTGGACATTTTCAAGTTTTGAGTAAAAAGCGTTTAAAGATAACGTCCTAAGTAGGCTTTCATTGTATTCCCCCCCCCCCCCAAATGCTGTACAGCAGTACCTATCAGGATTACTTGTACTATCTCATGCCCTAAGACAGAGCGAAGAGAAGTTCACCTACCTATTGCACTTTATCTCCGAATTTTTAATTTTGCCACTTACATCCCTTTGTTTTTCGCTGCCACAGATGTGATTTTGCTTTCATGAAAAATCTTCACTAATAATAAAGCTGAATGTCTGGATCTGTGTCGAGATATCTGTGACGCGCATAGCGCCCAGACTGTTCGACCGATTTTCATGAAATTTGGCACATAATTAGTTTGTAGCATGGGGTTGTGCACTTCGAAATGACTTTTCGAAAATTAGATTTCGTTCTTTTTCTATTTCAATTTTAAGAACATTTTACCGAGCAAATTATCATAACATGGACGAGTAAATTACCAAATTGTCATAACGTGGAACCATAACATGGGCAAGCAAATGAACACCTCAAATTGGCGAGAAATTCATTATCCATTATTTGTAAGCATACAGGCGAACCAAATGACCTTTTAATGTCACGGGCAAATCCGTGCGGATACCGCTAATATTGCATAAAAGCAAAAGCTCAAGCTCAGTACTCACTTTGCTATTTGAGTTTTCATATTCTCACGAGTTTTACGCATTCCGTGGACGCGATGAATCCTGGAAATAGTTCCTAAAGATTTGCGCTTCGAAGGCATCCAAAAGATTGCTTGCTACCAGCAATCCAGTTCTTGGAACGAAACGGCTGTAAATGCACTGGTGACACGAAAAGCAACAGTTCGAAAGAAAAGTTCGACATTCCCTTCCTGAAAGTTTCATTCTGTTGACATTCCTGGGACAAGTGGGTGGAGTACTTGGACATGTGCACCTGCCTTTTAACAAACCGATTTCTATTGGCATGAAGAAGGGCGACTTGGTTTCCTTCACTAGATCTCCTTTGGGAATCAGTTGAAGAACACATGTTGGGGCGTACTTCAGCAATGAATCGCTCAGGGAAAAAACTTAGCACCTTTCAGAATAGGAAGAAGGAAGAAAACCATGCTCAAATAAAGATTTCTTTGCCTGTGTTTAAATACCAGCATAGGGGGTAAATTGTTTTTCACAATGAGCTATTTTAACATATCCAGCAAAGACTACGCTTTAGAATTGCTTCCACGAAGTTCCATGGATGGTCTCTTGGAGAATAAATCTTTTGGGAAGAGGAGCTTTAATTTTTCCTTTGCTCCAAAAATTTGACGAGACTTGATTCCTAATTTGAGTTTTTTCCTCTTTTCCTGGATCTTAATCTTGCAACCTATGAAATAGCCACAGGATCTCAGGAGAAAAAACAGAATTTAATTTTGAAATCTTTTTGAAATAGTTTAGTTTTACTAATTCCATATTTTATGGGTGTTTTTACTAAGAAACAAAGCCTAATGTTTCGAGATTACTCTTTGAACGCAAGAAAAATAAAACTAATTTGAATTTTGTCATCTTGAATTCAAATTATGTTTTTCGCAATCACGAGTGTGTGTGTGTATGTAGGCGTGTGTGTTTGTGTGTGGGGGTATGTGTGTTTGTGTGTAGGTATGTGTGTGTAGGCATGTATGTTTGTCCTTGTGCAGGCATGTGGGGTAGTTGTGTGTATGAGTGTTTGTGTGCGTGGGGGCGGAGTATGTATATGTTTGTGTAGGCATATGTGTTTGTGTCTGTGTGCAGGCATGAATGTGTGGGTAGTTGTGTATATGTGTGTATATGTTTTGTGTGTGTGTGTGTGTATGTGTAGGTATCTGTATGTATGCGTGTGTGTATGTATATGGGTGTGTAGGTGTATGTGTGTGTGTGTGATGCGCGTGTGTGTAGGACATGGATGCAACCTGGAGACGGCTTTAGCTAGAGGAGCAGCATCGTGAGGAGCCGGTCGACGGTGATGGTGCGGAGGGTGGCGGTGGGGAAATAAAATAACACGCCAAAAACAGTCAAATGAAAGCAATAAGCAATCGTGATTGCTCAATAATGGCAAAAGATAAGTAAAAAAGGAAGAGAATGAAACATGAGGTCATTTCTTCGTAGCCCCATAGGAATGTATTTTGCAGGACTACAGATTTAATTTGTATTAACTCGTAAATTGAAGGCAAAACTTGGGTATTGAGCATCTAGTGATTGCAGTTTCATCCTTATTATGGACTCATCAGTCTCGAATAGTGAAAAGCCGAGCTGGAGGCAGATGCCATCTCATTGAAGGTGAGAGTGCCAAGTGTCGAACAGTTTTTGAAGAGAATTAGACGGGATAATATCTTTTCTTTTTTTAAAAAAGAAAGCCTTTAAAAGTTAACTTTCACAAACATTACACGGAATATGGAAACATAGTTTCATTTATAGATTAATAACAAAATAAGTGAATTAGCCCTGAAGTCTTTAAAACTCACTTTTATGCGCAAATAGTCCAAATTACGTATAATATTTGAAAGATAAATAAAAAATTTAAAAGAAGTACACTAGTTGAGCTCTGACGTAAAATAAACCCTGCTCGAAAAAAAAAAAAAAAAAAAAAAAAAGAACAGGTTTTCAATGTAATTTTTTTTTAACAGTTCTGAGAGGGGAGGGCGGGGGGGGGGGGTGACAGTTTCACACGCAATAGTTTCAACAAGGTACTCATTTTTCGAGTTCCATTTCTTTCTCAATGCTGATCCATGTTTCTCTTATAACCACTTCATTTCAGTTCTACAATTCAATTACAAAGCATTCGAGCACAAAAAGTCGGAACTTAATTACGTTTCGGTAGCATCGTTCGAAAGTTTTTTTTCCCCCTTTCTTTTTTTCCCTTCGTTTTTTCGGGGTAAATTGCGAATCAGGAGCCACGAATTAAAACGTATGTCCTGAGCTTTCATTAATCAACGATTAAATCTGGAGAAAAAGAGAACATTTAAAAGTCAACTGCCAACGACCGATGGAAAAGGAAACAAGAAAAGAGAATCTTCCTCAATAGTCATCCAACTTTTTGATTCCCATCCTACTTATAAAATCATTTATTCAATCCAGAGGGGGAGCGGTGGGGGTGCGTTCGGAGGAACATAGCACAACACAAAAGCGCAACCCCTTCAGCAGACGTTCCTTTTCAATCGAACGCGCAGCTCCTAATAACGTGAACTCACTTTAATAACCCACATCACAATAAACACTTCCAGAAAAAACAAAAAAAGGGAGAGAACAGAAATGAAAGGAATGAAAGAATCAAGCAAAACGGAACAAGAAACGGGGAGGGGTCAATCCCTAATTGCAAGGGTTAGTCGAGTGGGCGGGGCAGTCGGCGCCTTTCATGTTCCCCCCACAGCTGAGTTTTTTCCCCCACTGTCACGTTCGGCTCGTATTTTTTTTTTCATTTGCCGTCCATTTGTTATTTATTTCAAGGGGCGGGTTTCGAACGTTTTCACGCGGCGGGAGGTACAGCGATGGACAATCGGTGTGGGCCTCAACGTTCCGAAAAAATCGGCTTCCAAATATAATGTCTGAACGGGAAAAAGTCCCATCCTGGCCTCTATTTATCATCAGAAATGTACTCCTAAAAGCATGTTGGACATTCTTCCGAGGTAGCTTATTTATTATCACTTTTACCGCAACCAGGGCCGCCCCGATCATGGACTTTTGGGAGGCGGGATATTCTCAAATTTATCGAATTATACTCCGAATTTTACGGATTGATTTTAGAAGAAAAAAAATGCATGGATAATTTTCCTACATCCTGCATGTAATGAGAAGAGACATTGGGCATCATTAGAAAAAGATAAATAATTGCAATGTCTCAATACTGTCTTCAAATTTTCGAATTATCAGACAAAATTTTCCAGAATGGGATACTTTTTGGGAAGGTCAAAAGAGCACTAAAGTCGAATCGCGCTACAACGCGATTCGACTTTCGCGAAATGGCTATAACGCAAGTTTTTCACGAGCAACGAATTTTAGAGTTTTCGCGAATTCCTCGCCAACAACATGAAAGTTTTCGGCAGAATAACTTCGGTAGAGAGCAGATCAATTCTTTCATCTTCTGACGAGTTGATTGATGTGCATCAGGTGTGATAGTGGACTCAAGTAAAATTTTTGGAAACTATGAGAAAGCTCAGACTTCCGTAAAAACTCTTCAAATATGCTTACAAAATCATTGAAAAAGTCATTTTAAAAGTTTTTTCCTAATAATTTATTAGTGTTACAATGTGTTGTCAGCTAATAATTTTTGGAATCGGCAACCTTAAATTTTCGGAACATTCCCTGATGTGCATGCGGCATGCGCTGTCATGGGAAGACTGATAACGATCTGAGATCGCGCATCATAAATTATCATCATCTTCATTTTTAAGTTACGGGTACAGATACAATTACTGTATCAACTGAACAGTACTACTATGGTACTGAATTTTATTATTACTACGAACTGTACGTACTGTACTGTTTTACGTTATGTCTCTCTCTCTCTCTCTCTCTCTCTCTCTCTCTCTCTCTCTACCGCTGATCACTGATTTTGTGCATCGTAACAGTATTTTATGTTGAATTATACTGCTTTTTTAAAATAAAAATTCAGTTCTTTCTGTAAGAAATGGTAATATATATTTGAAAACTCATTCAAAACGGTTTTAGGGGTCTTTATGAATGCATTTCATTGTGAAAATAATAAAGTATGTTCATAAAACAGTTTATATGCCAACCCTTTTCCACAACGCGAAATTTCGACTTGCGCGAGGGGTCATGGAACGCATCCCTCGCGTAAGTCGAGACTCGACTGTATATCAAGCTCGAAAATTTTCAGCAGAACGCTTTTGGAGCAATGCAGATGATTGTGAATAAAATTTTTTTTAATTCTGGAATTCAAACATTTTTTTCAACAATTCAAACTAGCAAATGATATCAAGTGATGCAAAGTTCAGTAGCTTTACATAGATTTCTCCTGTTATAAAACTTGAGCTAAGTTTTCCCAGAAAGTTTCTAACATAATAAACGTTTCAGATGAAGAACACTATCACAAAATTAAAACTCAAGTCAAGTGTGTCCAAAAGAAATCTACAAGCTCTTTGACATCAGGAAGTACAGGTAGTAAGTAGGCCGGATAAACATTGCTTTACACGGTAATCTAAATCGAAATATATACAGAAATCATTCAAGGAATATAGACTATAAAAAGACGCATTTTTTTTTTTTAATTCAAAGAACTTCAAAAAGTAAACGTTGAAGAATAGAATGAGTATTCTGATTGCAATTAATTCAGAAAAATGCTTGATAATCACATTTTATGCTATTTTACTGTAACACGAAAGCTATTTTTTTCTTTAAAGTGTGTTTTCCCCAAGCTGCAATCTACACTCCATAACAAAAAAAAAAAAAAAAAAAAATCGACGCACCAAGGAGTTGTCCGATCTTGGACGCGTCGATTTTTTTTTTGTTACAGAGTTTAGGTTTTATTTTTATTTTTTTTTCCGAATGGGAGCACTGGTTCTAGACTCTAAAGTATGCATTAGAATTAAAAAAGAAAGTGTGATAAAATAATAATCTTTTTTTATGGTTTTAGTTTTATTCATTTATTCTTTTCTTCTGGAATTATTTTTAACATGAACAGGCAAAAATCTTCTCGGACTGGTCAAGTTTGTCCGGACCAGGCGTTGAGAATGCAGAGCAACAGTAAGACCACTAATCCCAGGAATAACACTAAGATATCCTACAGCTGGTCGGAGGCGACGATATAATGCTAATGCCAGAGCTTTTAGCTGCTAAAATAGTATCGCAGAAAGAAAAAAATATCGAGAAAAAAAAATCTGTTTGTAATAAAGTTGATAACTATATTGCTCACACACACATTTATAAGCTGTTATGTTTCTCGATTTCAATGAACAAAGCAATTTTTCACGCAAAATTATTTTTTCAAAAATTCAATTAAAACTTGAAATGTACATAAAAACAACCTATCGGGTTGAACTGTTATGTAACTATAACAACAATTCAGCCAACTAGAAAATTGCTTCTACATCAGAACGAAGTAATCGCCTGTTTGGCAGGGTTGCCAACCTTGAAGAAACTATTTGAGAAGCATCTGTGACGATTTTGAGGATCATTTTAAAATTTTGCGGAAGAACTCGGTATTTTGTATAAAAACCAGTATAAAAAAAAAAAATCAAATTTCTTACCTAAAATTGTTTTTGTGCTTTGTTAATCATTTTAAACACTAGATTAAAAATAATTGTTTTAAAATGAATAAAACTGCTTTAAACATTACGTCATGCTTTGAGTACAAGCATCTTTAATTTACCATATTTACACACTTGTAATAATAAACATGCAAAATATAAGAAAATTAAATTTAATTTATTAAAATCTTTGGTAAACCTGGTCAGAGTTAAGACCAAACGGGAAATGCGGAGCGAAATAACTTCATTGCGAAGCTGCGGAGTTCCGCTATTTTTGAGGTGCATCTCCGCAAAATGCGGAGCAGTTGGCAACCCTGTTGTTTGGTGATATTTTGATAGACGAAATTTTAACCCTAACTCCAGTGGATTAACAACTCTGAACTCCAGTAGATAGCGTTCATTGTTGACCACTTTTTCGTTTCTTCATTCCCCTGAAAAGACACAATCTTAATAGTAAAACAGTTAAGTTACCGGATTTAGTTCATCCTTGTCACAATAAAGCATTCCCCTGCATTTTAAACATTACCAAAACATATTATCAAATTATCATGTCGTGGCGCGAGTTTCATTGTTGATGACGTCAGGAGCGTTACTCGATCATTGGCTATTATATATATGAGGATAACAGTTGGAAGTTATGGACCTTTAGGTATCGCGCGACACCAAGGCGAGGTAAAGAGAAAAATGCTGGGGAGATGACCGGACGCTAGAGAAGACCACGGGGTGCGTCGATCCATGATCCATCTGTTGTAGTAGATCGGAAAGTTTGACTACAACTAAGTTTTGCTAAGTTTGATTACTGCTACGCTTTGTTTGACTATTTACTAAGTTTTGCGTCCAGTGTGTAGTAGTTTTATCTTTTATGCAATATGCAGTGTTGTACTCTTTCTTTACAATGGATAATAAAATGGGTTTGTTTTTCAAGTACAGTCGAATCCGTTTACTGCAATATCGACTAAAAGAATATTCCGCTTAAAGTAATAAATTTTCAATGTACCAAACAGTTGTATTTTGGTTCTGCGTGTCATTTTGATCCCGGATAATGGAGTACATACCGCTCATTGGAACAAATCGCCTAGGTCATTAAGAGAGCTCGAATGCAGTTTTATTTGGAGCACTGAACTTTACTTAGAACAAACTTGGCTTGGTGGCGGCGTCTCACATAGGTTTCAAATGAATATCAAATGATAATCCAAAATAACACAGGGTTCGTACTCAATTTCAGAAATAAAATGAAGGAGTTTTGGAGGAGTTTTGAAGGTGTAAAATGAGATTTTGAAGGAGTAATACTGTGCTGGTATTAAATGATGTCGCACTTTTTTTATTTGATCCCCTTCCCTCTTTATCACAAAGTGTCACGCTTCACCTACCTCCTCTTTTTGTCACCCCATGTCATATTTTTATAAACATATTGTTACATTAACTGCGTGATGTCACTTTTTGTCACCCTCTCTCTTCTTTCTTGTTACAATTTCATGAACCCGACTCCCCCGCAAGACTTGACATCACTTGTGGATGACCTTTTTCCAATATCATAACTGAGATTTACTAAACAATTGCTTTTTTAACACAATCACTTAATGTAGTACATCTACTTATGTATTTTTAAATATTTAAATAATAATTAGATAACCTGACTTCTGCTGCTGCGAGTGTGGTGGAGGGAAAAGCAATAGTTATAAAACTTGAAAAAATAGCCAAGCACAATTTAAGCCTGTTTTACTTCACTTATTAAATGTCTTAGTCATAATAATAGTTTCACCTTCAACTTTTATCACTTAACTATGATCAGTCTGTAAATCACATCTTTATGAAAAAAAAATAAATGTATGAAATTATTGCATTAAAATCGTCCTGGTGACGAAGAAAGTTGTCGATCGAAGTATTTTATGTTACTGTCATAGAAGAAGATTATGTAGTCTTGAATTAAATAAGGAATTTTGAAGGAGTTAAAACGAAAATGAAAGAGTTTGAAGGGCCCTTCAAAAAAATTTCCTAAATGAAGGAGTATTGGAGGAATTTTGAAGAAGCGTACGAACCCTGAATAAGAAAGAAAGGTACCAACAGAAATCGCTAGAATATCACGTGTTTTTTACTGGTTATAAGCTACTGAAAATAGTTCTTAAAATAATTAACCGCAATCAAATGTTTCACGAAGAAATGTTGTCAGTGTTTTGCATTGAAGTTTCACAAATAAATAAAAACGCATTAAAAATGCATATTTGTTCATTTTTTTTTATTTTACTAGTTGATGTGCACGAGTTTCACATGCAGCGCGTCAATTCGAAGACGGACTACTGTAAAGAAAAGATTAAAACCACCCGTACTCCAAGTTCTTTTTCTTTTTTTCTCCTTGGACCACATAAACATCACAACTATTTCGCACGAGCCGCAATATCATCCAAGTCAAAGATAATAGAAATTAATGTGCATTTTAAACAAATCGCTTTTGGATTTTCGTCCAACAATCCATCTTTTTCAGTATCCATCGAATGTGAAATTGCTCCTACGCGAAGAGGAAAAAGTGCTTGCTCTGTCCTGCTGAAAGTATGAGCAGAACAAGCTTTTTAATCGTTGCCAAAACCAAAAATGAATATCAGTAATTATAAGATTTTATGCATCAATAATCATTAATGTCAAAAATTAAATCGTTTGCTGTTTTCTTGCGCTCTGAAGTGAACTTTGATTGATATCGAACGAATCTTAAACTTTCATTTGCCATTTTTTCAATCAAATAGTGATTAACTATGAAGTTTATTATCAAGGTAAGCCACACTCTGCATAACATGAAAATTTCTTTATATAAAATCTTAAATGCGTATAAAAAATAATTTACCCGTTGGCAAAGAGCTGGGTTTAACACCAAGGACTTATGAAAAACGGCGGTTTTTGCACAACTCCTTTCCAAAGTAAACAACCTTTTAAAGATTTACTATTGATACAAATCCTTTGAGAGTCCAGCACTGATAGTTCTGAAAAGTGTTTGGCCTTTCTTAAGCTTAAATTGAGATTTAAAGCAATAGAAAACTTGCATTTTCTTCAAAACAAACTTTTTCTTTTTTATTTCAAAACATCAAAAAACATCCTTCTACTTTTTTCTACATAGCAAGAGAATGATTTGAATCCGGAAATATGACTTATTTAATATCCCCACTGAAAAAACATAAAAACTGATTTAAGTATATAGATAAAGAATGGCAGCACCCAACTGTTCATAGAATACTTTCTGTCGTTCACAGTAAAAGAGAAATATATTTGCTTGATATTGATACCAAATTCAGCTTAATTGGTTGAAAAATAAAGAATTAGATTGATTTTCTGAATTCATGCCGAACCGGTGACTCCAAAAAATGATCAAAAATCGAATTTTTGAAAAAATTCTCCAAAGCACGATTTTTATTTAAAAAATTTTAAAAAAAAATAATTTGGGCTTTTCTCATCGATATCTATTTGTAAAAAAATAATGGATAAAATCGGAGACATGACGGTATGGCCGACCATTTAATTTAGGCGATTTGACGTGGAATGATCCCATTGAAGTTTAAGAGAAAGTGGGAGAGAAATCATTGAGAAAAAAAAGGAGATAAAGCACAACTTTTCATTTTTTATGGACTTGCTTTAAAATAAAAAAATAAGGCATCTTGTCAAAACAACCAAGATTGTTTGTTCAAATTTAAGAACTTTAAAGGGCCCTTTGTAACAGGTCATTGAAATAAAGCACTTCAAAGCACTTTCAAGAATTCATGGGAAACATGAAAATAATTTTAATTTAAAGGGATTCTCTCATATAAAGCTACTTCCCTAGACGAGCTTTGTTTGCACTAAGTAGTTATTTCTAGCAGCCGCCTTATGTAAATAAAAGACCGCGCAATCTCTCCTACCGAAATAGGAGTGTTCGCGCATCTGTTTCTTAAGAGATGGCGCACTGTTCTCATTTGTTAACACTTTACATGATAGGAAAGATTACGCAGCTTACTGGTTACTGAAAATTGTAAAAAAAATTGAACAAATTTTAAGTTACACAAGCTAAAGTTTACTTCGTGCAATTTTGTAAGTATTCTGACGTTTCCAGCTTTGCATTTTTTAAAAATCATTTCTTGAATTAGAATTTTTGCTTCCTTTCTAAAAATTGTATTTTCCGATTCGTTAGGGATTAAGGTTAAAACTTTTACTCCCAAAATGAATATTGGTTGTATACTAAAACCTTACAACAATGTCCTTTTAAGTGTAATTTTTGTTATTACTATTTTAATTGTATTGTTATTATCAAGAGCAATCTCTGCTACACTCTCCGACCTTATAAGGACGGACAACGAAAAAACATCCCATTGGTTTTGTCACAACTGTTGCATTACATTGAAGCGTAACAGCAAAAGAGCAATGAAAATGCATAAGCAACAAATGACGTTACAACTATACATTAATACATGAAATACATCGCCAACTCAGTCATTCCAGACGAGGACAGGGTTCGTACTCAATTTCAGAAATAAAATGAAGGATTTTTGGAGGAGTTTTGCAGGAGTAAAATGAGATTTTGAAGGAGTACTAATGGACTGTCCTTAAACGGTGTTGCACTTTTATTAATCGTATCATTGTCACAAAGTGTCACACTTCATCTTACCACTCCTCTTGTCACATGTCATAACATATTGTTGTAATAACTGAGTGATGTCACTTTGTATCACTCTTTCTCTTACCCTTGTCACAATTTCATGAACCCGGCTCCCCCTCAAGTTATGACATCAAACATGGATGACCCTTTTTACATTGTCAGAACTGCGATTTACTAAACAATTGTTTTCTTTAACACAATTGCTTAATATCTTACATCTACTTACGTATTTTTAAATATTTAAATAATAATTAGACAAACTGACTCTTGCTGCTGACAGTGTGGTGGAGGGAAAAGCAATAGTTATAAAACTTGAAAAAATAGCTAAGCACCATTTAAGCATGTTTTACTTCACTTTTACTACATCAAAATCGTAAATATACCTTTGCCCTAGTGACGATGTTCAGTTGTCGATTGAAGTATTTTAAGTCACTGTCATAGAGAAAAATTATGTAGTCTTGAACTAAAAAAGAAGGAGTTTTGAAGGAATTAAAACCAAAACGAAGGAGTTTGAAGGACCCTTCAGGAAAATTTCCTGAATGAAAGAGTATTGGAGAAGTTTTGAAGGAGCGTACGAACCCTGGCAGGACTGCAGTTTCACGCTAATTAGCACTCATCAGCCCGGCATAGGAAGTGACTGAGCTGGAGGTGGAAAACCTCTTAAGGAAGGCAAGAGTGCCAAATAAACTGATAATTAATATAGAATTAGCACTGACCAGACGAGTGACCGAAGCAATGGTTCGGTTCAACTCGAAGAAATCAAAATTATTTCGTGATTATACAACGATAACGCCTAACATCTTTCCAATGATAAAAGAATATTTTCTTCCCTCCTTTCTCTCTTTCTTTTTTTTCTTTTTTGCATATAAATGAGGCATTTGTTTCAGCAGAAAACTATTAAGCCTGAAATGGCTATCAAAGGGAAAAAATGAATATCTTATTTTCCTCCCCATAAGAGTTCTTCATTTCGACGATACAATGCTCTCGTGGCCATCTCTTATGAAGCCATAAATCGTGCAGCGTACAAGACGGAATATCACGTACTTGCCATAAATTCAGACATTTCGAAACATCTGTACATTCATTCTGTTTAGCAAATACTCTTCATCCGGGACAAGCAGAATGAAAGGCCCTGTCAAAACCAGGATGTGAAGAATCCAAAGAAATAAAATCATCTGAAAAGTGAAAATAGAAGTCTTTATTTTGTTTTATATTATTTTTTCATTAAAAAAGTACGCCCTATATCTGAGCATAGTTTGCACGCGATTTAGCATTGTTATATTTAACACCCGGCCGTTCTAAGATATTGAAAGAATTTATTTGATAAATGTGCACGAGAAGAAAACACATAAAAAGAATTAAAAAAAAAAAAGATTCTACTCTTTCCTGGAGGAGAAAAAAGAATTATTTATTAAAGCTACCAAACGATTTTCGCCCGCCTATTAAAAAGGAGAGGGCGAACAGAGGTGTTACGAAACTCGCTAATTATAGCTAAGCCTAATCCAGATTACACAGGCAGCGTCGGAGGTTTCGTTTGGTTTGATTTTTTTCTTCTTTTCCTCACTCTTTCTTAATCATAAATATAAAGATTTAGTGAAAGGTTAAGCAGAATGAAAAAGAAACAAAAGAAGAAGCGCGCTTTTTCGGGCAGCCCGCCTTCGCCGCGTCTTTCTAGTCGGCTGACAGTTGAGTAGTTTACTGTCTTCTTTTTTTCTCTTTTCTTTTCGAGGTGTGAGGTTTCGCGAGCTTCTCATTTTTCTTTTTACAGCGAGTTTGCCTTTTATAAAGTTAAAATTATAGCAGCATGAAGTTCCAAAGTTGAAATCTTCGCCCCAGAGATTCCCATTACATCAGTCATGGAATTTAATTCGCTAGAAACTAGAACCAAAGTTATACAAATAACAGCAGGACTCGTGCTCAATTTTTGACAGGAAAATGAAGTACTTTTCTTCCCCCAAGTTCAGAAAAAATAGAATCAGTCACTGAGAAACCAATGCGGTCAAGTATATATATGTATTTTTTAATTTTGTAAAAACAGTGAAGCACCGCTTATACGCTTTTGAAGGGAGTGTACGAAAAAAACGTATAAATGAAAAAACGTATAATAAGTATACGTTAATATGCATTTGACTCTACAGGGATCAATTGAAAAAAACGTATAAATGAGAAAAACATATGAAAGAGAAAAAAAAAAGATTATCGTATAAACGATGTTTCACTGCATTAATTGACTGAAAAATATTCTTAAAACGTAACAGAAAAAAACACACATAATATAGCCACTTTTCTAACCAACTTAATAAAGATAAAATTTAAACCTTAATCTATTAAAAAACAATTTTCTTTCTTTTGTTCCTTTCTGAAGATAATCACGCTGTTAAACTCTATACCTGCCTACATTCCAAGAAAAAAAGTCAGTAGTATTTTACTATCAATTTAAGTACAATCATATAGAAGTTTTTTTTACTTCGTATACGCAAAAAAAAAAAAAAAAAAAAAAAAAAAAAAAGAAAAAAAAGAAAAAGAAATATGAAACGGAAGAATAAAAGTTAAATTAATGCTTAATATACAGTTAAAGCGAAATTTTTGATCAAATGAGCATCGACAATGTTGCCAGATTTCGGTGCACTCAAGTTTGAATTTTAGCAGGAAACTTTCAAACAATGGCGTACATAAGAATGAACAAAATTTCGCAGGGTTTTTTTCAGAAAACTGACTCAATAAATGTATTTCCCTAAAAATTTATAAAATCTAGCAGATTTTTATTAAAACTCGGGAGACCGAGAGAAGTGCTCAAAATCCAGTAAACTGCTGAAAAAACCAGTAGAGTTGGCGGGTATGAAACTCATATAAGAGTAAGTTTTGAACAAATTACACGAATAATTTCTCTAAAACATTATTGCGAAACATATTTTTTTAAGAATGAATCTGTATGTAAACTTTTATAGTTGAAGTGCTGAAATACTTTGAACTACTTTAACCACAGTGTGTCGTGTGAACAAAATTAGATGCATGAAGCTATGTTTTAAAAGAGCTAAAATATTTTTTGTTACAGAGAAATAAAATAAAACAGATTGTCGCTTTACTTTGATTTATTTGAACGATATAAGACTGTCAACTTGAAGCTTGAAAAAAAGAAAAAGATTTTTTCTAAAACGCTATGGAAGAAGATAGAAAGTTTAAAATGTAAAAGAAGGCAGCCTAACCAAATTTGTTTTCTTTTTAAAATATAAATAAAAACTAGACCCCGCTCAGAGTAGATGATTGTTTTACTTATTTAAAAATGTGCTAAACTGCCCTTTTATTCCATTGAATCTTTCCTTTTAAGAACTCAATGTTTTCATTGACTCAACCGATCTTCAAACCCGTCTTTAAATAGAGTGAGAAAAGTATCTTTTAATCATATCTGTTAAGAAGTACCTTTTAAAAATTAGTTTTCCAAAAGACTAGACACACGAACCATGTGGTAAAATGATTATTCGGCACACAACCGACGCCGACACAGAAAAATGTCACAGCAGATAAATTGCTGATTTCCTTGGAGGTTGTCACAAATTGTGCAGAACAAGGGGGGGGGGGAAATGAAAGAAAGAGGGGGCGGGTTGAGAGCTGAAACACAACACCTGAAAATGAATGGATCGCTTTAATTGCTGAAACGTGACTGTGAACCGATTTTGCGGAACAGTCCCAGAAACTGCGATCGGAGGGGGTGGGAAAAGGACTCCGTTCTCTTGGAACTACTGCACGGGGTAGGGTTGAGTTGAAGATTCTGCCGTCCATCAAATGCGCAGAAAGGCACAGATGGCTGGCTGGAAGGTCAGGGTTTATGATTTGACCCAAGCAGTTTTTTTTTCTGTTTTCTTCCCCCCAACTAATATTCCTGCTTACTTACATCTTTTTGCCTAGGGAAACAGGCGTGAGAGAGAGAGAGAGAGAGCTTCTGTGGCATATTCGGCTGTCGAATTTAAGAAAAATGACTGGAAACTAATAGAATATAGAAACTATTTAGAAAGAAAAAACTGTAGAATAAAAAAGCGAGCACAGTTATTAAGGATTTAGCACTACTTCATACTTTTTGACACGATTGATTGCAAATGAAACTGTAGAAGATTTCTAATTTTTATTTAACAAATTAATTGGCAACACTCTATGCAGCTCATTGCGTCACCCAATAATTTTGAAGTTTGCTTCAAAAAAGAAGAATGCTGAAAAGAAGAAATGTAGAATGCTGATTTGAGATTGTTGTAATCTTTCTTCCTGCAGCGTTATATTTCAAACAATATAATTGATGCTGCTTTGAAATGGGGAAGTATGAAAATGGGGATTTAAAAAAAAAATCTAGTTCTAAGTTACGCTACTTTTATTGAAATAATTTATTGCGTATCACATTTTTCACATATTTCAAAGAAAACTTAAGCGGTATGATAATCTCGAAGCTGGTTAATATTTCCCCTTTAATGAACTTTTCAATTAAAACTTGTTAATTTTTGATAACTATACAGTTTTTTGGTAGTTTTTCTTCAGTGGTAGGCCAATAGATGCAATAATACTATTAAAATTCGGATGGGGCAGTTCACAGTAGAGAAATTAAGGATCAGTTCATCTGAATGATTATACACACAGGGGTGCACCGATCTCGGTTAGTCCGTATTAACGAGGTTGTACTGTATTTACGTGTAAAAGCTCCGATTTCATCATTCGGTAAAATTCTGAATTTCATTCGGTAAGTTGAGAATTTCGCCCTAACAAAAATAAGTTCAGGGCGCCTCCGTATGCAGTGCAATTGAAAGACAATATTCCATACGTTAAAAAATAAAAAGGTCTCCAAGACCATAGAATACACATCGTAGCATAACTTAACTAGCAGATAAAATGTGGCACATCCCAGTTGGCTGTCGAGGTTCAGCAATTCACTACATGCGTACTTAATACGTATCTTAATGCTTATTGTATATTACAAGCATACAACTAAATTTAACAACTTGCTGTGCTGACTATGATTTGCATTGGTACTTAAGAGTTTTGTAATCATATCTCGTCGAACCGGACAAGATAACAACTCTGTTCCGAAGCCTGGAGAAATGATAAATTGAAAGTACTTTTCGTTTACTTTGCATAAAACAAATGTAAAATTATGTTTACTCGTTGCTTCGGAGAGAAATGGCAAGTGCAAAATTAACAGATTGCTGCAAATAACTATGTTTTTTTTTTTTTTAAAGAAAAACGCGCTCACACCCACCAGCACTAGACAAGGAAATAATTGAAGATAATTGAATCGTTTCAAGAATAGTAAAAATAATTAGATTCCAGTCAACACTATCTTTATAGTTTCAATGAAACCAACTTATAAGTTTGAATATTTCAATACAGTGTTTTAAATGGTAATGAAGTTATTAAAAAGGAATTTATTTATAAAGCACTTTTTGAGATGTAGTAATGAAATTGCTGAGTTCAAACTTTCAGGTTATTACCACATTAAGTTAACAGACTCTTCCTTTTTTTACACTTACAGCTTAACTTATTTTCGTATGTACTGTTCCTTTTTTTTTTTTTTTTTTTTTTTTTTTTTTGACTGCTTTATTGTTATTCAGATTGTGAAATCGGCACATTTACATTAAGTTGGAACAAACAGGAGAAAAAGAAAAAAAGAATAGGGGAGGGGTAAAAACTTTAGAAGAAATAGTGTAAGTTTAGTGGCAGTTAATTAATAAAAATTAATAGTTCAGTGTTAATAAAAGAAGAAGTTTAGAAGTTACCACTAAAAGGTCGATCCTCACCTTATTAAAACTATCTCGTTTTGGTAGTGCTTCGTGAAATAAAGAAAATGTAGACAAGCAATTAATGTAATTATTTAACCGACAATATTTATACTTAAAAATATGTAATATTTGATGTAGTTTTCACAGCAGTGACTGATTTAATGTTTTGGAGGCCAGTCGCAATGCATCTTTGGGGACTCTTTGATTATTAGAGAACGATGTAAAATATTTGTCGTGTATCCCCTTCAGATCCTTATAGTCGCCCCTTTGCTTATTAGAGAGGTGAAGATATATTTGTGATCGCAGGCTTTAAATGCTTTTAACAAGTGCTTAAAATTAGAATTTTTTGTGTCGCATAGTTGGCTACTCAAACTGTCAGAAAAACATTCATATTGTAAATTTTTTTCTGCAATTCTGTGAAAAGTTTCCTCACAAACCTTGCATTCAGAAATAGCGCACTGTTTTCTAAAATACACTTTCAACTTACAAGATTATATGCTCCGTAACTGCGGAGCACAACCTCCATGTTGCCAAGGTTGGACATAGCTTCTATTTTTGAAGAAATCATAGTTAAAATATCAGCCCACAAATTGGAATTATTTGGTGAGAATAGTATTCGCTTATACAAAGATCTCCGAGCACCCCCTTCCCCCGGTAATTTACCGAAATTGAAGTTAGTAAAACGCAGTTTTAGTCCAGGAAAGAGGTAAGGTTCACCCATGGATCCACGCTTGCATCATCTGTCTCAAAATTAAGACACCAGAGATAAGAGTACCCATTCTCCAAGAAATGCAACCTCAAATCTCATGAAATTTCCGTCATAATTTGATGAAACGGCTTCGTGATAATTGCTCCAGTTAAACTTTTCGTCAAATTGGCGAAAACTTCGTTGAGTTTTTAACCCAGCAGGAACGATTCCTCGTAAATGATGAAATTTGTTTAACAATTAAAGAATATTTTAAAGTAAGAGATGACTTAATGCGATAGCAGTGTACTCAAAAAAAAAAAAAAAAAGAAAAAAATACCAGTATAAACATTTTTGATAGTTGCAGTGGCGCACACAAGGGAGGGTCCAAGGAGTCCGGACCCCTCCCATACGGCTTGCTTTTTTTCCCCCGATTAATTACGATTCTATGTTTTTTTTACGTAGAATGATTTCAAACAAAGGTAGTTCTAATAAGTGAAAAAATAAAATCCTCATGTTTAAAGATTTTTAAAAATATTGTGCACTTTTCCTACAACGAATTGTCTGTAAGAAGCAGAATGGTGATTATAAATGAATACACTGTAATAACCATGTTTTTAGTTTTGTATACAGATTAAAATGAGATTCAATGAACTTAAATCCATTTTTCAATCATGAGAAAAATAAAAGCGTAAATTATTTTGCTTCCTGGTTATTTACTTAAGTATATTTCATAAAATAAGGCTATTTTTTTTTAAATTCAATACTTGATTTTTACTATTTTTCGTTCTAGGGAATCGATAAAATTAAGTCAATATGTTTGACGGCGTATTGGGGTAGGATGTGAGATGAGGTTTCGACCATGGACCATCCCATTGCAAAATTCCTGTGTGTGCCACTGAATAGTTGAAAAGCAAATACAGTAAGGTAAAAAGTTTTTACAAACAAAACGGAGTCAATTCAACTAATCAGCTGAAATGCGACAAGAATATTATATCAAATCCAATGCATATTTTATGAAAGTCACCTTAGCGTACATAGATACTTCGAACAAAATCAATTGCGCGGTACATACAAACACCCAGGACTTGTATGTAAAAGACCGAAATCGTGCAACTTTCTGACCCTTTGAGGCTTTCATTAGCAAAATAAAAATTAAAACCCAATTAAAAGTTTCCGAAGAAGAAAAATGGGAAATTCCTGCCGCTTAAAGACAATGCTGGATCCCTTTTCGCAGCTCACGAAGTGCGAGATGTCTTTTAATTAATTTTATTAGTGGCTTGCCTCCTCGTCACGAAGCTGTTAACTTCACACCAGGATAAGAAATGCGATTCGAATCTCTAACAAGATTATTCTTGGAGGCCGATCTTATCGAACGACGGATACGGTTACGGATAAAGGGATCACGCACGCCTCCTGTTTCACGGACCAGCCCCTTCGGGAATAAATCGTGCCTAAGCAGGCGCGTAATAGAGCGGTTCGGTTCCTGGGTCATGTTCCTGGTCATCCCCAACAACTACGATCATCGAAAAAAATCTTGAAAGCAAGTTTCGTTTTCATCATGAGTAACTGAGATGTTTTGAATTTCGAATGTTAATACGAATGAATGTTTTTGTTGTTTCATCTCTTCCGGAATTTATAATGTATGTTTTATTGGCAAGTATAATCGTGTCTAGATAGTTTGAAATAAAACATGTAAGATCGTTCGGGCAGGTCTTAGTTTGCATGGGAAATCAGATTAGATGAGCTCTTCTTTACAAGTTCATGTCAGTTTTAACATTTTAGATGAAATTCAGGCTATTTACATATGAAAATAAGCTCTGGTGAATTTAGGGCTCCTCCTTTTCTTTTGCTAGAAATTAAGGCCTGGGTTAAGGTAACTGGAAACAAAGTTTTCAATGTCTTCAGATCGTTTCTTATTTTTCGGATGAAGTAAGAGTTAAAATTTTGTGCATCAACCCCTCAAAACACCCTTTCCTCTTAAAAATTTCAATGGCACAGTTTGCGCCATGGTGTACCCTTAGGCGAGCACCCCTGCATGACATAAGCACCCAGCTTCTGGGGATTAAGAAGCTTAAGAGCAACGATATTTAATCTGCAACCTACAAACTAATCTTAAGTAAAAATTCTAGAAAAATAAATAACATGTTAAATTAATGTAAAATACACAGATAAGAGTAATTTACATCAAAACGTAAAGTTATATTGTCTCTCAAGGGTGCAATATGTATGTAGTGAGATGCGCGACAAAAATAACCAAGTGAAACTCATCACCGGAATCATTTTAGTAACATTTTTCATGATAAATTAAAGTGATTGAAATCATTTATTTCGCATTTGAACTTATGTTATAAGATCACTAAGCTTTGCTAAATATCTTTGTTCACAGAGCCATCTTTTCACAATAGTGGCATCGACATAGATGTTTGGAAAAACCTGGAACTTTCTGCATGTCCTCCCCATATGTAGTTTAATCGCGTCTCACTAATAGTTTAGCTTCCGAAATCCCCAGAAGAGCGATTATATTTATGATGCAGTACGTTTTACCCAAACTGAGCATCATTACAGAAATCATCATAAGTTACACAAATTTTACATAAAATAACCCACCACCAACAAGAGGAAGAATATCATCTCGAAACATTTGAAAACGGAAGTTTAGCTGCGTTACTATGGCAGTGAAGGTAACTTAAAACGGGTTACCATTGGGCAAACAAATACAGAATAATATTAATAAAATTAATAAGGAATGCAGAAACAATTAATTTGTATGACACTTGTGTAATTACTCACAATAATACATCCGCACTAAAAACATTTTACGTGAAAGTAATGAGAGTCCTGGTCATTAAAGAAATACATTATATGGTCAAGCAGAAAATATTTGAGGATATTAATGGCAAGGCAATTTTCTGACAGGAAGAATTCTTTTAGATTGCGATTATGTGCTCAGGCTGAGGATGGTCCATTGACTTAATGTGATAATAATAATAATAATAATAAATAATAATAATAATAATAATAATAAATTTGGCAAATTGAATTAATGGACAGTTTGAAGCATGGGTGGAGGATCGTTTTGTGCACTGAAAGGTCACATGAAATTTGGCAGTTTGGCAAGAGACCGCACGAGCAGAACTTGATTATTGCTCAGTGTATATCAGAACAGCGACCAGGTTCTACTCATGTCATGCTATTTTTCAATGAACGAAAGAGTCGCAAGTTTCACATCCCTAGTTTAGGCATGTGCTCCAATATTCTAATGAAAACCTCATAGCATCACAAGTATACTTGTACTAAGTGGAATAATCCAGTAATTTCCGAAAACAATTACATCCGGTATCAATCAAACTTCTGAAATCCTTTAACTTGCAAAATATCGCCTGATCGCCTCTCTGAATAATTAGCCTATCCTATTCGATTGAAACAAGCATTTTTATGGAGCATGGTATGGTAGAAGTGCTACGCAGTGAAGTTTTACAATTCTCCAGGGTGTGGCTGTGATTGAATTGTGCAGGTACTGCAGTGGCACATAAGGGAGGACAGAGGACGTTCTCCAATGCGTCCAAAAGGTTTGGTTTTATCTGGACCTTAGAAGCATTGGAGGATTGCATCCTCAATGTTCTCAATCCTCTATAGCAGTACCTGCATAACACAATCAAAACTATACCACGCCTCGTGAAATGCTGGTACATATTGTTGAATATTACGTTTGACCGTGTAGCATTTCTACCGTACCACTATCCATAACAATACTTTTTTCAATAAAATAGACCAGTTCTTTAGGATATTATTGACAGTTTAAAATAGGGAGCTACTTTAAGCCCACCTTATAAAGAAAGGTAGAAATCTTGTGCGCCCAGCCAAGAGTGCAGCGAGGTGGGCTTGTTGTGACCAACCCCCTCCCCGATCCAGGAACGTACTCTACTTTCCCAAATCAACCAGTATATTAAATGTATGTAACGTCGTATACAGGAATTATGAATGAGACATTTATTTCCCTTAACAGTTTTGGATAACTAACATGTTTAGACCACCAGCTGGAATTTGAATCGGGATAGGGATACATCATAGGTCTAATCTTCGTAGAACTGAAATAAAAAGATAGTAGACTTGCTTTTACCCGTTAGTGGATTCCACGTAAATACCCTTTCTTGTTTAGAACTATAAAATATTTTGAGCTCATGTGATCTCACTACTGACAACAAATGCAGTTTCATTGAAAGATCAACAGAGGATAGCTAGTTAAATACGGATAAGAGCGAAAAGCCACCCAAGAAAAGGAATTTCCAATCTCCTTACTAACATTTTTAAATTGTCCTTTTATCACCTTAAAGAAGAAAAAAATGAACTGAGTATGGACAACGACAAATCCTCGCCAACAAACGATAAGGAACGCGCGAAATTCCGATCCGAAATCTACATGAAAAATAAAACAGCTGACGTTAAAAGAAGTCATCACCCGTCAACAACAACTGCCCAAAAAAAGAAATAAAAAGTGAGAATAACCACCTATCTACACTCCACACCCGTCTAGAATAACCCCCTAATTTGCTCAGAACATGCAGTTCAACAAAAGCTTCTCCCCGCAGAAGGGGAAAACGGCAAAACACGAGCGTCCCACAATGGGCGACCACACAGGCCGAGCTGGCTTTGTGGCCATTCCTGCTCAAGACCCCGTGCACAAAGCTCCTCGGCCACAATCCTCCCCTTGTGGTGCGTACAACTGTATTACGTCAGTACGTCACGACGGATGGAGATTTTCGACATGCGAATTAAATGCACAACTAGTGCTACACGAGATTACCCGGGGAGGTATTGTGACGTTAATGCGAGGGGGGTTGCACAGAAAGGCCGGATAAAAATTTAGCCTGAACTTTGCTGTATGTGGTATTACATGTTCTTCTGCCTGTGTCCGAGCGATGTGGTTCATGTCCCATTATTTCTTCGAAAACATATTCCTTTCATATGGACTGATGTAAATCAGCAACGTCGGCAGTTGTCCATAATGCTTGAATTATTGAAAGAATTACACGAATATTGCTACGCAAGCGAAACTTATAGCTTTCTCTCTGAGTCCGAGAGATGTGGTTCGTTTTCCTTTATTTTTTCGGAAACATATTCCTCTCATTGGACTAGTGTAAATCAGCAACGTCAACAGTTGTCCATAATGCTTTAATTATGGAAAAAATTACATGAATATTGCTAGGCATGCGAAAGGTCTTCTCTCTGTGTCCGAGTGAAGTGTAGTTCATTTTCGCGATTATCTTTTCAAAAACATTCCTTCCATGAACTGTTCTAAATCAGCAACGTCTACAGTTGTCCATAATGTTTGAATTATAGAAAGAATTACACGAATATTGCTAGGCTTCCGAAACTGATGGTCTTCTCTCTGTCCGAGAGATGTGGTTCGTTTTCCTTTATCTTTTCAAAAACATATTCCTTTCTTTCATATGAACTGGTGGAAATCAGAATTGTCCGTGGTTGTCCAGGATTGAACTATGGAATGAATTCACGAATATTGCTAGCGAAACTGAAGTTCTAATTTGTGTACCCAAACCCGAGCAGTTCCTCCTTTTATCCTTTCGAAAGCATATTCTTTTCATATTTATTAATGTAAATCATTCTTTTGAAAACTTGACATGTTTCAATCTCATCTTCTCCACGGGTTACAACTTTGAACTCGAATATCTGCTTGAGTTTCGGTAGCAAATGTTTCATTTTTTTGTGTTGATATTATTTTTCAGTGGAGATTATTTCCCTAAATATGATTATGAAGACTTATAAGCCGTATACAAAGTTAAGTTTCGTATTTTTTCACAAATTTTCTTTTTCGCTTTAAATTTTTAATATCAAAACGCTGCAACCTATTTTGAATATTTTTGGAATTAAAAGTATGCATCAAGATTAGCGTCTGTGAAAATCGAGTTCTTTCAGGCTAAACGGGGACACGCTGTACATTAATTACTTATCACCATGGTAATAAGTAATTAATGTATTACTTATTACCATACTTTACCAAATGTAGCATCAAGTTTTTGATCTTGCAGGCTGTGGTTTCTGATAATTTTTTCCGTCGTCCCAAAGAGCTTCCAAAATTTAAAGTCAGCTAGCTGTATTTCTAAATAACAGTACGTTTATGGCCTATGAAACTAAAATAATGTAAGAATTCAATTATTAGAACAAAACAAGATGAGAACACGCCTCATGAACGATCATGGGCTGAAAGCTAATTTAAATGCCTGAGGAGTGGAATTACCACCTTAAGTCGGTTATGGTGGGGGGGGGGGATAAAAACTCATAAAAAGGAAGTAAGTTGAATCGGCAAAACTGAAGTTAAAACAAAACTTTGATCTGAGTGCTTCAGACGTGGTACTACTTACTATCAGAAGTTGGTTATGAAACGCTTGAAAGTGGAGGACATTGAATCGGGATCAAAATTTCTTTCTATACTCTTCTGAGACACAACCGTCCATCATTTTCCGCTATTACAATTTGCATTTTTCATCACGATGAACAATGATATATTTTTGAGCAATCACGATTGCTTATTGTTCTCATTTGACAGTCCTTGACGTTGGGATTATTTTTCAGCTTGGACCAGCAGCACCACCGCCCACCGAAGTGGCGGCGGCACGGCTGCTCTGTTCCTGAGCACTGTCCCCCGGAATCCACTTCTGCTGGGTGGTAGCGTCCATGTCCTTCACACGCATGCTCATACACACTCGCCAACGCGTGAGCGCCTTTACACACATACACAGGCCTACGTGCACACACTTAAGCCTGCACACACACAACTATACACACATAACCACCCAGGAGGAGGGACATGCTTGGGGGGGGGGGGAGCCATTTCTAGAAACAATAACTCTAATGAGTAGGGTCTTGTCGCAACTCGTGATTGCGAAAAACATAAATTGAATTCAAAGTTTCAGAATTCAAATTAGATTTTTTCTTTTTACTTTTTGTTGTCAAGATTATTTCAACAAATTTTTTCTTTTTGGAGTTCGAAAGTTCCCCGTTTCGAATGTTACCCGAGCCCTTTAGTCATTTTTTTTAAAGGGGATTTGCATGACTATAGAAAATCTCGAATTATGTTAAAATAAATATTTTTTCATAAAACAAGTAAAACTAAAAAAATAGTAACAACAATAAAATAAAATAATAGCTTAAAAAACTATAAAATCACGCTTTTGTAGCAATATGAACTAAAAAGTAAAACATAATCTTTGGATGTTAAGTATGATAAAATAATTGACCAAACAATTAACTTTAACGTAAAAAAAGCGTGGGGGGGGGGAGGCTTCACATCAATTGTCTTAAATTTCTTCCATTTGCAGTCCTTGCAAAAAAAAAAAAAAAAAAGCAAATAGAAAGCACCCCACAGTTTTTTTACATTAAAGGTGATTGTTTGGTCAACTATTTTATCATACTTAACACGTAAAGATTATTTTTTACTTTTTAGTTCATATTGCTACAAAAGCGTGTTTTTTTAGTTTTTTTTAACTATATTATTTTATTCTTTTGAATTAAACTATCTGTTGTCAAGATTCTTAACTTAACACACAATTGGGGTATATAGCTATTCTCAGGGAAGAAGCTTTTTACCTCTAATGATCCAATTTTTTTTTTTTTTTTTTTTTGCAGGACAATACAAAGACAACACACTAGTTGGTGGTGCCATCTATGGACATTTCGAGAGAATTTAGAACCAGGCCAGGGGTCGAATAACTTCCTGGTCTGGCACCCCCAGAGGTATCGTTTCACTTGGAGGACATTGTGACCACGAGCATATTTAACGTCGCCCAGTCACCATTAATGACGACAGTGGATCTTCGACCAGCGAGGGTCGAACCCGAGACCCTCCGGCCCCGAGTCCAATTCCGTACCGACCAGGCCACCACGGCCCCTAGTCAAGATTATTTCAACAAAATTTCTGGAGCAAAATAATAATAAGAGGGTGGAAACTTACCGGCTTTCCTTTTAGAAAGGATGCCGTCGATAGAGTGTTTGTGTCCTCCTTTATGTTCTGAGACTTCCTCCACAGGCTTGTCCAACTTTGTCGGACTGTCTCTCAGGCCACTTCTTTCTTTTGACCACCTGTCTCGGATCTCCCAACTGAATAGTCCGGCCGAGTCTTTTTTCGGCCCGCAATCGGAGTCGGCACTTATCCGGGAATCCGATTCGGATGATTTCGATCTGCTGCCACCGATCACGCCAGGCCGTATACTTCCGGTTTCCTAAAAATGAATGAAACTGATAAAAAAAGAAAACAGAAATTATTTCAATAATAAAATGAACACAGAGGTGTTTTTAACGAATCTGCGAACGTATTTTCGAACTCTTAGTATTTTAAAGAACAACTAAGCGTCGTGAAAAATGTGAAAAAAAAAAAAAAAAAAAAAAAAACAGCTGGATTTAAAATCTCACAGTGTTATATTTTGTGATTTTTAATGTCAAATATTCCAAATGCTTAAATTCAAACCAATATGTATCTCTTTTTTCTCGGACATATTTTAGTTTTTTAAAAAATGAAATTAATCTCTGATCTTTACAGTTTTTGTAGATTTCAAAAAGAGTTATTAATAAATGATAAACTTAATTAAAATTAAAATCCTCTATGGAGTATTTTCAGACTCTGAAAAACATCCAAGCGTATCTCTGAATGTACCGTAGTTTTTACAAGAAGAATGATTAGAAGAGTAAAATAAGTAATCAACTTTAAATTCCATAACTGAGGAGTTTATCCAATTGTGCTTTGGAAATTGCTTGGTGTTCCGTAAGTATAGAACTTATTTGAATTTACAGTGACCACCGCTTATTAAAATCACATTCGTTCTCAGGACATTTGATTTTATAAAGCGGCTGATTTTATAAACAGGCATACCTACATTGTAAAAAAAAAAAGGTTTTGAAGTTTAAATACTTTAAAAAAAGAAATGAATTACGTCATTTATTTTTGTTTGAAGTATTTCAAAATACAGCTGTCATTTTTAACTAACCATGAGGTTTTTTTATTATTATTATTTTTTTACACACGGCTCTTAAAATATTGGCGTATTGCAGTTTGGTTAACAGAATTTGAAAGTAAGGATTCAATATCGTTTAAGATTTTACAAAATGCACTGTAACTTTCAACGTTATATTTTTCTAACATCAAGCGCTTTTCTGACATCTATTGAAGAGGGGAAATTCGGCAACGAGATTTCCTCATCTTCTGAGACCTTCTACTTCACTTCTTGGAGCTTCTTTATCAATTTTGTACGCAACATGTCTAAAAGTGATTTTATAAAACGGCGATAATGATTTTATTAAGAGATGGTTTTAACATGTTTTGATATTGCAATGATTCTGTTCTTCCAGATTTGATTTTAAAAAGCGGCTGATTTTATAATCCAGTGATTTTATTAGTGGCGGGTACTGTATTTCTTTTAGTGCACTTTATTTTATTGTGGAACCGCTTTCGCATTAAATTGCAAGTAATACGCACAAATTTTGGGGCTGTAATCTTTCCTCTTCTCGATTTCATTTGCTGTTTGTTATATTCTTTTGATTTGAGATAGTGTGCAGTTGAAGAAATGGCTCACCTGGTATCTGTTAAGTATTTTGGAAACGCAACCGTGTGAAACTCTGAGTTGCCGACTGATGACACAAGGCCGAATTCCGGCTGCTGCCATTTCTACAATCCGTAGTCGGACATGATTTGGCAGAGGACGGCCGTTGATGAACACTCCACCCAACTGGTTCACACGCCCCTGACCTGTAATTAAATAAACACCGCTAATGAGGAATCAAAATACTCAGCAAACAAGTTCTTATGTAATGCGGAAAGGTTATTAGCAGAATAATGAGTAAATCAATCTTCAAGAACGAGTTTACAAGCAGAGAAATCAACATCTCTTAGTTTCAAATGCATGCTGTCTTTCTCTATCTTATTAAAACCTCGAATCCGGAACAAATGGTTAAGTTACTGGGCAGAAAACGTAAAATTTATTTTTATTTCATTTTGCTCGGCAATAAAAATGTTAGCTTTGTTGGTGAGCAAAATTAAAATAAATCTCAATAATTATTATTTTCCAGTCATATAAAAAAATTCTGTAGATTAGTTAAAATAATAGAAGAAACATTTATTATATCGTTGCAGATGATGCTTTTGAAAGTATTTTTTTTTTAAACTATGTAGTTTTTTTTCCCTCTGTTGTGTCTTTGCTTTGAGCTCATAACGTCACCTCAGAGCAACAGTAAGATATGTTACTGTTATTTCTATCTACTTCTATATTCTTAATGTTATTTCTGGGATTAGATATCTTACTGTTGCTCTGAGGCGACGATATATTTAACTCTTAGATTCAAACAAAACGTTAGCCCAGCTTGCAAAAAATAAATACATAAAATAATAATAATAAATAAATAAATGAAATAATAACAATAATAATCTTTACTAATAATAAAGCTGAAAGTCTGTCAGGATCTCTGTGACGCGCATAGCGCCTAGACCGTTGGGCCGATTTTCATGAAATTTGGCACAAAGTTAGTTTGTAGCACGGGGGTGTGCACCTCGAAGCGATTTTTAGAAAATTCGATGTGATTCTTTTTCTGTTCCAATTTTAAGAACGAAATTCTCATTAGATGGACGAGAAAAAAACGAAATTATCATTACGTGAAACCGTAACCAAACCAATTGGCGAGAAAATTCACCATACATTATATGTAAATATACAGGCGAACCAAAAAACCTTTTTAATTTTCTATTACGGGCAAAGCCGTGCGGGTACCACTAGTAATTAAATAAATAAATAAATAAATAAATCTTTCGATTCGGTTAATAATCAGCTGTTTATTAAGAAACGACTATTTTACGTCAACAATACTCCATTTATTTCCCCCATCCAAGCCATTACTGTAAATGTTGTTTCACCACACTGGAACACACTTTGTAGAGCAACATACTCATAGCAACTTCTTTAGGGGAATTAAGCCGTAATTACAGCAAGTTAATGAATACTGCAATAAGAGAGTGAAATCAACCTACAGGAAGCATTCTATGGCACTATTTAATTATAACACAATTGTTTAAATACTGTAAATAGAACCTTGATTTGAAGTCAAGATGAATTGATTTTTTCCAAGTTATACATGTGTTCCACTAATACGATTTTCTATTAGTTGCTACATCAAAATATGTATATATATATTTTAATTGGCATACCAATTTGAAACAAACGAGCTGATGTGTGCCTCACATGACTTCCTTTTACTCCAATTTAATGTAATTTTCCCATTATTGGTAAATTTAATGTGATTCAATAGTTTACTTTCTAAATATCACCAACAGTAGCTAAATTGAAACCAGATTTTTAAAAAAAATCGCCAAATTTGTCGCCAAGTTGGCGACAAAATTTAGCGACCAAAAGACTTGGCGATATATCGCCAAGTGTCCGCCAAATTGTAACACCACTTGAGTTTACATCGAAATTAACAATGATTTCCCCCAAAAAGGGGCAAAAGACCTCCTTAGAAACACCCGAATGCAACCAAAAGGGGAGGTGCACAACTAGATCCCACTAGGAGTCTACGTACCAAATTTCAACTTTCTAGGACATACCATTCTTGAGTTATGCAACATACATACGTATATTAGCACATACATACGTACATACAGACGTCACGAGAAAACTCGTTGTAAGTAACTCGGGAATAGTCAAAATGGACATTTTGCGTGTCTATACGTTCTTAAGCACTTATCCATGGGAGGGGGGGGGGATCGAAAAAAAAAAACTCAACATTCATTCGGTTGTGAGCAAAATGGAAATTGAAGTCGATTTTTGAGTGAAAATGTTTTTGAGAATACAATACTTCCTTTTTTGTAAAAGGAAGTAAAAAGGGGGGGGGATGCAATGTTTTATTTCTAAACTGTTATTGAAATTCGAGTTTTATGTTCTGCGATTTGGTGGATATTCCTTACCCACATCGCACCAAATATAGTATCATTGGAATACAGTACACTCCCGATGATCGGCGGTCGGATTATTCGCGGGTCTTTTTACAATTTTTTTAAAAATGTTTTTTAACGGTCATTAAATTTTTTTTTTAATTATGATTATGTTATTGTTCGTTTTTAGCTTTAACTTATGTATATTTGGTTTTACATTCAATGTTAGTAGATGCAATGTAGCAATGTTTTTAGCAAAAATTTAAATGTATGTGTGAGTGTTATTCATACTGCTTAGCTATTGTATACTGTATCGCAGCAAAAACAACCCTGTTGTAAAAATTTCCCCGCCAAGAAAACCTTCTATTTTTCCGCACAAAAAAGAAAACCTGCATAAACCCAAAAACCCTCAGCCATAAAAAGTTATGATATCTAGTTTGCCCGCCAAGTATCTGCCAAACTATCATCCTCCCTCTTCTCCTTTTTCATTACAGCTACTTCCATTAGAACCTCCTCCCACCTTCAACTCCTCGGAAATATGGATAGCTCTTTTAAATAGTTTATCTTGTTTGGCGGGAAGCTTTTTGCTCACCAAGCAACCACTTCACTTTGAAAAGCTTCCCGCCAAACAAGATAAACAATTTAAAAGATCTTTTATCCTCCTTGGGTGAAAAACCCAAAAAACCCCAATTCGTTCTGTCGCGTAATCTTGTTCTTGGTCGCTTTATTTTCTTTCGTCTTTGGCGGTGGATTTGCTTCTGTTAGCTGCTGACGTTAGGTTTCCTTGGCGGGACGGTTATCGTTTTTTACCTATTATTCGGATTATCCAAGGTATTCGCTTATCCGCGGTTACCGTGCTACATCCTATTCCGCGTTTAATCGAGAGTTTACTGTATATCCTTACATAAGTTTCCTCAACTTTTTCCATTTTTTTCTTAATCAATTTGTTCTAATGCTTGTTTTCTCATCAGTAGTTAATATGAGCTAGTTTGTCTGTAGGGCGAGTATGTGTGTGGTAAAACAACATTTACAGGGGTGGCTGAGCTGTGAATGGAGAACTGTTGAAGTAAAATAAACGTCACTTTATAAATAGTTGATTCTTAACCGAACCGAGAGATTTAACTGTTTGCAAGCTGAGTTAACCTCACGTTCAAATCCAAAATTTAGGTATAAAAGTTCTAAGAAAAAACACACAATGAAAAAAAAAAGCCGCATCAAAATACTAATAGTTTTTTTGCTTCCGAAATGACATAAGTTTATATTAAATTCGTGTAAAGGAAGAATGTAGAAATGATTTTTATGGCATACAAATCATCTTCCTAACAATTTTTTGCATAGCGAAATATTGCTATTCTTTAGACGACAAATTCGAATGCTGTTTAGATTGATGTATTTTCAAAAAGTAAGGAAGAAAACAAAAAGAAAAAAGAAGCAAGAATTGGATGAGAAACATATATTTTCTTTCTTTCTTCTCTTTAATTTTTATTTATATTTTTTACGGCACATTGAGACATTATTCGTGAAATCAAATAACACTTCCAAAGCAAGAAAAAATTTGAAGAAAACAAAAAAAGAAAAAGAAAGGTAGATAGAGAGAGAAACACTGGGCTGACGTGAGACCTCAATAAGAGACATTCAGTGTGTTTTGCTTTAGTGAAAAAACGTAAATCGCATTGAAAAACCATGAATGAACACAAAAAGAAAAGAAATATTTCTCTCTATATGATTTTGAAAATTGATGTAAGATATTTTGTATCACTTTTGTGAGGTTGTCAATAAAAAGTGTTTCAGTTGAAGAAGAATAGTTTTGATGAAGAAGAAAAAAAAAGTATTTTCTTTCTCAGTCATTTGAGCTCTAAAAGCTAATCGACAGAGTAGCAATTCTTTTCGAATGAAAAAGAAAATATCGATTTTGAATCACACAAGAAACAAGCAAAATCAAACTGCAGAATTTAATGGAAAACACAATTAAAAATTACGATTAGTCAATAAAAAGTAAGTCGATTATAGCATCCATCGTATACAAGCAGATGCTATTTAAAAACCAAGAAAAGGGCCTAAAATTTTCTGCCATTGTTACAGACTTAAGCTTTTGCAAAGAATATTGGCGTAGGTTGCAATTAAAATACAAAAATTGCATTTGCAATCAATAATGGTTTAGACAAAAATGCATCAGTATATGGTTTGGAAAAGGTGGTTCTGGCATTGTTTGTAAGCAAATCTTGCACACAAGACAAGATAAAGTGTTACATAGTCATTTTCAACAAATGATATTCACAACGTCCAAGAAGCAATATAAACAATAGAAGCACTGACGGCGGCGGACAAAGTTTTAGAGTTCTGCAATCTGCATTATCACCAAAACTCACACTTTCAAAAACAGTATAGTACATAAAAGATAAATAAATACCTTTGTGCTGAACAGTAAAGTAAGAAAAACAATGTTAAAAATAGCACAAATTTTCCAATTACAGCAGACACGTGTTTCGGCGTTACAGGGAACGCCTTTTTCAATGCAAAAAAAAAAAAGTAATGAGCTTATGGATGAAAAGACATCCAACAAAAGCCAAGAGCAGATAAGAGATAAGCATGCAGCTTAAAAGATAAAAATAGCGGATTAGCCAAACACCAATGAGAAAATTATAAACCGATCAGGAACCAGTAGGAATGCAAGCAAAGGCCAAAAGCTTTCTCGTAGGTACGGTAAACCCAGAAAGAAAGAATTCAATTGGACAAATATTAAGCAGAAGCTTAAACAGAAAGAAAATTGGTGTTTGGCTAATCCGCTATTTTTATCTTTTAAACTGCATGCTTATCTGCTCTTGGCTTTTGTCGGATGTCTTTTCATCCATAAGCTCATTACTTTTTGCATTGAAAAAGGCGTTCCCTGTAACGCCGAAACACGTGTCTGCTGTAATTGGCAAATTTGTGCTATTTTTAACGTTGTTTTTCTTATTTTAGTATAGTACATTTCAATTTTTAAAAATAATAGGATAGTTTGATACGTGACATAAAACATACGCATTACTGGTGGGTTCAAGTTAGCAAATGAAAATTAAGAAAAGATTGACGCAAATGTTTAACAACAAAACACACAGAACTTTGAAAAAGGAATAGAATAATTTACGTTTTTAAGATTAAAATTATTATTAACAACAAATTAAGAAAAATATTCTAAAAAGCGATGTTATTGATAATACAGGATAGGACTCATTACAGGTGGATAAATCTTCATAAATAAACACTTTTAATCGAATACCATGGACAGAAGCGATCCTCCTCCCCCTTATTTGTACATTACTCAAATCATAATATGAAAGAAATTCTTGCCTTTAAAAGTATTGGAGACCAAAATAGGAATTTTAAATGATTTTGAGCTTTTGAGAAACATTATTTTGGTAATAGAGCTTCAATAAGGTAATCAAAGCTTAATATTCAAAATTTCAATAGCAATCTGTAGAATAGCAAAAATTAGGAATTACCAAAATATTACTAGAAAACTGGTAACGCTCTGTTTGTTCTTCGCTCATTTGAACAAAAACATTTTTCATTTTTTATTTTTCATACAACATAGCCTGCTTGCTCAGTTTTTCGGGCTACTTTGGACCGAAGTAGTCCGAGATAGCTTTCAAATTTTTTCTGCAACCACAAAAATAAGAAACAGCACTACATTTTTTTTAATTTTTTTTTTGGTGTTAATAAACAAATTTTCAATCATTTTAATTCCATTTCATCAAAGTAACTCCAAATAACCGTCTATATTTTGTCCTAATATAAGAAACACATCGTAGTTGTGGTGAAAAAAACATGATTGGGCCATGCAGTCCATAAGCAGTTCAGATAGCAATTCATCAAAAATATCCTAATATTTTCACCAAATGTTTTAAAATCTTTTTAAAAATTGCATTGTCAAGAAAAGCACCAATACAGCTTAAAATAATCTGAAACTATACTACCAATAATTCTTCCCATTTAATTGACCTCCTGAAGTTTCGACGAAAAAAGAAGATAAATAAAAAGATTATGAGCCAAACTAACGGTCTGCAGTACGTTAAGTTTGGCTTTACTCTACGTGTATTAAGTTTCCAGAAAATTTTTATTCATTTAATATTTTTGAGATTTTAATTTTATGTGAATGCTTAAAACGATGTACAGTTAAATACCGTTGGAACGAATACCAATGGAACGAAATATCCGTTTCAACGAAATACATTTGGGAATAATAAATTGGTTCCAACAAAGCATCAAATATATTTTCATTGGAATACTTAATGTAGATAGATTTTCACAACTGATTCTGTTTTTCTCTTATATCTACATTCATTACTCACTCTCTGTAACAAATGATTTAATAATTTAAACTGAGGCTGAACTGTATTCAGGGCACTGTTCAACCGGTAAATCGGTGGTGAAAGGTCGGAAGACCGTGGGGTGTAACGCAATTTTATCTGCTCTAAAATGATTTTTTTTTCTCCCCTGAAAAATTTACTATGAGTATGTTGCTCTGTAAAGCATGTGTGTTTGTGGAAAAACAACATTTACAGGAACGGCATTGCTGGGTTAAGAATGGAGTACTGTTGACGTGAAATAGTCGTCACTTAATAAACAGTTGATATATTAAGTCAGTCAGTCATATTTTCACCCCTATTTATTTTCCATTACATTGTTTGAGTTCTATTACAAAGAAATTCTCGTTATAGCGAACAAAATTTACGGTCCCTCGCAGCTTGTTGTAACTGGTTTTCACCATATATATTCCCAGATTCGGCTCTAGTAGTTCTGCCGCCCTAGACGATATTGACAAGTGCCGCCCCCCCTCCCCCATTGAACAATAATAATAATAAAAAATAATAATGATATTTTAATAAAATAAAAATAATAATAAAGTGTTTACACTTAAAGGGAGTTTCTAGTCAAATTCCAAACTGGGTTTTGCATATCCAAGCACTGGTACACACTTAAATTATTACTTCCTTTTACAAAAAAGAAAGTATTGTATTCGCGAAAAATTTTTCACTCAAAAATCCATCCTAATTTCCATTTTACTCATCCCGAATGAATATTGAGTTTTTTTTTTTTCGACTCGACCACACGTGGATAAGTGCCTAAGAACGTATAGACACGCGAAATATCCATAATGACGATTCCCGAATTAATTACAACGAATTCTCTCGTGACGTCTGTATGTGCGTATGTATGTCGCATAACTCAAGAACGATAAGTTCGAAAAAGTTGAAATTTGGTGCTTAGACTCCTAGTGGGGTCTAGTTGTGAACCTCCCCTTTTGGTT
Source organism: Uloborus diversus (assembly GCF_026930045.1). Classification (NCBI taxonomy): domain Eukaryota; kingdom Metazoa; phylum Arthropoda; class Arachnida; order Araneae; family Uloboridae; genus Uloborus; species Uloborus diversus. The sequence continues at coordinate 149,142,582 of NC_072739.1, read as the reverse complement.
GCATTCGGGTGTTTCTAAAGGGGTCTTTTGCCCCTTTATGGGGGGAAATCATTGTTAATTTCGATGTAAACTCAAGTGGTGTTATAATTTGGCAATATATCGCCAGTCTTTTGGTCGAAAAGTTTTGTCACCAACTTGGCGACAAATTTGGCGTATTTTTAAATCTGTTTCAATTTGGCAACTGTTGGTGATATTTAGAGAGTAAACTATTGAATCACATTAAAATTGCCAGTAATGGGGAAATGACATTAAATTGGAGTAAAAAGAAGTCATGTGATGCACAGATCAACGCGTTTTATTAACATTTAAGAAGTGCATCTTAAAGCGCTGAAACAGATATTATTATTTTCAAATGATTTTAAACTCGCGCTATTTGCCGCCTCTAAAAGTAAACAGTATTTCTAGTTCAATTCCGAACTATGCATATCCAGGCACTGGTACGCACTCTAAATTATTATTATTGATGTTTTTTTTTTAAGCCACGAAGCAGTGAATCTCTTGGCGTTGAAACAGATATTCATACTTTAAAAAAAAAATCAATTTCGAAATTTGCCACCCCTAAAATGCGCCGCTCTTAGCGGCCGCCTACCCCAAGAGCCCCCCGGGCCTGGATATTCCATAATATTAAATAAGAGCCACGCGCAACAAGTTGTCGGTGATGGCGCCATGTGGAAAGTAGAACCCACCGATTAGTTTTTCAACAATCGATCTTCATTTCCGACGTGCGGTGAAGTTCGATAGGCATTAGGCCCTGGCCGAGTCGAAAATGGGAAAACACGATCCCTCCATCTGCAGAAAACAACGGAAACGCTACTGTAACCTTAATTATAATTATTATTTTGCACAAACTACACCACTCAAACTAGAACTAAATACTCATTCGTAATGGGAAACGATTAAAATAACTTTTATTGTTGCTAGGGACAGAGATATAAAATATTTCGCTCGTTCAGTGACGGAATTATTAATAGAAAGTTATCCGTGACATTTTCAATTAATTCTAGAATGTTTGCGTAGTCACGTAATTCACTAATGTTTGATTATTTTCGATTGTTTTCCAAGAAGTGATTCAATGTTTCAGTGGAAAAAAACCAAGTGCTAAAGAAACACAAAGCATTAATATAAATTTATTCCTTGGCGTTTAGGCACTGACAGTGTCCAGTGGCGCACTAAAGAATGTTTCAAAAGGGGGTCTAGGATCGAAGGTTCACTATTCTCCAACACGCATCCAAACATATTTGATTTTATCAATTGCCGACAACAAAAAACATTTAAAGAAATTATTGAATAATTACTTAGCGTTAGTTGATAAAATAAATTTATTAATCAAAAATTTTAATTAAAGTACCAGGAAAGTACAGGAATGCTTGCATTTACTTTTCTCCTAAATAAAAGTACGAACATCAGCGAAGTAAAATCATCATTATACTCGCAGAACAATTTATGTTCACATACAGTTCGATTTTGAAGGGGAAGAAGGAGATAAAATAAATATTATTTTTTCATTCATTAAATCTGAAATTATTGTTACTCTTGCTTGGAATTATTTTTTACGTACAGCATACTATAGGATTATAGTCAGTCATAAAAACTCAAGGGCGATACGAGGGGTCCATACCAGTGGGCCTGGACCCACCCTTTGTGTGCGCCACTGACTATGTCAAATCCACATCAGACTTGTCTTCTCGTCTTCCCTTCACAATCTTTACTAATAATAAAGCTGAATGTCCCTCTGTCCGGATCTCTGTCTGTCAGGATCTCTGTGACGCGCATAGCGTCTAGACCGTACGGCCAATTTTCATGGAATTTGGCACAGAGTTAGTTTGTAGCATGGGGGTGTGCACCTCGAAGCGATTTTTCGAAAATTCGATTTTGTTCTTTTTCTATACCAATTTTAAGAAAAAAATTTCCGAGCAAATTATCACAACGTGGAATAGTTAATTACGAAATCATCATAAATTGGATCCGTAACACGGGAGATCATTTAACATAGCCAATTGGCGAGAACTTCATCATAAATTATTTTTTAATATACAGACGAACCAAATGACCTTTTGATTTTCTACAACGGGCAAAGCCGTGCGGTTGCCCCTAGTGAAAAAAAAAAGAAAATGACATTCAAATTTCCATATAGATATACCCATTCTTTTTGCTTAATTTGGAATCTGCTCTTCATAACGGTACGTTCTGACCCGTCAGTTTAGCTATTATTAGATACTAAATACATTAAGAAAAATTCACCACCAAGATAAGCAATCTTTCTTTTTTGTATACTGCAAAAGCTCTTATTTTCCAGAAGCTTTAATTTTTGCGAACCTTTCGTAACTGCGAAAATTTAAGCATCACTAAATATTTTTTGTGGCGGATTTCTAAACTTCTAAGTTCTGTTCATATTCACATAAAATTCGCGACATTTTCACCTCTCAAAATCACCGGTTTATCTTCATTTTCGTGAAAATAAGGGGTTTTACAATTTGCTTCTAAAAATAAATGATGATATAACCTTGTAAATAAACAAAATTATTATTTTGCAACTTCACAGATAATTTTGGAAACTTCTTAGCTTATAAAAATTTAAGCTTTATTGGTGAGCAAATGAAAAACTATTTTTTTTTTTCAGTCATTATAAAAACTTCCGTAGATTAGTTTAAAACAATAAAAGAAATCAAACAAAGAGTTCAGAGCAAAATAAATAAATAAATAAATAAATCTCTCGATTTGGTTAATAATCAACTGTTTATTGAGTAACGACTACTTTACGACAATAACGCTCCATTCATAACCCCATCCAAGCAATCCCTGTAAATGTTGTTCTACCACACATATACACGGTTTGCAGAGCAACAAACTCGTAGTAACTTCTTGAGGAGAGAAAAGCGTCATTAGAGCAGGTTGAAGGTAATCAAAGAGTTGAATATCAATTGCGAAAAAGGAAGGGGGGGGGGGGAGGAGGGGCTCTAAACAGTTTTAGAGGTTGGATACGCCACCTTGCGGTGATATAAAATTTTGCCAAATAGGTACTATAACTTTGCGATTTTGCGTAGACAAGGCAGATGTCTCTTTAGACAGGTACGAGTGGGATGGTCTTTGTTCTACCTCCTTTAGCAGTTAGCCAGTCCTACAGCTCATTTGAATGGGGTCGTTTCCAAAATTTTAAAAGTATTTTTTTCTGAAAGAATATGTTTAAAAACAAAGGAGCTGACGACAATTTTTTAAATAATTTGACCAAGTTTAATATTTTTAAAATATTACTTCAATCGGTGCGCTTTCGTTGCTTACACTTCTTCTGATGACATCACAAATGATGAAATGTCATTCCTTGTTGCCATTCGCAGAACGTAATGTTTAATTCGCTTCTTTACTCACGTGTACTGGCAACGATATGGTTGATAGCAAGCGTAGAAGACAATATTTAATTCGCTTCTTGATTATCATAGCATCGAATCGCGACAGACAGATGCGCTCAAGTACATCATCTGTGACGTCATAAACACCACGCCTTGTTTGAATAATCGGACATCCAAAAAAATTAATCAAAAAATAAGTGTTGGAAAAATAAAAGTATTTTCTGGGTCCATGTTTTTTTTTTTTTTTTGCTTATTCTATTAACTACCGTGACTAAAAGTAGTACTTTTGACTAAAGGAAACAACCCCATTGTGAATAAAATTACCATACGAAAAGTCTTTGTCGTTTAATGCAAATATTCAAAGTATCAGCTTGAAATCGACAGCCTTTATGTTTGACAGTAATATTTACTTCTATTCATAAATATTACAAATAAAATATAGCCGAAGGCAATAGATTAATTCTGAACCTCAGAGCCAGACTGACGTAAGTCCAAAAATTGCGGTTTTTCGTTTATTAGTGCATCGTATGTAGAAACCTATTCCGCATCGAGCTATGAGAACGAAATTCTTAAAGAAAATCCTTTTCAACTTTTTAAATAGGGTTAAAAGAGCGCGTCCCATTATTTGCATGTGCAAGAAAAAAGTTTTCCCTCTCTCCTGTAAAATTACCATCACGTGACTTACGTATTTCTGGCTCTGAGGTACAGAATGGAGTCGTTTCCAAAATTTTAAAAGTTTTCTTTTCTGAAAGAGCATGCTTAAAAACATAGGACCTGACCATTTTTTAAATAATTTGTTCAAGTTTCATATTTTTAAAAAATTACTTAAATCGCTTTCTCTTTCATTATTTACGCTTCTGCCGATGATATCACAAATGATGAAATGCCATTCTCTGTTGCCATTCACAGTGAAAATATTAAATTCGCATCTTTACTCACGTGTATTGGCAACGATAAGGTTGATGGCAAGCATAGAGCACAATTTTCAATTCGCTGCTTGATTATCATAACGTGGAAACGCAATGAAAAATGTGCCAAAGGACATCATTTGTGACGTCCTTTGTCACCACGCCTTGTTTGAAAAATTGGAAATTTTAAAAAATTAATTAAAAAATAACTCTTGGGAAAATGAAAAAATTTTCTGGGTCCATGTTAAATTTTTTGCTTATTCTATCAATTTCAGTGACTAAAAGTACTACTTTTGACTGAAGGAAACAACCCCATTAAATGTAAGATACTTGAAAATTTTCCACTTATAGGAAGTAGATTTTAAAAACGAAACAGCAACACAGCATTTGGATTGTGCACCAGCTCACTTATACCTGGTTATTAGCTCGAACAGAAATTTACTACATTCAACGAACTATTTTTTCCTTTTTTGAGCAGCTTCCTGAGGATAAAAAACACACACTACAAACGTTAAGAAGGATTTAAAATAAGTCATAAACGTCCAAACATCATGCTCGGAACATTAACACGGCATTCTTTTCTTTTCCATTGTGTGGTCCATGTTGACAGCTTAATACAACGGACAAAGAATCTGGCCTGAACATCTGAAACTAATTGGGCATTGAAAACACATGGTCCCGAAATTCCGCAAACAAACAAACTTGGGATCTCTCTTTTTACGAGAGCCCTCTCTGCTCATTTAATTAAGGGATGCCTATACCAAGCATCGGGCTCTCCTCACGCTACCAGTCGTAAAAGTCGTTTCATTTTTAAAGGTTCATTAAAAGCATTTTTCACGATGACTTCATTCCAGAAAGGAGAAAGTTGTAAAAATGTTTTTCCTTCTCTCGGGGAGGGCGGGAAAGTCGATAAATTTTCGCGTGTCAGTTTTGATTAGGAAGCATGGGAAAAGGGGCGGGCATCCTTAAGGGGTGAGTTTGTCGGAGGAAAAGGATGATGGATGTCCAGCAACCGGCCTTCCTGGCTGAAATTAGAACACCTTTTGTGTATCGTTGCCCGCAATCGCTTGTACAGCTTGTACCTTCCCCAAAGCGAATGCACCAAAAAGGTGGATATCAGTAAAACTTGAAAGCGCACACCACCTAATCTCAACCACTAGAAAATTTATTCAACAGACAATGGTTGTTTGGTAATGGCTATTGGGTTTTTTGGGTGCAAAAGCCTCGATAAGTCACGTTGCGTCAAACGATTGTCAGAGCGTAGAAAAAAGTGCCAAAAAAGTGGAAGTGTTTAGGGAGTAGAAGGACAGTATAACTTCTAGAATTTGAAATAAACACAGGAACGAAGTTTTAAATTTTGAACAAACAAACTAAAATAAGTTTGAGTTATGTAAAAACATTTATAACTAGTGGCACCCGTACGGCTTTGCCCGTAGTAGAAAAATCAAAAGGTCATTTGGTTCGCCTGTATATTAAAAAATAATGGATGGTGAAGTTCTTGCCAATTGGCTATGTTAAATGGATCTCCCATGTTACTGATCCACGTTATGATGCTTTCGCAATTTACTATTCCACGTTGGGATAATTTGCTCGGAATTTTTTTTCTTAAAATTGGTATAAAAAAAGAACAAAATCGAATTTTTGAAAAATCGCTTCGAGGTGCACACCCCCATGCTACAAACTAAGTTTGTGCCAAATTTCATGAAAATCGGCCGAACGGTCTAGGCGTCACAGAGACCCTGACAGACGGAGATCCGGACAGACAGAAGTCCTGACCAGTGTTGCCAGATTGGGGAAAATTTCCCCATTTTGGGGAAATCTGGTGCTCTCTGGGGAAATTTTGGGAAAATGGGTTTTGAGGGGAAATCTTTGGGGAAAAAAAAATTTCTTGGGGAAAACCTGGAGGAAAAAAACTTCTGGAAAAAAGATTTTTTTTCGTATTTAAATTCGCTTCTTGACATCTGGTAGTTAAATTGTTTGTATCTAACAGCGTTGGTTTAGCTTTGCTCAACTTGATGGAATTCCCATTTCGCATTATGTGGAATCTTAAGCTATGGAATTCGCATTAATATTCTGCTTGAGTAACTAGTTGATACGTGAAACAGGTAAGAGTGATGAAGAATGTTCTTGGATAAATAGGTACAAAAATCATAGTTTAAATGTACATACAGAAGCAGAGTAGTAAATGTGAGTAGAAAAAAAATATTTGGCTATTTCTTTTCTCTCGGTCAGGCGCTTGTATTTATGACTATCGGCACTCGCACGGCTTTGCCCGTAGTAGAAAATTAAAAGGTTTTTTGGATCCCCTGTATATTTACAAATAATGCATGATTAATTTATTGCCAATTGGTTTGCCCGCGTTATGATAACTTGGTAATTTAGCCATCCATCTTATGATAATTTTGCTCGGGAAAATGTTCTTAAAATTGGAATAGAAAAAGAACAGAATTGAACTTTCGAAAAATCGCTTACAAGGTGCACACTCTCATGCTACAAACTAACTTTGTGCCAAATTTCATGAAAATCGGCCGAACGGTCTAGGCTCTATGCGTGTCACAGAGACCCTGACAGACAGAGCGATCCGGACAGAGAGATATCCAGACAGAGAGACTTTCAGTTCTAATATTAGTAAAGATAAAGAAAAATAAAGATGACAAAAAGGAAGGGCGAAAATGGGAAGAAAAAAAAAGTTGGGGAATTTTATAAGAAAATTTGGCTATTTGGGGAAAAAAAAATTTCAAGAGACAAAAATATCAGATGAAGTCTATTCATTTTATGAAAATATTAGTGGAAAAATAATTTTTGAATCTGGGGAATTTTGATCGAAAACATCGCTTTTGGGGAAAAGTTGGAAAAAAATTGGGGAAATCTGGATTTGACCATCTGGCAACACTGATCCTGACAGACAGAGGGACTTCCTACTTTATTATTAGTAATAATAATAAAGATAAAGACAAAACAACGACGAGACGAAAACAAGGACATAAGGATGAGCACTAAATATACACCGATCTCCTGAAGGAAGGGGACTAATTTCGGAAGGAGTGTGTCCCCTGACGATTCCTTCAAATCAAAGATGGATGAAATTGATTTTAATGAATTTGAAACGAACATGATAAAAATTTGGGCAGTCGGAGAGGGTAAGCAACACTGATTGATATTACTCAACCAATAAATAAGACCTGCTTTCATTTACATCGGCTAATCGTACTAATGTTTTTAGGAGGATTTTTACCAAATGCATTTACCACTTTTCTCATCTCTATTAATTTATAAACCAAGTAAAATTGCTTATTCTGAACATATATAGGGGAGGGTGGCCCAAAGCGGGTAGGTTTTCGAAGAACACTCGAAAATTGTAGTTTTTGGACATTTATCGCAACAATTTCGGTTTTATTTCCCAGCATGGTTCTTGAACTTCAAAATAAAAAGTTATTTTTGTATCATTTCAAACCCAATATTTATTTATAATCAAACTTTACAAACATTTGAAAAACCCGCTTTGCCCTACCAGGGAGCCCAAAGCGGGTAAACTTAACTAATTGTGATTTGGTATATTTGCTAATCAGATATGAAGTTATAAATGATTAAAATAGTTGACTAGCTACCTGCCATAATTAAAAAATATATAAAACAGTTGTACTTATCCAATTTAAAGTCAGCACATTTGATTATAAAACAAAAAGAACTAACTGATTAAATTAATAGACTAATTAACTGTCATCCTAAAATATAACTTTTTAAAGTTATACTTATCCTATTGAAATAGAAAATCTAAGTCAGCACACGAGTTAAGAAATTATAAATAAATATATGATTAAATCTTATACCCACTTTGCCCAAAGGCGCGTCTTTTATTTCAATAATTATAACCTTAAATTTAAAAAAGAAATAAACGAAATGACTATCGTAGTTTGTAGGTAGATGGAGTCAGAATAACGTAATATTATTGACAATCAAAAAAATAAGCTGGTCTTCAACTAATCACAAGTTCAGAGGCGGATCCAGAAATATTTGTAAGGGGGTCAAGTTTCAAAGGCCGGCGTTATATCTCCTACATAAAAAAGCTTCTCTTATAAGCAGGGGTGCCCATCCTCCTCCCTCCTCCCCAAATGAGATGAGAACACATTCAAATATCCCCTCCCTAACAATTTTTCCAATGGTTAAGCTCATTAGAGATAATTGTGCTTTTCAAAATGGGGGGGAAAAAAAAAAAACTGAAAATAGCAATAGCCCATTCAAAGAACCCAGTCAATAAAGAACCCAGTCAATCTTTAGAACTGTAACGCGCTGAGAAGAAATACTTTACAGAACGAAGCAAAGTACAGGTTAGCATTGATTCAATGTACTATTTTTCGAATCTAAAAATTTAAAACTTGGTAATAATTATAATAAAATTCTTGTCACAGGGGGGGGGGGGGTCAGCTGACCCTTTGACCCTCCCCTGAATCTGCCCCTGCACAAGTTACAAAACTTCAATTTTTTTTTCTTTAGAAATTTATCATTTTTTTAATTTTAAGCCTGGTTGCGTTATGCTGCTTCACTGCTGCTTCGCTGGAACTGATAAAAATTCGGGGTTTTTTATGTAAACACGACATACGTATACATCGCCGCTTACACACCATGGGGGAGGGGGGTACGAAAGCCTAGTCGCTTTGGGCCACCCATCCCTTCCCTACTCCTTATTGCAAAAAGAAGGTGGTAAGATTAATCCGCGAACATTTAAAAAACTATAAGTTACCGCCCTTAAGCCAGGGCTAAGGCAGAACAATGTTCTGGATGTCATAAACGGGCTGTCGGTACATTGCATTTAATAAGCTACCGTGAGATCCTCGGGCGTAAGAGTGCAATCGAATTTTGCACTAAAAAACTATACAATATTCAGGCGTACTTTTTCAATATAAAATAAATGATGCAGACTAGTTTTGATGATAACCAAAATAATTGTTTAAAAGAAAATTTATTAGAATATATTCTAAATCTCCCATCATAAATACATAAACAAAGTAGCAACCGACTAAAGTTTTTTTTTTTTTTTTTAAACTGGCATAATTTAATATTGTTAAAATGTAGATTAAACCTTGCTTAAACCTACCTTGCTTGGTACGATTTTATGTTTATAAAAATATGGAAGAATGAGTGAAAGTTTGCAATCTGTAAGCAACTAAAAGTGAAATTTTCTCAAAAATGAAAAGGGAAGTCTGAACTTCAGACAACGGTTTGAAGAATATCGTCGATTCTAGACGGCGACAATGACCTATAAATAATTATTCGGTCTCATTAAGTGCTCGGAAAAAACTTGAAAAGATTTGAACAGAAACTCGCTTTTGTGGCTAAATTTGCTCCGTTTCAACTGCGGGGGGAGGGGGAGATAAAAGCGAAACCCTTTAGCTCATCATTCGCACTGCATCAGTTTGAGAAATTCCCTCAAGATTCCTCTCGATCCAGAGAGCGGTCCTTTTCAAGTTGCCAGTTTTTGTTGGCCAGGTGAGCCGACAAAAAAAGGGGCCTTCAGAAGTCACCGCAAGACAGAGGGGCGTCGTTGGCTCATTCGCAACGGGAGATCCTTTTGTTGACCGGCCAAGAGTTATGAGTTGGGCCGGCATTCCGTACTGCACAAAAGGTGGCGACGGAGGTGAAAAGTCAGCGAGAAAAATAGAGGATGTCATTGGAGTTCGCACTTTCCAGAGCCAATGTTTCTTCTTGATGAATGAATCGGAATCATTAGAAACAGCAGCCGCTGGATCTTAAATAGAGAGTTACACGCTTCGGTCACCAGCCAAACAAAATGCAGTTTTGTCTGAAGAGCTCAATGAATATTTCATCAAAAAGAAGCCCGTGAGGAAGAAAGAAGCTTTTCAATGAAGAAAAGTGGGCGTACGTATCTATCCAATAACCTCATTTACTGGAGAAGACACACGAGTCGGAACTTATGCAAATGTCATATTTCCAGCGTCTCTAGATTCTTAATTATTATGTACAGTCAGACCTCGATATAAGGTCACCCCTCGGGACTTCACGAAACTGACCTTATAACCGATTCATATATATTCATTGATAAATAAACATGTATTTCATTAATTCTTTTCAAAATTCAATACTTTCAAAACTATTAGTTAATTAGGTTATTATAGTTAAATTGATTTGAACCAATTTAAATTTTTGGAATCAATAAGAAATTTTGAAATGATTTTTTAAAACTTTCATTTCGAGTAAAGCTGCATTCAAATATCCCCAAGCAAACAACTGATGTGCAACTTACCTTACTTAAAATTATCATTAATACAAGACTAATGTGTTAAGCACAATGTTTTCTAATTATTTTCTGAAAATTTCTTCAGCTTCTCATGAGTGGTAAAAAAGTGCAATATGTACACGCTGAATGCCCGCATTACTGCTTCATATTTTAGTATCACTGTCGTGATGCTCACTTGCTACTGTATTCTGTGCACTACATTCTACGTTAATAGGAAAAACGACTTTTCGCTTTTTAAAGATCGTATATCGCGGTGAATTCTTGGATCTGAATCTGTTTGGCACTAAAATCATTCAAAGAAATCTGACAAAAGTGACCTTATAAGCGATTAATGTATTATGACCTGACCATATATCCGATAATACAAGACATAGAATTCCTATTCAGTGAGCCGGGACTTTAGAAAAGTGACCTTATATGCGGGATGACCTTATAAGCGGATGACCCTATATCGAGGTCTGAATGTACTTGTTTGAAGATCTGCAATAACTCCATTTCTTGGACAACGCAAGAGGCAGAACTTTTGCTGGTGCGATGTTATTTTTCGGGGGAAAAAGTCAGCAAGAAAAATAGATAATGACATTGGAGTTAGCACTTTCCAGAATCAATGTTTCTTCTTGGTGAATGGAACGAAATCATTAGAAACAGCAGCCGCTGGTTAAACAGCGAATAACACGATTCGGTCACCACAAAATGCAGTTTTCTCTAAAAAGCTCAATGAATATTTCATCAAAAAAAGACCCGTGAGGAAAAAGGAAACTTTTCACTGAAGAAAAGTGGGCAAAGTATGGTCATTAACCTTACATTTGCTGGAGAAGCCACAAGAGTCGGAACTTTTGCTACTGTCATTTACAATATCCTTACATTCTTTAAAGAAAATACATTTCTAGTTTGGTGCATTTCCTAGACAACAGATAGACCGTTTGCTTATGAGATGTTATTACAATGTCCAATGAATTCTCTTAACTAATAAGTGTACTTCTTGCTTGCAAATCGGCTACAAAATTACCTGGTTTACTGTACAAGAATCAAAATTTTTGCTAATGTTATGATGTACTTAAATTCTGTACTAAAATGGGTTTTTGGTTGGCGGCTCATGCTACATTATAAGATGGTTCCATTCAATGGAAAAAGTCAGTGAGAAAAGTAGAAGATGTCACTGTAGTTCGCAATGAATATTTCATTCGAAAAGAAATCTGGGAAGAAGAAAGAAACGTTTCCAGGCCCGGATCTATAAATTTTGGGGGCCCTGCAAAAATTCTTTTTGGAAATCCTCCCCAAAGGCCAGCAGTGTATATTTGCAACGTTAATAAGTCTTCGAGCTAGTTTTTTTCAATTTCTAGGGCCGTTTGGCCCCTTAAGGCCGTGCCCCCCCTCCCCCACATTGCGGGACCTGCGGTACGCAGATTCGGGCGTGAATGTTTCTCTCGAGTATGAGCAAAGTATGTATGTATCGGTAATAACCTCATTAAATGAACAAAAGTCGAACGTATGCTGCCATTTTTAGTAGCGCTCGAAAAGTAGCGCTTTTTAGAGCAAAGAGGAGCATGTCATAAAGATTATGAATAATTTTATGATGTTCAAAAAAGTATTAAAACTAATAAATCCTACAACCTTGAGACTGCCATGTGCCTTTTTCGCGTTCCGCGAAGTATGAATGCTTCTCCCTTTTCGGAAAACGTTACTCTGTCCGCTTTACGTGGCGAACGAGATGTGCGGACGATGTCTGAATTACGCTTAAATCTAAGATGGATTCATGGCTTAGAAAAAAAAAACCTGTAAGTTTTGGGAAATAGAAATTGGAGAACACTAGCAGGAAGGTGGTTGGCCTAGAAAAGGCTTCTTGTGAAGGCCAAGGTCCAATCAAGCCACTGTGGAAAAAAGGGATTCACCACATTTTTGCTACAATAACAAAAGAAATAACAATAATAATATATAATAATAATAATTTTGTATTAAAAAAAATCTGTTAACAATTTTTGAACAGAAGCGTTAGCAGAAACTCTGATATTCTCGGAAAATATCTTCAAAAGATGCCGCGAAACATACACCCCAAATCCATCTATTAAAAAAAAAAAAAAAAACTTTCATTTCCGGCAAGTGTGGGGCAGCTCATAATTAAAATGTGCGCGCCAAACCGCTTTTATCAAGTTATAACAGAGGAACTCCGACTTTTTTGCCGGTATGGATTTCGATTGTCCGCAATTTGGATCTGCAATTACGACGCAACAAAACGGACATAATTGCGAGAGATCCATCGCATTGTTTGCGACCTTTTTCTCCGTCGGAGCATTATTTTACGCCGAAAAGCCACAACAGCTCCGAATCGGAGAAAAAAGCCCATTGTGTATTGTTTCAAGAAAGGCAATAATGTCTAATAACCGTACCCATCTCATAGGGAACCATTAGGTGGAAAGAAGGAAAATGAACGATAGGACCCAACCACACCTCGTAGCAGTCGCACACTTAAACGCGGCGTGTAATAATTACGAATAATTCCATAATAAATTCATTTGCTACCTGGCAATGTGTGTGTGCCTACTGCTGGCAGAACGAGCGGGGCGTGCCGGCTTCGCCGCAAATAACCCGCCGGCGCAGCGGCTAATGACAAGCTACATTTCCGCACGCCGGGTGTTCCCGTCGTACGGGGGGCGACCGCTTCAATTCAATGCTCGGAATAATAAAAATATGTATGCGCAAGTATAAATGGTCGCTTTTTTGTCATTTCGATTCTGGAAATTGAGCAAGAACAAGAAAGGGGGGAGGCCTCGTCTTGTGTCCCAGCCACCGGGCTGGTCGTGTTTTCTCGAGAACACACACACTCGGAGATTTTTTTTTTTTTTCTTTTCTTTTTTTATTATTATTAATAAAGTTTCGTGCCGGACAAATCGTGGCGCATGCTGTGTGGTATGGGAGAATGGCTTTAGTTCGCGGAATTGTTTCATTGTCCTGATGATGCTTTACAAGAGGGAACTACAGTTTGAATGGAAATAAACCAGCTATGAAGAGGTTTTGATGTCTTCTTCAAATTTGTAGCACCTGTGTAACAGTTTTTGGTTTGCGCATGGAAAAGTTCGTTCATTGTTTCTTTCGGTACTTATCTTTGTAGGGAGGCCTTTTTTTTCCCCAGGGTAAGAGCCGAACTATCTCTGATCCAGCACAAAAAGGGGTATTGATTTGTAATGGGCACTAATAGAAGAACCTTGTGACAAGACAGATTTGACGTTGCAGCTGTCACCATTAGCATCCAACCATTTCTTTAAACCGGCCAGTATCGAACCCGTCACCCTCGAGATCTATTATTCCTATGGTATTCATTCATTCCACGAAATTCCTAAAGTCAATTACTCTTTGTTCTCGTTCAAAAAAATAAAAATAAATAAATAAATAAAATAAAATAAATGAATCTGATGTGAACACCACACCTTCATTTTACATCTATTAAGTAACGCACATTTTTTGCATCACTAAAAAACAAGGAAACAGTTTTAAATCTTTTCTCCCCTGGTTTGTCGCGAACCTATGCAAAAAAGCGTTTTACAGAGATTAATTTTCCCACAATTTTAACGTGATTCAATGGCTAACTTATTAAATATTGCCAATAGCACCAAATTGAAACAAATGATAAAAATTCGAAAAATTCAAAAAAATATTTTTTTTCGCCAAATTGTAACATCCAAAGCCAAATGTAAGCCAAATTGTTGAGTTTGCATTGAAATTAACACTGATTTTCTTCAAGAAAGTGTAGAAGACCCCCTTTGGAACATCCGAAACGCAACCAAAAGGGGAGGTGCACCACTAGACCCCAAAGAATCTACGATTTACCAAACTTCAACTCTCTACGGCATACCATTCTCGAGTTATGCGAGATACGTACATAAGCACATACATACGTACTGGTAATTGAGGTAATTTAACTCAGGAGTCGTCAAAATGGATATTTCGCGCGTCCATACGTTCTTAGGTAACATGTGCACGTGCGGCCGGGCCAAAAAAAAAAAAAAAAAACTCAACATTCATTCGGGGGAAGATGAAAATGGAAATTTAGGCCGATATTTGAGTGAAGATTTTTGCGAATTAAATACTTCCTTTGCAGCGTAAAAGGAAGCAAAACCAGCTGATATAATTGACCAAGAATCCAAGAGCCCGACGATTACTTAGAAGTTTTAACTGAAATTCCAGTTTTAAATGCCAAAATTTGCGTTTAAAAGTCTTGTTTGAAGTGCGAATCATTTCAACGAAGTAACTTTTGAACAAGGAAACTGTTTGTAGAATTTCCCAAAGATTATCTATTTTATAAAAAATAAATCCACTGCAACATGATTTTTACTTTCTTTCTTAGTTATTTTTTAAAGAGCTATTGTTCCTTTCTTTATGTAAAATTTTATGCTTCAAAAACTGTCACGAAATCACTAAAACCGTACTATATTTCCTTTTTCTGTATGGTTTTCTTTTTACGTACGCTGTAAAACATTTCGCTACAAACTGCCTATTTGAAACATCATTTCTGTTGGTCATGCAAAATCTCAGAAAAAACAGCAAATGACTGAAAAGGAAAATGTTAAAAACAATACCACAAAACGGTTATAAAATGCTTTGACTATTTTAGTTTATTTTATTTTCTACGATTTTGCGTAACCAATCAAATTACAGTTAAAACTGGCAAATGTTAAAGGAAATTTTGAATAGTATAGTAAAATATTTTTATGCTTTTCTTTACTAATAATAAACATGAAAGTCTCTCTGTCTGTCAGGATCTCTGTGACGCGCATAGCGCCCAGACCGTTCGGCCGATTTTCATGAAATTTGGCACAAAGTTGGTTTGTAGCACGGGGGTGTGCACCTCGAAGCGATTTTTCGAAAATTCGATGTGGTTCTTTTTCTATTCCAATTTTAAGAACAAAAATATCATAAGATGGACGAGTAAATTACGAAATTATCATAACGTGGAACCGTAACATGGGTACAAGCCAATTGGCGAGAAAATTCACCATACATTATTTGTAAATATACAGGCGAACCAAAAGACCTTTTAATTTTCTATTACGGCAAAGTCGTGCGGGTACCACTAATTAAAAATAAAACAGATGGAACGTTTTGTTAAATGGGTCAGTCTTCAGTCTAGTCTTCAACTAGGTCATTGGTACCCAAACTTTTTTGCCCAAGGACCGCACCGCACATTAAAATGATTCTCGGAGGCCAAAACATATACGAGGCGGTGGGAAACAAAGGGCTGTAAGTGGACATTTTCAAGTTTTGAGTAAAACTTTAAAGATAAGGTCCTAGATAGACTTTCATCGAAAAGTGTTTCTAAATCATGCTGTATAGCAGTATATAGCAGCACCTATAGAGCTACTAGTGCACTATCTCTTTCCCCAAGACAGAAGAGAGATTCACTTACCATTTGTACTGGTTATCTCCAAATTTTAAATTTTTCCACTTATATCCCTTTGCTACACAAAAAATTTGAAAAATTTAGAAGTTTTCTAAATAATATGGGAAATTACGAAAAGGGGGGGGGGGCGATGTAGACCAATAATTGTTGTTATCATTATTACGCTTTTTTTATTATTATTTTTTATGCACACTTTTTCAGAAACCAATTTCTGAATATTGGGCTCCAAAATTTGTGACGCTGTCATTAATCATGCTCTTCGATTTATAACATTAAACAAAACAACGAGCCACATGGATCAACTTCGTAGACCGGATGTAGGCCGCGGGCCATAGGTTGGGCACCACTGAACTAGATTAAAACAAATCTCACAAAATAGACTGGTTTGTTGAAAATTTTTATTCGAAATGCTTCTAATTCAGTAAAATTTAGAAATGATAGTAAAATAACATTTAATTAATCCTCCACGTTCAATGAAACCAAAGGGGGAAAAACTAATTTATTCAGTTTTCCTCGAAACAAATTAATTCTAGTTGCCTACTTGTAGTATTCGACCCACGATTTGTTATACTATTTTCCTAGGATGCAGTTTTTATTTTTAGAACATTAACGGTTTCGGGCAGCATTTTCCTTCCTACCATGTGGTTCCCTTCAAAACTAAACGTATCGGCGAAATCTTATAGGTCCGCGATCACAGCTTTGCGTGCTGGAAGCTCTAATTTATCTCACCTCTCCAACATTAGCACGCTCAAGTTCGCCTACACCATTAATTACTAAAAGCTTCCAGAGTAGCTATTAAGTTCTCGACACTGCCGACTGTGAAAAAAGAAGAAAAAGAAAGAAAGAAGTTAAACCGACTAAGTCGGCGAAATTTTCATTAGCAGTTTTGTAGTGAGGGACATGAATTAAGAGATAATTGATTATATTAGATGTTATTGTTCGACAACGGCATGCTATTTCTGATTATAAAGTTAAAGGAATTTAAGTAACGTCTCAAAATGTCTGGTTAACAATTTTTAGTTACTTAGTAATTAAGTAACTAAATACTGTCTGACCACGGATTGTATGGAAAGACAAAGATCCGTTTTACAACCGGAAGTGGACGAATCTATTATTTTTTATCGATTTCAGCTTTTGCAAAAGCAGAGTCTCATTCAAATGAGCGGAATACGCACATTTTTACTTTTCCCCCTTATTCACATAGATTCGTAGTATCTGGACGTTTGAAAATTCCATGCAATCCGTGGTTGGACAGTATAAGTACTTAATACTTTAGTTATCGTCATTTAGGGTAATTTTGATGAACGTCGGTTAACTTTGTGCCAGTTCATATTGTTTGAGTACATTTGGCTTTAAAAGAAACTTTCAAAGGCATTATGCTGAAGAAAGTTGGCAGCATTTTTTTTATACAGGTGATTGTATCATTGTAAGATGTCGCGAAGTGTTCACTGTATCAATATATATGTATATTACTGTAAAACACCGAAATATTGGAGAATGTCAACTTTCATCGATGATTCCTCAGAAATATTCGGTCTTTTGCCTATGTCTTTCGTATTTGATTGTTGATATTTTGATGCTGATGTCGACATTTATCAAATTTTGGACTTAAACAGTAACATATATACACAAGAGATGGACTAGGGTGCCATGGAAAATTTTTAATCCTTCAAAGGGTATCGTGAAACGGAAAAGTTTGGAACCCCTTGGTATTATCAGTCTAAACTGACATTTTGGACTGCTCTTGAATACAAATTTAAGGTTGTGGAAGTCTCACGTCTTACATAGCATTATTCTATGCAACGTAATGCATTTTAAAATCTGTGATGGCATGATGTAAAAAAAATTAAGGGTTTAAAAATAGTTATAAAGTTTTTTTTTCTGGCTCAAGTTTGCGTTCTTTTTATTAAAATAATTTATTTTCCACCACATTTCTCAGATGGCTCAAAATGATCCTTAGTGGCGGGAAAACTTTGAACCAGTTTAAAATGAGTTTTATAATTATTATTCTTTAGTTTTGGTTAATTATACACTACTTTAAAAGCTCTTTTACAGTTTTATGGCAATGCATGCGATAAGGCTATTAAAATGTGAAGGGAGCTGTTGAAAATACAGAAATTTAACCAAAATGACTAAGTAAACTATAAAACGCAAAAGGAAAATTGATACTAGCAATTGAGTAGCTTAAAACTAAGTAACTAAAAACGGTACTTATTAATTGAAGCTTAGGACTATCAACTTAATCTTAAAAGCAGTAGACTACATTGCGTGAAACAAGCATCTGAATGTTTCAAGATGTCAAAATTCAAATTAATTTTTTTTTTTTTTTTTTTTTGAGCATTTACGATTGCTTATTGCTTTCATTTGACTGTTTTGGCGTCCTATCTTTTAATCCCCCCCCCCCGCCACCCTCTACAGCATACAGCATCACCCGTCGACCGGCTCCTCACGATGCTGCTCCTACAGCGAAAACCGCCTCCAGGTTGCATCCATATTCTACACACACGCGCATACATGCACAACTACACACACACACACACACACACACAAACACATACACACAACTACCCACATTCATGCCTGCACACAGACACAAACACACATGCCTAAACACACATACCCCCTACACACAAACACACATACCCTCCACACACAAACGCCTACATACACACACACACTCGTGATTGCGAAAAACATAATTTGAATTCAAAATGACAAAATTCATATTAATTTTTTTTAAATAAATACATTAGAATATTAATGATACCAGTAACAAAATGTGCTAATGGAAATGCGCAATCGTGTCATTATAAAGAACATACTAGTGAATTAAATCATCCATTTAACAGCAAACCCGTACTTCTGCATCTGAATGTTTGTCACTTTTTCTTAAAACCATAAACGCTTAAAAATATTAATGACAACGGTAAAAAATATGCTAGTGCGTTACTATGCAATTAGAAAGAATGTATTAGTGATATAAATCATTAATTTATCAGCAAGCCTCTAGCTATGCTTCGAAAGAGGGGTGGCCATTTCGGAAACGAGGACGTGAGAAAATAAATACCAAACGAATTATGTAACTGGTTGCTGAGATAATAAAACAAAAAAAATCTTCAACAAAGATGCAATTCGCAGGATAGGTTTTAAGCATTAAAATGGCATCTGAATTATTGCATTACTGAAGTTCATGCGAAAAAGGTATATTGAGTGAGTGTGAGTGATGTGTCGACCAATTTAAATATCAACCTCTTTTGCTCTTTTTCAATTTCATTAAATAAATTCGACAAAAATAATCATACGTTTGATTTATGTGTTGATAATCAACGAAAATTCAGCTCCAATTTTTGACATAAAAATATAAGATTTTCTCAAGAACTTGAAGGATTTTAGAAAGTTCAGTCTTTAAGACTTTGACGTAAGAAACCACCACGTCAAAGTTACGTTACTATTCTAAAACAGTCAAACTTTCACACCCATAATATCCTTTCACCATTTAAGCATCATAGAATATAATAGCAGAAAAAAAATCAAAATTCTTATCTATAATTACATTTAGTTTTACTAGGCGTTAATGAACAGCTACTTAAAAATTAAAAAGAAAGATGTTATATTTTTTAATCATAAAATATAACTTATTATGTAATAATAATCATTTGCTCGTTGTAATAATAACTCTTTTTTAAGGGAAAAAAAAAAAACATTTTTCTTTAAATTCGATCGTTTTGATTTAAAAGTTTTTAAAAAAAGACAGTGAAGAGAAAACTAGTTGTGTCAGACTTAATTGATTTTCAGAAAATATCAAAAGTGTTTTCTATTTGCGGGAAGCTAATTGACAAGTAAAAAAAATTGTATTGCAAAAAAAGATAAATTTATGTCATTTTTAAAAAATATATTTTAGTCTCTTTCTTACGTATGGAGAGGTAAATTTAAATGTCATAAAAATATTTTTTAATTTTTATAAGCTTATCAGATATGTCCAAAAAAAAATTAAAATTTAACTTTTTATTTCAATTATTTTACATTTAAATAAATGTAATTTACATTAAAAAAAATAGGGTAATCCGTTATATTTTGGTCAGTTACTTACATCATTACTCTCCGAGGGGTCCTTGTTCCTTTCCTGTGACCGGCATTTAACCATGTGTGGAACCCTCGGAGTGGTGATTAGTTACTTACAACATAAATTAAGTTTTAACTAGTAAATGATGAAAAATTACGTGTTTACTGATGATTTTTTAAAAGTTACTATTCGTTCACCGAATACGCGTTATTGGGCCTAATTTTAGTCGAATATTCGGTATTCGGTCAAATTACAATTTGAATCCGTTACATTTTTAGTGTTAATTACATTAAATTCCGAAACCGACGTTTGTACAATACATAGTAGCATCTTCGAATTTGTATAGAAAAAATGCATTGAACGTCTTAAGCTGAGATTTTATTAAATAAAAAAAAACCAATAGTTTTCAAGAAACTGCAACAATTTACCCATTTGTATGCAGTTCATCAAAAATACATTAGGAGAAGAATGAGGAAAGTGCTTCCTTTTAGCTGAAGCGAGATGACCCGTAATTTCTGCACCTATCTTAATTCGCACGTGATCGTATTTCAACAAAAATATGCCGAAGTTAATATCAGTGCAAACCGCGAATTTATGTTTTCATATGAACACATTTATTATGCAATTTAGTAATGATAGTACAAGCTTTTGCTAAATTACGGGTGTTATATATTCGGCATCTAAAACGTGCAATTGAACTAAGAAACTAACTTTAGGGCAGAAAAAAAAAAGGTAGACCCGGATAAGCGAATGTCCCGAATAATCCAATTTATGCCCAATTTTCTGATTTTTTTTTTTTTTTTTTTGAAAAATGAAATGGTCGCGTCCGTTTATAGCGATTTTTAAGACAATGACAAATTTGCTTAATTCCCTCTCATGTTTTATTGCTTATTATGAAATTGGGTACGTTACTGGGTATAACGAAATTTTTATTTGGTTCATTCAATTTCGTTATAAACGGGAGAGCCTGTAAATGTAAAACTGTGCAACAAGACACTAATTAAAACAAAAGAAGAATTATAAGAATTATTCAAAAAGAGAGTGGCGACCGATTGGCGAATGATACTAATATTTTTGTCACCACTTTTTCAATTCATCGATCGCGTGGCGAGTGGCGTTCACTTATTTTGATCTTTACCATATGGTTAAAGTTACCCGGTATTTTGAATCCTTACCAATTGTTTCTTTTAGTAGATTACGCACCAACCAGTTTAATCAATTTCTTACTAATGGCTGAACACTCTTATTTTTTTAAAAAAAAAAAGTAAATCCTTAACTCTCTAAATTGCATCAGTGGGGAGATAGGAGATTAAGCATTTCATTTTTTACTGTAGGTTTACTCATGCCTTCCAACTTAAGTTTTCTCCCTCCATTACAGCTTCTTCTTGGAAGACTTTCTCCTTCATTGATAAAAATGCTTATAAAAAGATTGAAAACCTTATTCAATTTATTTTCAGGAATCAAGGTTTAGTTTTTCTCTAGTTTGTTTAAAAAAATAAATAAAATTATAAATGAAAGACATTTTTATTCCTTAATTTTGCATTCTTGTTTCTTTAGGTTGTGTGCAGGCTTTTTTTTTTTTTTTACTCTTATTTTTCTCTATTTTATTTTCAAAAAAAAAAAAAAAAAACTTTGTGATATTGACTTTTTACCGATTGTGACAATTTACCAGTAGGACTTTCAAAATCAGTCTTTTTTGTAACTACTCCTATGTTCAATCAAGACTAATTGATTGACATAATGCTCTTTAATCATGTAATTTAGTTTCAATTATTTTCAATCTGTATAAATATTCTTGTACCATTTTATGTTTCTGGCAGCAACATCACATTTTGTTCAAAATTGTACCTTTAATAACTTCAATTATGGCACCTTTCTCAATTTGCAGCTAATCTTAAAAATTGTAAATCATTATGCACAACATTTTTCCTTTCTGTTTTTGTTACTGTATTTTTTCTAAATTGCAATAAATGCCGCTGGTTTTCCGGGTTCTTTCTTTGGTTGTGGGTAACGTTGGATAGTCACTTCACATCTCCTACTAAACCGAGAAAGTCTTGTTATCATTCGGGGGAAAGGGCAGGGGCGGATTCAGGGGAGGGTCAAAGGGTCAGCGGAGTCCCCTGTGGCATGAATTTTTTTATGATTGTTACTCTACTTTAATTTTCAAATCCGAGAAAATAGTACATGAAATCAATATTAACCTTTTTTTGCTAGGTTTTATCTGCAAGGTATTTCTTCCCAGCGTGTCATATTTTAAAGGATTGACTGAGTTCGGTTACTGGACTATTGCTGTTTTGAGATTTTTTTTTTATTTTCAAACCAGTAGTACCCGCACGGCTTTGCCCGTAATAGAAAATTGAAAGGTCTTTTGGTTCGCCTGTATATTTACGAATAATGTATGGTGAATTTTCTCACCAATTGACTTGTACCCATGTTACGGTTCCACGTTATGATAATTTCGTAACTTACTTGTCCATTTTATGATATTTTTGTTCTTAAAATTGGATTGCAAAAAGAACCACATCGAATTTTCAAAAAATCGCTTCGAGGTGCACATTCCCATGGTACAAACTAACTTTGTGCCAAATTTCATGAAAATCGGCCGAACGGTCTAGGCGCTATGCGCGTCATAGAGATCTTGACAGAGGACATTCAGCTTTATTATTAGTAAAGATAACGAAGAAAAACATATTAAAAGTTTACGACAACATGTCCAGCTCGTTTACCTAAGGAAATATGACTTTTACTGACTGAAACTTGACCCCCCTTACAAAAATTTCTGGATCCGCCCCTGGGAGGGGTTAATGGTTAAAGTTACCCTAAACACACCTACACCTACAGAAAACATGCAAGGAACAGAAGTGCATAAATAAATATTACCACATTGCATAAATAACGATTTAGTCAGAAAAGACTACTTGAGTAATAAATACTGAACAATTTGTCGCTCTACAATGCTGCCACATTTACGCAATGAATATTCATATCGGTTCTTTCCTAAGCGTTCCTGGGAAAAATAGTTGTGTCCCCAGTCTTATGACAATCATCGATCTAAACGGCATCATCTAAAAATAGATGCGAACGATAGCTTTTTCGGGGAAAATCGAATGAAATTTAGTATTTGAAATCTGCATTATGTAACATATGTATTTTGGTTACTCAAAAGTTTTGTTTTCGCGATTTTTTTCGTTAGTCTTGTTTAGGATCGTTTACTTTCCAAAAAAAAGGAGAAATAGCAGTAGTCGATCCCTCCATCTCCAACATTTAGTAGCTAAGATAAACCCCATCCATTTTTGTTTTTAAATGGAATTCTTTCAATGATTCGTCTGCAGTTATTGTTACAACCAAAAAAGAAAGAAAGAAATTAGTTTATATGCAATCTGTTGATAAAGTACTTCTCTCAAAGTAGGCAAATTTTTGACAGCTGGTGGTTTTATTTGGTTTTAACCGCGGTTTTTACAGTCATGTAAAAAACTTCTTTTTGATATGGTTTTTGACATAACTGTCAATTGTCAAAAAGCTGAATTCTTGTCCAAAACCTGTCTTAAACTACATGTAATATTAACAACAAAATTACCTTAACAATTGATCCTTAGTTTCATAAATTTCGATTTTATTCACTGACTAAAGAAAACTTTTTGACTGTTTTCGATTTTCGAACAAAAAAAAATCTCAAACACTATTTTGATTCAACAAGTTATGTAGTCTGTAGAATAAAAGAGCAGCTATTATAGAGTAAAAAGTATTATAAATTGCAGTATATTTAAAGAATAAACAAGATAGACATCTTTCAAACATTAACAGATTATATTTGGTCCCATTCTAAATTTTTTTATCTCAAGGCATGCAGTACCAGTTTTGAGGCATTTTATATGCAAGTTTGATTGCTAAGTTTGAAAAGTATCAATCCAAAATTTTAGAAAATCCTCTCAATTGATGCTGATTTTGTTTTCGCCATACATATGCTGAGACATCCTGAACTGAGACTTAACTTCCAGGATATCGTATAGATTTAGCTTCAAAAGCTATTAGAAACTTATAAATGAATATAGTCATTTCAAGCAAATATGAGTTCATATATGAAAAGAGAATATTTACGGAAGGGTTAACGGAAAGGTTAATTATAAAAGAAAAAAAGAGCCGACAAAAATACTTAGATAATTTGCAAAAATTAAGTAATATTATAATTAAGTTTTACTTCCACTCAAAAGACAAAAAGATTACCTAAATCTTATAATAGAAGAGACTTTTAGACTGATAATACAGTTGTAACAAATTATTTTCGTTATTGAAAATATTAAACAGAACTACTTTGAAAACTGGATTTAACAGTTTCATTGTGCATAACTATTTGAAAAGTACAACAAATTAATTTAAAGAAAAATTTATAAATTTATTTTATTTAAATTTATGAATTTAATGTTTACGTTTTTGATGTGATGGGTAAAAATAGTTTATCCCAATATAGTTTATCCAAATATAGTTTATCCCAAATACAGTTTAAAATTTTCTTTGCATGAAGGAATCTTACGTGTTTATAAAAAACGTCAATATTAATTGTATTGACAATAATGGAAGTTTTGACCGTTTTCGATAGGTTTTTGACGCTTTCGTCAGGTTTTTGAGTTTTGGACTTTAAAAACCCAACCCTGGCTTCTCTCCCTAAATTTGGTCCTAAATTCAATCTTTCCCGAAATACACCTTGAAAAATTTAATTGAAGACTAAGACTTCCTTATAGTGAATTCTTTGGCAGAACTTATTTTTCTTAGATTGCAAAGTTAGCGATTACTCTTAATGCATTTATTTTCCGTCCTTCAATTTTTCATAAGTCTTTCAAAACAATCTACCTTGAAATACGCCTACAGAAACCTCTGAATACATTATGTATGCTGTAAAGCAACCGATCACAGTATGCAAAAAAGAAATTTTAGGAAGTTTAAATATACAGAATTTGATTCTATATTCAGTTGTTTCCTTTTATTTCATATTTTATGCATTATCTAAACAAATTTAAATAATGACGTATAGTAGCACTTACATTTTATATATATATATATATATATATATATATGGTTTCTCCTCAAATTAACCACTTATACAAATTTGTATTCGTTTCGTAATCAATAGTGCCTCAGAGGTCAGGTCATTTAAAAGAAACTTCACTGTATGCTAAAATATAAAAGTGTCAGGTTCAGGATATGTCAAGCTTCAGGAAAAAAAAGTTTTGGAAACTGTTATAGGTCAATGATACTCAACTCTTTTTTCTTTTTCGTTCAGGTCACATGACAACTACTTCACCAGCTTATAACCAAGTCTTATAACCAAGATTCGCCGATACATTATCAGTCGATATATCTCATGATATATATCACGATATATATCTGATACTTATTTTGAAAATGTCATGATGTTTTGATATTTTCGATATTTATTTTTTCAACTATGGTATTTCCAATATGCAAAGTACATTAATCATAGTAATTTTTGTGCATTGATTATTAAGCATAACAAAAAGTTATTTTTTATATTTTTATGATATATTGATACATCATTAATGTAATAAAGTAATATAATATTCCTATTTTACTTGTACTTTATATTCATAAAATTATTATTAATGTAACAATTTTAATTCATATCAAAAGTGCCTAATTAAATATTAAACACCCCTCAGAAAACATGGAATTGTCTTGTGACTGTGCACTGACTAATGTGTATATTATTTATTTCTGAGTCATTTAACTGTAAAAGTAGCTAATAAAAGAAAATTAAGTAAAACAGCTAATGCTAAATTAACTCCATTAAAATTGATAGAAATGCAAAATGAAAGTTTAGATATAAATAATGAAAGAATTCTTAATTTTAAGTCTACATATTTTAATTATAATATACGAAAATAAAGAGTGATTTGAGGTTGCATTTACTATTTTGAAGACTTGAGTTTGTGCTAATTGAAAATATCGGATAGATATCAAAATATTCGATATATATCAAAATATCGGATATTTCCGAAAATATCATGATATTTTCGAACCCTGCTCACAAACGCACACAAATTACAGAAATTGATGTGCGTTTCTTTAACAACGTGTTTGAATTTATCTAACAAACAACACTTTTTAAAGCCAAATGGAGCGACTACAGTTGCTTGTGAAGAGGGAAAAGGCAGAACTGTTGCTTTTTTTAAAGCTCATTTGAAAAAAAAAGAAGTTTAAGTTATGGCTTGTTCAGTATTTTGGCATTTTTTGCCCAATTAATAACAACGTTTCTCGGAAAGTCACACGTGGCCCGTGGGCCACAGGTTCAGTATCGCTGTTATTACAGCTTATTCCTCAACTGGAATACGTTTTAAGATACTTTTAAAAGGCGGTCAAGAATTCTGTGGCCTACATTATTCCAGATAAAATCTGATTTTTACTGTGTTTTATTAATTTTAAATGCATCAATCTTATCGATTAAACTAAACAGTTTTCGGATGCTTTTACGCAAAGTAGAATATTAATTTCTGAATCGTTCCGAATTATCTTTATTGAAAGATTTGAGAAATTTCTACACGTTCCGCGAGTCATATTAATTTTCGTCTTAAGACAATAAATCGAAAAGAAAATGGAGCCCACCTAGTATGATTGCTATTATCAATCGTGATTAGCTATTATTAAGAAAGCTGTCTTATAGCATTATCACTCTGGGGAGTCCTTGGTCAGGAATCAGCTGTCAATTGTATGGCATAATTATTACCAATAACAAGTTCTGGAGGGTTTATTTTACGGAATAATTTACTGAAGTGCACTGCGTATGGGGATCTTTGGTAGTAGAAAGAATTCATTCAATAGTTGCCGCAGGAGCAAAATTCTAGTGTGATAAGTATAAATTTGTATGTATTTCATCACCACGGCTTGTACACGCGTGATAACTGCAATTTTCTGCTATTTTTGTCCGTCTTTTAAGCTGGTAACAATTAACAACATAACATAACATAAACTTTCGTTTGAAAGGTATTTGCAGCCTCCACAATCAAAAGAAAGTAGATTTTAGGGAATTGATTAGATTCAAGGCGTAGTGAGAGGGGTGAGGTTGGGGGTTAACACCCATCATTGATTTTAAGCCTCATTTCCAATCCTAGTATGTTAATATATGAACGCCTAAAGACCATATGTACGACCCCCCCCCCCACTCACTTCAGGAGAAAGTTCCGGTTGCGCTAATTATTTCAACAAATGTGGCTTGTATTTAACTCTTTAGTGCTCCCAATTACCCAATGCATTTCAAGACACATTCTAAAGATTTTTGTTTCAAAATCATATTTTGTTTCCAAAGTTATTTAATTCAAAACAAGCTCATTAAAATATTACAAAAGAAATTCTTTGCATTAACAGAACAGCTAGAACGAGGTAGATTCGAAATTTAAGGATGCAGAGTATTAAAAACAGTGGATTTGATCACGTAAATTTATCATGCATAGTTTATTATAAGGTGATTCCAATAGTTGTGCTCCGTATTTTTTGAGCATTCAAGCACAGCGTTGAAAATTTTACAACTTTTTACCGCTAATTCCGAATACTGCTTTTTGTCAAATAAAATAAGTAAATCTTGTAATGATTCAATTATATAAATGGTTGATTTAATTAAGCAGGGGTTTCAGCTTTTCAGGTTCTGTGCCCCCTTCGAACCGCAATGTGAGATCACACCACTCCCTCACCACTTGTGTTCAATATAAGTACTACTGCAATCGAATGCTAAAGTATGTTTATGATTGGCGAAGCTGGTTGATAAATGAAAACACAGAGAGCACAACCCCCCTTTTTTTGTCTTCTTTTTTCTTGTTCTAATAATATTAATATATTATTATTAGAACATATCAAATCCAAAAACCAAATAATAATAAATACACATTTATTTCAGGTACTTTAGGAGCTTGGGCGGTTGACCGTGTAATGTTACGGTATTTTACAATATTTATGAGAGGGCTTGGATATTTAATCTATTCACATTTGCGGCAAAATTGAGCAAATTATAGTTAGTTTTACTTTTTAATTTTATTTTTTCAAATACTCACGACACCCTTGAAATTCTTCTATATGCCCCTTAGAGAGTCCCCCTCCCTCTAGGTTGAGAACCACCGCATTAAATGGAGTGTTACTGACTTTAGAGTTTTACTTTTTTCGAGTAATGAAGAACACGTATCCTCCTGGGTTTGTTCCCTAGATTCATATGGTTCTAGCGTTTGAACTATGTTGTGGCTATTGAGGACTGATTAAAATTTTTTAACATTTTTGAAAGGCAGGTGTTGAAGGATAATTTCGTCCATAAAGAAATGCATATAAACTTGCTATCCATGCAATTGATAAAATAAGTAAAACCTATCATCACAACAAATCAGGCAGTAAAATCGTCCACATTATTAATGCAAAAGAATCTGTTTACTCCTTGTTCCAATTTCACGTTTTCAAAACTTTATAAAAAACGGCTGAATCTCGAATTTTCTTTCATCCCGTAAAATTCGAGATATACAGGTTCTACACACTATAGGGAGCAAAATAATGCTCTGAATTGTTTGTTAGCGAAACTGAAGCCACTCTTTACTTTTTTTTTTTTTTTTTTTGCATAACCACTCGTAATCACGATAAATATCGAATACAAAAGCTGAAAGGAATTTTCATTGAAAAAATAAAATAATTAATAATAATTGAAAAAAAAAAAAAAAAAAAAAAACTGGCCAGTAAGTATGTGTAGCGTGTAGTTGTTTATGGGAAAACAATATTTCAAGTAGTTTTGAAAGCAAATAAATAAAAGAAAGTAGAACAAAAAACGTGAACATAAATACATATTGTTCGAGGAAACTGAAGTTTGGTATAGGAAGGGTAGCAAAAAATCTTTTGATTGATGATTGCTTTTTTCCAACTCCCAAAGAATTCTAAACAGCTCTCTCTTGAGAAGGATGCTTTATGCGGGACAAAAACCCTATTTAGAAGCCTTTACAGGGAAGAAATCCATCATCCATTAAATAATTAGAAGCAATAATTTAAGAATCTCTGGCACTTTCGACTGAAATGTAATCCCCTAGTCAAAGCAAAAGACCCAAATCATTCGTCAAAAAACTTTCAAATGTGCGGCTTCATTAAAGCCCGAGAACAAGTGACTCATGTCCGAATTAAGTCCTGAAGAAGTCTTTGGGAAACTGACGACAAAGAAAAGCACGTTCCAGATCTCCCATGGAGGATTAGAGTCCTTCGCGCCGGCACGGTGACAGTTTCCGGCCTCCGTCACGCCATTTCACGATCATTTAGGCAGTCCTGGATCATTATTTATTCAAGTTTGCTTGGCACCCTTGACGACCGTTCTCTGACGGCAGGGGGAGGGGAGAAATGCAGATAATTAGGGCTGGCTACCGTGCGAGGATTCACGCTCCCGAGTTTTCAGGTTCACGCACGGAGCCGCCGATTATTTGGCGTGAGTGTCTTTTGCCCGTGACTTCTTCGCAACCCTTCCGCGGAATTGAATTAGATACAATGTCTTCCAAGACCATCTGCAATCTTCTCGTCCACTTAGTGTTTTTATTTTTATTTCATTCTTCGGCTCTTCTGTTGAAAATAAGAGATCTGGTGTGTGAAATTATCTACGTAAGAGTCATGGGTTTGTCATTGCTCACGACACATCTCTACGTCATCGTGTTCAGTTTCACACCGCTTACTTTAAAAATCAATCAAAGTTATTCTCTTGTCTTACAGAAAATACGGGTGTGACCAGCTCCCCCCGCCTAATTTCGTTTTACTGTGTGTTTGAATATCTAATTATTAGTCTTTTTATTAATCAGATGCATATTCATGAACTTGAATTTTTTTTTTCGAAAATACGGTTAGTACTATTATTTGCATGCGCACTCATGTATGTGTGCGTGAACGCAAAAGAGCTATATATAGCTCTTTTGCTATGTATAGCATATGCATTCTTAAAACGCTATCTTATCCCAAAGAATAAAATTTCAATGGTTTAGTGGTTTGAAATAAAGATGTAAAAAATTGGGGAAGAAAATAAGTACATGACATAGAAATTAAAGTAAATCTATGTAAATAAAACAGAGAATATATTATGTGTAAATGGTATGTATGTTCCCTATCCAAATCCACAGCTTACATCGGATCTCGACCAAATTTAAGGGAGGTACTTGGGTATTTAAGGTAGGGAGGTACTTGGGCACCCAAGAAGGAACGTGGGAAAGGGGGGGGGGGATCAAACGCCAAAAAAGGAACCGAACCATTCGAATTTTAATTTTAGGACCCGAAAATGGCATTTTTCTAGTTGGAGGCGAAAAAATGCTAGCAAAAACTAGAATAAATATCCATAGAAATCCTACCCCATATTTTTCTGCATCAGATAAAATTAGTTCAAATGTAATTAGATCATGAATCAGAACTGTTTTTAATTAATTTCATGCTAAAATGTAGGCGAGCCTTCAATTACAATTTCATTGTTGATCACGGTCGTTGTTGAACAATGCTTTCATTAATTTTATTCTTAAATATGAACAAATAAAATTCTAGCTTTTGATTTGAGGCTTTTCCTGTAAACGGGGGATTTAGAATTTGCCCTTTTTAGTTATTTTCTCGGTCTATCCCCAGTTTCGCCGACATTTCAAATTTCCTCCCTCCCCCTTTAATATATCCAAAGGTATGGTTAAAACTAAAAAACAGAAAAAAAATATGGTATGCAGGGAAAAACAGTAAATAAATAAAGAAAAAAATGAAAAAAAACCACGCCGTACCTTTCTTGCAAGATTCTACATTGAACCTATCATTAATATTTATCTCTAAGAGAAAAATTTCTAGGATGGGAGTTGAGAAAGATTTCAATGGGACGTGTGTGTCCCATTGGTCTGTTTTAGCGTCCCAGTGATATATATCACGATACATATCCGATATTTATTTTGAAAATATCATGATACTTTGATATTTTCTTCTTTTAAAAAAAAATGTATTTTTAGTATAAAAATTATCATACTAATCATAATAATATTGCTCATTTATTATTAAAAATAACCAAAAAAGTTATGTGCTATATTTTTATGATGTATTAATATATCATTAATATTTACAATGTAATGAAATATTCCTTTTTTATTTAATATTCATAAAATTATTAGTAATGTAACAATTTTAATTAATATTAAAACTGCCTAATTAAGTATTATAAGTATTAAACATTGGTCAGGAAAAAAAAATGTCCTATGACTATGTACCGACTAATGCATACTTTTTATTTCAGAATCATATCTGTGTAAAAGTAGCTAACAAGAAAAATGAATAAAACAGCTAATGCTAAATTAACTCCATTAAAATTGATAAAAATGTTAAATGATATGAATGATAAAAGAAACCTTAATTTTAAGTCTGTATATTGTAATAACAATATAAGAAAATAAAGAGTGATTTGAAAATGCATTTACTATTTTGAAGACTAGTTTGTGCTGATTAAAAATATCGGATATATATCAAAATATCCGATATATACAAAATATCGGATATTTTCGATCTTTTGGAAAATATCATGATGTTTTCGAACTCTGGTTGAAAAAGAGAGATGAAATGAGAAGACATCTGCCTGCTCCAGCTAGGTTATTCACTACTCCAAAACTTCAATAATGAAATTAATTTCATTAAATAGTTGTTTTTGAAAAATTACATAGCTAAAACAAGTTTTGGAACATTATTCCCAATCTATATCGACTTTTTGTTCGAGAATTATTTAAAATTGTTTGAATTATCAAAATAATATTCATGAAATTTCCCATTAATATGATTTAACTTTCCAATTAAAGTAGGTTCAAAACTAGAGTTTTTTTAGTATTTTTTTGAAATCCAACCAATTTTTCTAGTTTTTCCAGATTTTGCCATTGTCCCGCCAAAATGAACAAGAAGCAACAAACAGGGAGTATAACAAAAATTTAAAATTAAAAACGTCTAAAGTTTATCGATTTATAACAAGACGTAAGAATTTTAATTGATTGCGATTAGGTTATTATTTTCTGATAAATTCTTGATTAAATAATGCATAGGAGGCATATGAATAAATTACAACCATGTTGTTGTACTTGGCCTCAAAGAAATAAATATGCTTTTTCTTCAAAGTTATGGGTCATCCAGGTATTAATACCAATGCATGACACTTTCTGCAACAGAATCATATCCCTTGTTACCCTGTTGCTGTAGATTTACGCAGATACAGACAATGGAGCGATAAAGTATCACGTGAAACATTTTTGTGAAACTTTTACACGTTTATCTTTTCTTTTACATGTTAGTTCATTTACGAAACATCCTTCTGCATTTGATGGACGGAGCGTGCGTGAAAAATATTGTCGCACAAAAACAATGCATCCGAACCGATGAAGTACAATAATAAAAAAAAAAAAAAATATTTGACTGTGGGGAGGTTTATATATTATATTACAAACATTTGAGAATTTGGAATTGACTTAAAATAAGCATTAGAATTTACGCTAGTGCTGGTGAAAAATGACGTGCCTTATATTGGCAGTAAGCTCGATTAATTTATTAAAGATTAAAGCCATTATTAAATAAACAAAGGAACACTAACTTTAAGCTGTCTTATCCGAAAATTACGTACAATTGCCCCCCCCCCCATATATATATATATATATATATATATATATATATATATATATATATATATATATATATATATATATATATATATATATATATATATATATATATATATATATATATAGATATAGATATAAAAGAAAACTGTGGGACAATTCCTTCACTTTTTATTGATAGATTTAATGAAGAAAGTAGTGCCTAAATTTCAGCTAAGCCTACAAAGGTTCGAGCTAAAAACGCAAATTACTCTCGCCGTAATTAAGTTACAGCATTGAAACAAATTGTTTAGAACGCGGAAAACTCTACCGTTTTCAAAGATATATAATACTAATTTGTGCAAGTAGTTTTTCACTCCACTATATTCGGGAATTTATGTGAAATTTGGGCCTAAATTGGAATAAAAAAAAGAACAGCAAATTAAAATATCGGATTTTTTTCGAATTATAGCCTTTGTTACTCAGTAAGAAAGCTCCTTTCATATAGTGAAGGAATTTTTCAAATAGGTGCAGTGGTTCCGGAGATTACCTGGAACATATAAACACACAAAAATTCGCCCTCTCTCTTTATAATACAGTTTGCTCTCTATTTAACGACTTTCAAGGGACCGTAAAAAATCGTCCTTAAATAGAATGCTTTTAACACTATAGTGGACCATCTGGGACCGCGAAAAGCCGTCGTTAAATAGAGAAAGTCGTTAAATAGAGCGTCGTTAAACAGAGAGCCAACTGTATTAGTATAGATAGCTATGTAATTTAAAGATTTTTTTCCCATCAAAACTATTAGATTTTAAGAAGTTTTATTTCAAATGCGAAAAGTAATACAAGCACGAAGTTTTGTTTGTGAAAAGTTTTGCACGCACGACATTTTGACTACGCGAATTTTGTCCAAGCGAAGGTTTGACCGTGCGAAGTTTTGTCCACGCGAAGTTTTGACCGCGCGAAGTATTGTCCACACGAAGTTTTGACTGCGCGAAGTATTGTCCAAACGAAGTTTTGTCCACGCGAAGTTTCGGCCGCGAAGCTTTGTCCGGCGAAGTTTTGACTTATTACCATTCCGAACGTAGTATTGATGCAACAAGATTCCAATGAACACACTTCATTGGCCTCAAAAACTGGGACAGATGACCACAGTAAACAC
Source organism: Uloborus diversus (assembly GCF_026930045.1). Classification (NCBI taxonomy): domain Eukaryota; kingdom Metazoa; phylum Arthropoda; class Arachnida; order Araneae; family Uloboridae; genus Uloborus; species Uloborus diversus. The sequence continues at coordinate 149,108,852 of NC_072739.1, read as the reverse complement.
AATTTTCAATTCAAAGTTTCACTTCAAATTTTTATGGAAAAACACGCGAAATATAAAAAAATTGGAAATTTTTGTTCAACGGTTTTTTTTGAAAGAAATCATCATAATAATAATAATAATAATAATAATAATAATAAAAAACGGCTTTACGTTTCATTTTGTCTTGTTTGTTCTGCTAATTAGCTATTTTTACTGTCAACTGTTTTTTCTCGTTGCTGTTATTGGATATCTTTACATTTAAAAGCTTTTTTTTTTTTTTGTATTGAAAAAGGTGTTTCTTGAAAACCCAAAAATAGTGTATTGCAGTAATCTGCAAATTTTGCACAATTTAACGTTGTTATATATTGTTTCACTTTTTTGCACAAAGGTTTTTTTTTTTAGAGAGGGTTAAAACCCTCGTTAATTAAGTCAATTATTTATTCTTCAAGCAAATGAATGGATCAATCGATAATTTTGAACTTAGAAGAGAAGAGGGAGCAATGCTCCTTTACTTAAGTGAAGAGGCTTTCCTCCCCCTATCCTTGGCGATGGAGATGAGGAGGCTATTAACTCTTTAAGAATGATTATAATAACTAAACTGCAAAATTTAGTTCATAATTGAGGTAGTGAGAAGCAAAGGAATGAAAGTGAACATTTTCAAGTCTTGAGTAAAACAAGTTTAAAGATAATGTCCTAGGTTGACTTTCATTGAAAAGTTTTTCTAAATCATGCTGTATAACAATCCCTATCAGAGCTACTAGTACTATCTCTCTCCCCCAAGACAGAGGAGAGGTTCACCTACCATGTGTACTGGTTATCTCCAAATTTTTAATGCTGCCACTTTCAGCCCTTTGATTCTTACTACCTCAATTGACATTGAGAAATCTACAAAGGTACGAAAAGTGATACTCAAATATCTATTACATTTTAGTATTTTGTTAAAGATTTACTTCTAATTTTAGTTTGTTTGCTTAAGTTTGTTTTTGCTTCAGTTTGTTTACTTAAGAACGTTCGGACTTAGCTTAAACCCTGTTTTGAAGTCTAAAAAATAAGAAGTGATGCATTGTTGGATAGAAGTGACCCACTCTGTTTAAAATTGACTCAAATTATTGTACGTAAATTTTGCTGTCATAAGAAAGTTTATCAATAAAAAAGTAGTTTAAAGGATTAATTCAAATTATTTCATCTTACTTTCCAACCTCCTAATATGCCGAATGTATGGTACAGGAAAAAAATGGTTGGTAAATAATATTAATCGTTAAGCTTTGAGAAGGAATGCAATTTTTGATTGCCTAAAGTATTTTCCGTATAGCAGGAAAAGTTGGCAGTAAGTTTGAAAAGCCCACAAACTTTAAATTAATAACAGATATTTTCAATTTAGCGAATGAAGCAAACGTAATGGACAATTAATCAGGTTAATGATTAATTAATTAGGTAGATATTTTGGAATAATCAAATGCACTTAGAGATTAGAAGACGTTCAAACTAATCAATGCAAGATTGTACAACTCGTCAAAATTTGGTGCAGATCAAAGGGAAAATTAGGTGCTCGTGGAAAAGTTCTCAAAAAAAAATGGGGGGGGGGGGGGGACAGAAATGAATTTGTCGCCAGGCCATATAGCTGCATATGTGATATTGTGGAGAAAAACTAAGTGAAGAACAAAACAAAATAGCTTTTATTTCTCTAAGTTCATTGAAGAATGAATGTGCCTACTGTTTATTACTTCTTTGCCCCCTCCCCCCCCTTTCTTTTTTAAAGTTCAGAAGAGCCATTTTCCAAGTTTATGTTCAAAACTAAACGTCCATAGGTAATACAATACGTTACAGAAACCTTGTGGTACTAATTAAGTATAAATGGTGAGTTTTTTGACATTTAGAAATTTTAGAACATGAATCAGGACATCAAATGTTTAATTAGTTTACAAGAAATTAAGTACAAAAGAAAAAAAATAATCTTTTTTTTTTGATAATTTATTATTAATCATCAAGTGCTGATCAACTAAGTTTTATTTTTACTCAAAAGAAAATAGAAACTTCAAAAATCGTGACACGGAAGGCTTTTTAGATTAATAAAATTACTAGTAACTTATTGTTTTAGTTATTAAAAAAAATATTCAGAATTAAAAAACTGGATTGAGCAATTTTTACATTCGTTACTATTTTAATAGCATAACAAATTGATTTGCAGTAAAATTTATACTTATTTTAACTAATTCAATTGATAAAGTGTAAATTATAATTATTTTACTATGAGGAAATTTTGTGTTTATTAAAAATATCAAATGTCAGTATTTGAGTTTTCGACTTGTTTTTAACACGTAACGTCGTCAAGTCAAAAAAAAAATTTTTTTTTCTTGGAAGTCAAAGGCCCTGCTTAAATATGCTAGCATTTGTAAAATTAGGTGCTAGATTTTTCTGATATTTTAAATTATTACGCGATTAGTATAATGCATTGCATACAAATACAGTGGCTCCCAAAAGTCTTCGTACACCTACGACTTTCAACGAAATCGGCCCCAATCCATTGGTTAGAATTAATATTTCGGAATAGGTATTTAATTTTAAGATCTATGATTAATTTTTACCAAAACTACATGAAAAGTTTTTAAAAAATTTTAAAACTTAATTTTTAAAAAATCAAACACCAAAAAGTGCCGGAAATTCTATGTCACAAAAGTCTTCGTACACTTTATAAAATGTCTATTTATTATTGAGTAATCTAACTTTTTATTAAGTTATTAATTAGTAGAATGTTGTACAGTATTCATAACACCATTTAAACGTCTGGGAATAGATTTCATTCTTTCTCTTTCCCTTTTTTTTTGCGTAGTTTCTGAGTAAGTGTTCAACCACACTTCGAGTCTTACTGTTTCTAGCTCTATTTTCGTTTTAAAGCCGTATTTTCGTAATCTAGCCTATAGATATCTCTAAATACGTTACATTAGGTTCAAAGCTGGAGATTGAGGGTTTTTTTTTCTGAATTTTAGGACGATTTTTGAGGCACTAGACGCAAACGTTGAAAACCGAGTTCTTCATATCGTTATCTTGATAAAAAACAAAGTTGTTTCCAATAACCAAATTTTTGGTTAAGAGTTCAAAATTGGTTTTTAAAATATTTAAAGGAACAGTATGATTCATTATTTCATCAAAAATTTCCAAACTACCAAGTCCTGATGCTGATATGCACCCTCACACTAGAACACATCCACCGTCGTGATTAACTGATCCAACTAAGTTCTTAAGATTAAGTTCCTAATTTTTTCTTCTACTTACAATTATGCAACAATTTAACCAAAAATGTTGAATTTATTTTTATCTGTAAACAAGACGTAATTCTAAAACGTTTTTAGCTTATTAATCCTTGATTTTGTGACGAAAAGCGTAAGCTTTGTGTTTTTCGTGCGAACAAGAAAATTTCTGCGGGAAGAGCTATTTAATCCAGCTAATCAGAGAACTTTTAAAATTTTAGGTGAAAATTAAACGTAAAATTTTTTTAAAACTCTGTAGAAACTTTTACAGCACTCAAATGTGTATTTTTAATAATTTTTTCAACTTCAAATCTCTGATCACGTTTTGTCAACTTTGCCGGTTGACCTTTTCTTACCTTGTTTTCGGTCCGATTCCTTTGTTTAAAGCATTTTATCAAACAATCTACTATACAAACAAATAAATTAACTAATTTAGAGTCATTTCAAACCAATTTACCGCAACTGTGGGAAACAAATTCGAATCTTGAATGGTGTTTGGGGTTTTTTACGAATACCAGTGATTTTATAGCAATAAGCACAATATTAAGAAATAAATAAACAAAAAAATAAAACCAAATGACTTATAAGGGTCAACACAATGCAAAAATAATAATAAAACGGCATATGATAATTTTAATCATGAATTTATTCGAAAATATTTGAGTGTACGATGACTTTTGTGGCGTGTTATTTCTCTGTCTCTTCGTTTTCTGACCCATTTCAAAAAGTAGATCCGTTAATATTTTGAAAAAACCAATGGGTTGTGTTTAGAATGACATAGGAATGATGTGAAAAAATATTGGACTCCATATTCGAATTCAGTTTCGAGTTATTTTGGTTTTACTAAAAAATTTCAAAGTGTACGAACACTTTTGGGAGCCACTGTAGGTCGAAACTGAGGTCTGTCAGGTCATTTAAATTTCTTAGCATTTGTATAATAGTTGCTAGATTTTCCTGATATTTTAAATTCGTATGTGATCAGCAGAATGCATTGCATACAAATTCAAATACGTCAAAACTAAGGTCTGTCAGATCATTTAAATTTGTTAGCATTTGTACAATTAGGAGCTAATTTTTCTGACGTTTTAAATTATTACGTGATTAGTAGAATGCATACTAATACTAATACGTCAAAACTAGGGTACGTCAAACCATTTAAATTTATTATAGTATTTGTATAATTAGGAGCTAGTTTTTTCTGATATTTAAAATTATTACGTGATTAGTAGAATGCATACTAATACTAAATACGTCAAAACGGAGGTCTGACAGATCATTTAAATTTGCTAGCATTTGTATAATTTAGTTGTTAAATTTTTCTGATCTTTGAAATTATTATGCGATTAGTAGAATAAGAATGTATACAAATATGTCAACACTGATGACTGACAGATTACACTGTTCGGCCAAAAAAACCCTTCAAAATGCTTCTGACATTTCGTCGGCTGATTATTATGTAAAATGACCCCCTGAATCCGAATATGACCTCCGTTTATCCCTATACTTACCTTTTCTTTTTTTAAAGCCCCCCTCCCCCCAAGTTTTTTTCAATTTTCCTTAGTTTCAGAGTTTTATTTTTTGGAGGTGAAAGAAGCTTTATATTAACTACTAACTAGTTTTGGCGGGCAAGAGAGGTTCGAAGTTTAAGATCATGAACACCGATAGCAAAAGGGGGGACTTGGGGAGTATAACCCCCCTCCCCCCAAATATTAGAAAAATTACAAAAAACGATCTTTGTATTGTTTTTTTTTTTTAAGATGTTTTTAAAAAAAATTTCGGTGCAGAATGAGAGTATAAAACTCGCTTCTATGACTCCCATGTCCAAAAAAAATTTTGCGATATTAAAAAAAAAAAAACTGTCTTGTGAATGTCGCACGTTGCATACGAGTTGAATCGCAGGTCTTCATTCAAAAAGGCCTTCTTCTGGCTGATTCTTATGTAAAATGACCCCTTGTTTCCAAATACGACCACCTTTCCCCCATCACGTCCCCATATGCACAAGATTTTGAACTTAACACATCTCAAGTCATTCAAAATAATGCTTGCGGTTATTATAATGCTCTTTTCCCCCTCCAAATAAAAAAAGGGCTCTGGATCACAGGAGGAGAGGGGGAGGTTCTAAAAAGGGGGCGTGATGGGGGGATAGGTGGTCGTATTTGGAAACAAGGGGTCATTTTACATAAGAATCAGCCAGAAGATTGTCTTTTTGAATGAAGACCTGCGATTCAACTCGTATGCAACGTGCGACATTCACATGATAGTTTTTTTTTTTTTTTAATTATTATTATTTTTTTTTTTTTTTTTTTACATCGCGAAAAATTTTTTGGACATAGGTGTCATAAAAGCGAGTCTTATACTCTCCTTTTGCACCAATTTTTTTTTTTGCAAACATCTTTTTAAAAAAAAGCAGAATAAAAAGATCGTTTTTCGTAATTTTTCTAATATTTTTTGAGGGGAGAGGGGTATACCCCCCCAAGTCCCCCTTTTTGCGATCAGTGTCCATGATCTTGAACTTTGAACCTCTCTTTCCCACCAAAACTATCTTAGCTGTTAATATAAAGCTCCTTTCGCCTCCAAAATAATAATAATAATAATAATAATTGCTCTAAAACTAAGGAAAATTGAAGAAAACTTGGGGGGCTTAAAAAAAATGGTATGCATAGGGGGGGAAAACGGAGGTCATATTTGGATTCAGGAGTCATTTAACATTAGAATCAGCCGACGAAATATCAGAAGCATTTTGAAGGGTTTTTTTTTTTTTTTTTTTGCCGCACAGTGTTATTCTTAACAAAATCCTTTTGACTCTTAATTTTTCTTTAAATAGTTTTATTTTTTAAAAATGTTCGCAAATTAATTTAACTGAATTAAAAAGTTTATTCATCAAATGTCTAATTAAAACGATATTTTCCATTAACATAGTGTCAATGAAAAAGTTTTAAGTTTGATGCATCATAGTAATTTTTAATGCTACCTGAAAAGATTGGATTTCTAAACGATGTTTCTCACAAGGGAGGTTGGGGGAGTTGAGGCTCGTTGGACAGGTTACAAGTCTCTCAATTAGTATTTATATTTCTTTTTAATCTCATTTTGTGTTAATAGTAGGTCCTAGTGGTTCTTCAAATCCTTCGATGAAATCATACCCTACGGAGGTAAAGTAAGACAAACAACGTTAGAAAAAGCACAAATTTGCAAATTACAGCAGACGGTTACTGACATTTTCTTTTCTTTTTGTTTAAGCTTCTGCTTAATCTTTGTCCAATTGAATTCTTTCTTTCTGGGTTTCGTACCTAAGAGAAAGCTCTTGGCCTTTGCTTGCATTCCTATTGGTTCCTGATTGGTTTATAACTTTGTCATTGGTGTTTGGCTAATCCGCTGTTTTTATCTTTTATGCTGCATGCTTGTCTGCTCTTAGCTTTCGTCGGATGTCTTTTCATCCATAAGCTCATTATTTTTTGCATTGAAAAAGGCGTTCCCTGTAACGCCGAAACACATGTCTGCTGTAATTTGCAAATTTGTGCTTTTTCTAACGTTGTTTGTCTTACTTTACTGTTCAGCACAAAGGTATTTATTTATCTTCTACGGAGGTGTTTTACTGTTTTTATTGCAGCAAGAATGCTAGTACAGCTGAATAACATACAGAAACCAGCAACTTTATTTTTATAACTGGTTTCATTAAAATTGTCGTAATGGATTGAATTCCAGTCATAAGAAGAGTTATTTTATCAAATAACTGTTTTCTTAGTTTCCTGACTAAGGACGAAAAAAAAAAAAAAAAAGGAAAAAGACTACATTTTTTTAATCCCAGAGTACAATGTATGTTGATCTCCTTTTTGGGAGTATGTAGGAATACAGACCATCTACACCTAAAAAGTAAATTTAAGACATTGATTTCTATCAGATACACAGACAGTTTTTTTTTTTTAGTTATTTTTTTTTTTTAAAGTTATGAAACACTTCTTGACATTTTTTAGAGGAGTGAAATATTTGAAAACAGTGAAGGTCATAATACACTGAAATTCCGTTACAACGAATATCAATACAACAAAATATCCATTGCAACAAAATAAACTTACAACTTGAATGTCATCGTAAAGAATTTACCATAACAACGAATAAAATTCGTGGTTCCAGGAAATTCGTTGTAACGAGATTTCACTATACAGTCAAATACCGTTACAACGATCTCCAAGGGACTACCACAAATTTTAATCGTAGTAACTGGAATTTCGTTGTAATGGAATTTCAAGAAATTTGGGCTGAAAATTTATTTTGTTGAAACAGATATTTCGTTGCATTGGTATTCGTTGTAACGGGATTTCACGGTAGTGATCAATGATCAATTCCATAAAACTCTTATAATCAAATGATAAATGTGACAGATTTTTTTCTTTCTTTCTTTCTTTTTTTTTTTTAAGCTTTTAATTTGAATAGTCCATTTTCTGCCAAAACAAGAAATCGGCTCGGGAGTCGTCCAGTATTCATCTCAGAAATATTCATTAGAATATTCTTTGCCAACTGAAATATACATTAGATTTTAAATATAAGTTATAAAAGTTAATTGTTTGAGATTTCTTTTTTAATATTTTTTTGCATTTAAAAATAATTACTGCTTTAAATTTCTTTTAACAATCAAACATGTTTGTTCGGAGGCAATAATAAATTCAACAAGCTTTATTGATACTAAAAATTTATGCTTTTTTATTTCAAATAGAAAAATTTCCCATCACATTAAAAGATTACATTTCGTTACATTACAATATCGAATAACATACAATCATTTTTGTAATCGATGTTCTTCGTGTAATGTTGGCAGAAGCACCCCGGTGTTGGAGCTCCATAGTCTATTTTTAAAAGTTCTGCTTTGAAACAAATGTTCAAAAAAGAAAAAGAAAAAGAAAGCGATCAGAACACGTTAAAAAATCTTTTTTAAAATGAAAAATATGAAGTTAATTTTATGTGAAATATCCGACTCAAAATTATTTATTTTTTGACGAGTTAAAAAAAGAAAACTAGAAAGACGAACCAATGTGCTCTGACATTCCTATCGGGAAAAAAAGGACAGCACTGCATTTATGTCGAGAGAAAATAATGTAAAAACTTATTCCTAAATTGTGCAGCAGATGTAGCAGCTTTGTCTAGAACTCATTCCGGTAATGAATGAAAAATGATAAAATTAAGGTAAAAAATTGCAAAAGCACTCGAATGGAGAAATTTCATTTATTCTTGGAACCTTAAAACTTTTTCTACGTTGAAAGTGGCAACAAATTTGGTTTAAACACATGAATTACCATTTTTTCTGCCCACATTTGTGAAAAACTTTTGAAAAGCATTAATTCCCACTCACATTCTAGTCACTCACGGGCGCATTTAAAGGAGGTGCCGTTAGAGCCCCGCGGGTTTAATACTGACCGGCCAAAGATCCTCCGTGTTTGCTCAGGTGATTGGTGCACGTTAAAATTTGGTGTGGTCAGCCGACCAAGTTCTCATCAAAAATTAAAGCCTCTACCGGGCCTGGATCAAGAGTTCTTAGGCCCCAGGTCTAGATAAAAATTATCGAAATGTTGATAGACGGTGCTTCCATCTATTTGTTAATGTATCGATTATTTAAAAAAAAAAAAAATCAAAAAGCTTCATAACAGCACTAATAGACAAAAACGGCTTTTAAAATGATTAAAATAATGTCAAGAGCTGCACTTGATTCTATTTTCCCCCCTTTTTTAAGAGATGAAACAAAAATCAGAATTTAAATCAAATGCAGTTAAAGGCTAATTTTTTTTATCAAAAGGAGACATATCCATTTTCCAAAGATGTTCAGGAGATGTGAGGGGGGGACGAACTGGGCTAGAGCAAAATAATTTTATCACCTGTTTTCAGTACAGAATGGGGTCGTTTCCAAAATTTTAAAAGTATTTTTTTTTTTGAAAGAGCATGCTTAAAAACATAGGATCTGGCCATTTTTTAAATAATTGGTTTAAGTTTAATATTTTTAAAAAAATACTTAAATCGGTGCGCTTTCATTCTTTACGTTTCTGCCAATGACATCACAAATGATGAAATGCCATTCAGTGTTGTCATTCACAGAGCAAAATATTTAATACGCATCTTTACTCACGTGTATTGGTAACGATATGGTTGATAGCAAGCGTAGAGCGTAATTTTAATTCGCTTCTTGATTATCATAACGTGGAAATGCGGAAGAAAGATGCGCCAAATAGCATCATTTGTGACGTCATCAAGACCACTAACTGTAGGGAAAAGGAAAGTATTTTCAGGGTCCATGTTTTTTTTTTTTTTTTTTTGCTTATTCTATCAATTTCAATGACTAAAAGTACTACTTTTGACTGAAGGAAACAACCCCATTAGCACAAAAGCACAGCAAATCATGGCCCAAAGTAAGAAATGTTTGTGTAAAAAATAAAAATAAAGAAAGAAAGAAAGAAAGAAAAACTAAGGCTATATCGCCATCTTAATTTTAGATATGAGCAGGGCCTGATTAAGATATCGAGGGGCCCTAGGCCAAATACTTTTTTGGGGCCCTCTGTATTATTCAAACTTTACAACTTTAGCCATTGGCTGAAACAATTTTAGCGATAGACTAAAATAAGTTCAGCCATTCGGGGGCCCCTAAATATTGGGGGTCCTAGGCCACGGCCTAGTTGGTCTATTCAGTAGTCAAGCCCTGGGTATGTATCCTTTTGAACGAAAACCTGAATGTTGAGAATTCCAATTTCACCGAAACGTAATATTTCACCTTCTCATATTCTCTTATTGAAGTACATGAACCTAAAACTAGCAGATTAAAATTTGAGGATTTTGGGCACGTGTTCTTTTGAATCTAAAAGTCTTCGTACAACAAATTCGTTCAGGATATGTCCCCTTTTGTTCAAAATAAAAAATGTAGAGGGCGAATTTGTTACCTTTAATCAAAAAGTCAAATTGTACCCTTAAATAAAATAGGATTTGCCTCGTCTGGACTTCTTGAGAGTAAATGATTTGATTAAGATCATCTGCAAGATTTAGAAAATGTTACAAAATTAGTTTTTTTTTAAAGTGGATATGTTCCCTTTTTATAAATTATTCTACAATTTATTTAACAATGTACTTGAAGGTTCTAAAGATTTTTCATTGTTCTTTTAAGAAAACAGTCCCAGAACACAGCAGTATCAGGCCACGGCCCCTAACTCCCACACTTTTTTTGATTCCCCCCCCCCCCCCCCCTCCAACTTTTTTCGTGCACCAACCGTCTATGAGACCCGCTAAGCTTAAGTTTTTCAAAAAAAAAAAAAAGTTAGAAGTTATATTTAGTACAAAAAATATAAAAATGAAGAAATACACTATAATCGAGTGTATACGACGAAGAATTTTTTCAAAACAAAATAAATAATAGGTACACAATGTTGTATATTTCTGAATGAACCTGAATTCCTGAAGTAATTTTACTGCAACGAATGATGATTCAGAAACAGTGTTCTGTTTACCTGAATGGGCATTAAAATGTGTTCCAAATGAGCTCTATTAAGAAAAAAAATGTGCTCAGAATCTGTTCCGCTCAGGATATTTCTGAAATTTAAACTTAGGAACACCTTTGAGAAAAGATTGGAAAAGGGGGAGGCATTCGAAAACAGATTGGAAACGCATTTCTGCGCACTTCTTTTCAATGCATTTTGATTGACTATTGATTTCTTGTTCTTAGCTTTTAAATTCGTTTCGCAGAGGTATTTAAACTTTAAATCCTACAACGGAACAATCAATTACACACTTAATTATAGTATGGAGTAGCGCTCATTTTCGGACAAATATGCTAAAAACTTTGGTTTACCAAAATTTTGTTAGCAAATAAAAAAAAGGTATTTTTTTCTTTTTTTTTTGTGCTTTTATAATATTTGCGCTTCACAGTAAATATATTCAACAAGCATGTCGTTCGGCATTCCAAATATTTTTTAACATGTTCCGACCAGTTCCTTTAGACTAAAAAAAAAAAAAAAAAACCTTGGCGGCTAGTTTAGTTCTTTTTAAACACGACTTTCAGATTAAATATACACTTGATTTTTCTACTTTGACATCTCCAGGTGCGCCCACCTCCCAAGAGCAATGATGTCTCTTCCTAAATACCACAAAGAACCTTTTACCTACCTTTTGAGGGGGGCCCCACAAAACCTCCTCAAAAGAAAAAAAAAGCCCCTAAAATCAGCCCTTTCTCTAAAAATTTCAATAGCACAGTCTGCGCCATGATCCCCCAAGCACCCATGGTATCTGAGGAATAATTTGTTTGCCATCTTAATGTTTTTGCAATTTTTGTCGATCTCTGTTAATCGATTCAAACAATAAATCCCCCCCCCCTCCTCATGACGATGATCCCCCTCATCTCTTCTCAAGAATGATAAAAATTAAGAGTCGTACTGCCTAAGCAATTAGTGCAATCATTTAATACATAATCAACTCATAAAGTTAAAATAAAAAAAAAGAGAGAGAGAACAACTTATAATTGCATAAAATTGCAGATTACTACAATTTTGTGGAATATCACGTCGTTATTTCCTTCTTTACTTTTCAAGCACAAAGGTATTTAATTCACTTTCACTCATAAAGTATTTAATTATCGCGAGTATGATCATCTAATCGTAAATACAAATCAAAAGTTCCTACCTTGGAAGGGGTAAGTAGCAGGATATAAAGGCCTGAGTCCAGATATACAATCAGTAGTCCATCTAAAACAGGGGGCCATATCTGTCCCCTGAAACTGCTCCACACTACGGGAATCCAGAATTAAAAAAACACGTTCTTCGAACGAGGACAAACAGTCAGCTCGTGTTCTGTCTGCCTACCGTCACTGAATATCAACACAACACAATCGTTGCCAAATCGGTTTTACCAAAAACTAAACTGCACAAGAACTGCTTTGACTGGAGGCGGAGCTTGACGAAGCAGAACACAACTTCTGATTGGACGGCGGTGAGAACAGAGGGATTTTTTGCGCGGTTCCCGCCCACTTGCAGTGAAAAGAACATGCGGTCAGAGCGAGCCGCGCTAGTCAACTGTCAATAACTTTTTGAAAAGAGGGTAAGCTAAGCGACCCCCCTGCAAAACGGGGCGTGTTGAAAATGTCATTCTGCTGTCAACCGCTAGGTAGTAATCCCTAAGAAAATGGATAGTAATCCAGAGCATTGCCACTGCTGATGTTATTTTTCAAAGGTGTTAAATGTTTGAGCGATTACCGAAAACCCTAAAAAAAAGTTGCTTCGAATGCATATTATTCAAAGGACACGCTTTGAAGTGAAACTAATATTTTTTGCACAAAAGAAGTAACGGAAAATCGAAACATTATGTTTGATGAATTTTATGGGTATTTTCAAAAATGAACCAGTCCTTCAATGAAGGGTAGTAAGTTTGCGTCACTTTTTCTTTTTTTCGTCGACAGTATGTTTACATCTTTCCGGATTTCGCAAGAAGTTATGCTGAAAAAAAATTCCTGATGACGTCAGTGATTTAATTTCAGCAATTGGATTACTAGACCGGGATCTGAAGGGGGTTGAGCATGCATGGAAAGGCTGACGCAATATTATTTCTGATTATTGTTACAGGCACGATGGTGATTATGAAACCACATGTCGTCGCCCCCCTGGGTGGTCGACAACCCCGGGGGAGGGGGGAAAGCAGTGAGGGGAGTCGTTTGCTAAAACACTCATAACTCGCGAACTATTTGAGATAAAACACTGAAAAAAGTGGATATCGACGCAACAAAACAAGGGCTTCATAAAAGCTAAATATGATTACGGACCTATCTTTGTTGGTGTCTGAGTAAAATTCCATTTTTCGCAAACAAGCAAAATTTTTGAATAAAATGCGCAAAACAAACTTTTTTTGACCAAAATAAATTCCAAATCAAAATTGTTTGATTATTTTTTCAAATGAAGTCCAAAATATCATTATTCAGTTTGTTAAAATCATTTAAGTACTGTTAACGCGTTGAAAAACAAAATGACAGTAGCAAGCTCGAACACGATTTGCATTATAGTTCAGGATCTGAAGGGGTATTTTGAGCATGCATGGAAGAACTGACGCAAAATTATTTCTGATTAATGTCACAGGCACTATAGTGATTATGAAACCACATGTTTTCGCCCCCCTGGATGGTCGACAACCCCGGGGGAGGGGGGAAGTTAGTGGGGGGAGCCGTTTGCTAAAACACTCATAACTCGCGAACTATTTGAAACAAAACACTGAAAAAAGTGGCAATCGACGCAACAAAACAAGGGCTTCATAAAAGCTAAATATGACTATGATCATATCTTTGTTAATTTCTGAGTAAAATTCTATTTTTCGCAAACAAGCAAAAAATTTGAATAAAATACGCATTTTTTTTTTTTTTTTTTTTCAAATTATCAAAATTATTTAACTGTTTAAGGAACCAATACAATCTGAAATATCATTATCCAGTTTGTTTAAAATTACTTAAATATTATCAAAGCGTTGAAAAGTGAAATAAAAGCAAGCTCAAAAAGCATTTGAGGTAATTCACAAAAGGAAAAAAAAAAACAAGTTTGCGGAATGTACCTTGAAGACTCGACATAAACCAAAGTAAATTTTGTGGCTCTCCTGTTTTGGTGGTTCTATTTCGTAATATTATCAAAACAATGTCCCAGTTAAGTTATTACTTAATTACTTAACCTTTAACGCATTATAGCTGTTTAGTATATGTCACAATGGGACTTTTTTTTTTTTAATTAAAACTTGGAAATTTGCAAGTACAAAGTAATTACGGAAAGGATAAATGATCAGGATAACCCTTTTGCAGATTTTACACCTGAGTTATGAAACATAGTGAGCGAGGCTATTGCCACATAAGCAGCATCAAAATTTCAGTGGAACGTTCAAGAAAATGTGAATAGTCTCTTATCCAGAAAAGTCCTGCAATGGCAATGTCTTCAATAGCGACTGCAAAACAGCAAAAGAAAACCAAAAAAACATTTAACCTGGGAAACGTTAGCTCAAAAGTGATGTTAGTACATCTAAAAATCATTCCCGTACAATAAACCCAATGCTAGGTTAGGTTCATCAGAATGGCTCACTGAAGCAAAGCGTGAGGTCCGATTTCGTGAATGTAATTGAAAATGATACTTCTTGCAGCAAAACTCTGGAAGAAGCACCCTATTCTAAGAACAAAGTTCAAGTTATCGATGGAATGAATGACTCTGGTTCATAATATCCGAAACACTACTTTCAAATGTAGCAAAGATTTTGCAGGTCTCCAAATAAAAAATAATAAAATTTTCTCTCCAATTGTCAAACTACACGAGTGGACCTTAAACACGATCGGTACATCTCACTGTCGTTTTCATAACTTGAAAACCAGAAGTTCCGGAAAGTGCATTACAATAATTTCTTGTCATTTCCATCAGAAATAAATATAATATCAGCTCTTTACCATGCTCCTGCAATTCTTTCCAACATGTGCTAAGAAGTATTGCTCAATACTGTACTATTGAATCAATTCCCCTGTACCTTAGCAGTGCCTTTAGATGTAACCAAGTTTGGGTTTCACTTGAATGAAAATAAAACAATAAAGCCCCACACCTTATGATGCAGCCAGTGTTACCAGATAGTTTAATTCCACACTGCGCAGGCAAAAGCTGTAAATAATCTTGTAATTGTTTTATTAATAATTCATCTTGCTGTAAATACTGTGCTTTTAAGGCTAAAGCAAAAATCCATAAACTACAAAATACTCGGAAGAGAACGATTCAATAGAACAATTACAAGTCAACAAAAAAGAGTATGATCCAGCTTTCAGAATTTCTGATATATTAATGCTTTATGTATGCATATTGATATTCTACAATTATTTTTTAATGCGCATTATTTTACTAATTTTATTTAATTAGTTTTCTTAGAACTCTAGTGTATAATTTTATATTTATATTCGTTTTCATAAAAGCTCAAGCTTCTCATTTTTTATATTGATTTAGTACATATTATTTCTTGTTTCATTGTTCTTTGTTGAGTAAATTATAAAAAGCAATATCCGCAAAACAGTACCCGCAATACCCGCAATATTCTTTTGTGCAAATTGAAAACACAAATTAATAGAAATAAATTAAAATTATATTTGAATTGAAACTACTCTGGGCCTGGTTCCCTAGTTCCTCTCAAATTTAAAGCAGTATATAACAAAATTAAAGCCATAGTTAAATACTTTGCAATTAGAATAAGTTTGTAAACTGAAGAAAGAATAGTTCGTCATAAGGATAATAAGGCTATTTTTTTCTCCTTAGCATACTGCCGTTTTGTTCAATGCGCTAACTTAGGCAAGTGCTTGCATTTTCTATTTCGCTTTTTAACGCTCACGTTGGTAATAATTAAGTAGTTTTAAACAAACTGAATAATGAAATTTCAGGTTTTATTGATTCCCTAAACGGTTAAATAATTTTAAAAAAGAACTTATCTTCGACAAAAAAGCTTTTTGTATTTTATTCAAAATTTTTGCATGGCTGCTAAAAAAGGAATTTTAATTAAAAACCAACAAAGATAAGACCATAAACATGTTTAGGTTTTTCAAGCCCTTGTTCTGTTGCATCTTTTGCCACTTTTTTCAGTGTTTTATTTCAAATAGTTCGCGAGTTATGAGTGTTTTAGCAAACGGCTCCCCACACTGCTTTTCCCCCTCCCCCGGGGTTGTCGACCATCCAGGGGGGCGAAGACATGTGGTTTCATATTCACTATAGTGCCTGTGACATTAATCAGAAATAGTTTTGCGTCAAGTCTTCCATGCATGTTAAAAATACCCCTTCAGATCCTGAACTATAATGCAAATCGTGTTCGAGCTTGCTACTGTCATTTTGTTTTTCAACGCGTTAACAGTACTTAAATGATTTTAACAAACTAAATAATGATATTTTGGACATTATTTGAAAAAAAAAATCAAACAATTTTGATTCGGAATTTATTTTGGTCAAAAAGTTTGTTTTGCGCATTTTATTCAAAAATTTTGCTTGTTTGCGAAAAATGGAATTTTACTCAGGAAACCAACAAAGATAGGTCCATAATTATATTTAGCTTTTATAAAGCACTTGTTTTGTTGCGTCGATTGCCACTTCTTTCAGTGTTTTATCTCAAATAGTTCGCGAGTTATGAGTGTTTTAGAAAATGGTTCCCCCACTGCTTTCCCCCCTCCCCCGGGGTTGTCGACCACCCAGGGGGGCGACGACATGTGGTTTCATAATCACCATCGTGCCTGTAACAATAATCAGAAATAATATTGCGTCAGCCTTTCCATGTATGCTCAACCCCCTTCAGATCCTGGCCTATACGGTTTGCGTTAAATGTTATCAGCGCAATCCTAATTTAATTTTCAGTGCATTCCTGATTTGTATTGAAAGCAAGGGCGCCCATATGGGGGGAAAGGGGGGCTCGAGCCCCCCCCCCTTAGAAATAAGAACTTTCTTGTTTTTGGTACTTTTTTCTTCACAAAAATGTAAAAATATTTCTTCTCCAGCCATTAATGAATAAGTAATTAAAAAAGTCCAATTTTAATGACTCTAATCTCTCCTGAAATTGGTTTTCATTTGGAAAATATCATGCTAAATCATGGTTAAAATATCTGAGCCCCCCTCCTTACAATTTTGCATATGGGCGCCCATGAACTTCATTGATTTTATAATTCATTGATTGTATGTTATTCATAATATTATAAATGTACAAAGAAACTGTTTCTTACAGTGTAGTACCTCAAATTTTAGGCATTTTTTACTGTAATTCAAATTTAACAAAGTGAAGCAGTTGAACATACTTACATCACATTGTTATTTGATTACTTATTTCTTAAAAAGAAAAAATTAATTTCTCATGGTATAAATATTTGGATGTAAATAACATTAATAACTTCATTAGTTAGAAACAAAAAATTTCACATTATTTTTAAAGAATCATATGGCAACCTAATGTAAATTTTGTACAACTGTTTTTTAATAAACGTTTTCATTAGTTTAAAAATATAGATTTATTTTTTTCCCGTTACATTTATACTTACTGTAATACAACCTAGAATATCACAAGAAGTGGTGGGTAAGTTTGCTTTAGAACAAGGGTCTCCAACTTTTTTCACTCGTGGCCACATTGTAAATTTTTGGAGGCGAGGCGGGCCAGTCCAACAATATTTTAGCTCAGATGGTCTATTTAGCACTAGCCCCCTCCCCTCCACCCATACATCACCAAGATTTTTTTTTTTTTTTTTAATTAAGCGCTCAATGGTGGTTTCTGAAAATTTCTGGGCTTGCCTCTAAGTTGTCTACTTTATGTGCCCGTAAATCTCTAATAATATAACGATAGGGATTCTTTTAAACTTTAGATTAGTTCAGGAAACTGAAAAAAAAAAGTATTCTTTGTCACAAAATAAAATGAAGTTAAAAAAAAAAAACGCTATCGAGTGAGTGATACACGACAAAATTATTACAATGTACTACACATTTATTTTATTGAATTAATGACGATAAAAACTTAGGAATAAATGAGAACACAACACGTGTGTAAAGCTTTTAAAAAATTTTTAAAAATTTTAAAAATAATGAGAAGATTGCATTTGTTTACCGCTAAAAATTACAGACCATTCAGGGGCAAACTTCGTACAGTGAACTCCCGATTATCCGCGGAATTGGGTGGTACAATTGCCGCGGATAATAAAAATCGCGGATAAACCACAAAAAGACTCAAATGAGGGACAAATAAGGTTGAAAATTGTCCTTCCTCTAAAACTCGGCTGCACTGATGCATAATACTTTTTACAAAGAGTTGAAATGTATATATTGTAGTAAAAATATTTTGTATTTTTGCACAACGGAACTTTTCGTCAATAACAAACAAGTGTATGCACAATGAAGAAAGCCCCCCCCCCCCCCTCTCCGCTTCAAAAAAATAAATAAATAACCAAATAAATAAAACAAAAACAGCTGAGTTTAAATTTACAATTTTTCAAAAAAAAAAACATTGGCATTTGCTTTTTGTTGCGAAAATACATGTTCCTGACTGTTGATTGACTCGCGGATGATCCACCTTGCGGATAATCGGGAGTGTACTGCAGTTCCGATCATTAAGAATGATTTTATATTTTCGTCTAATTAAGAAAATCTGTACTTAGTTTCAACATACTTTAATTTTGAAAATGTCTGTTCACACTTGTAAGTGTATGCAAAAAGAGAAAAGACAGCTCTGGCATGAATTTTTAAGAAAGTCTTTTTCTGGTAGAGAACTGGAAAATGGAGCATATGTTTTTCCTGGGGCCAGGAAATGCCCAATGCCAGGGGCCTAACGGGAGAATGTGGCATGGAGGAAAGAGATATGTTCTCGGAAAGAGCAAAAAGAGAGATGGGTGCTGCAAGCGTAGTTAACGGTACAAAATGATTAAAATAGGAATTAAACTAACGGTAAAAAGATTTTAAGTAATTATTTGTAATTAAAAATAGTATCTCAATTATATTTCTAACGAGACTCCCTCTATTCAGGGGAAAAAATGTTTGTAAGCTCCCGGCGGGCCGGACAAAATCTGTTCGCGGACCGTAGGTTGGAGAACCCTGCTTTAGAAGCAAACCAAAAGGGCTCGACTTACATTAGATTAAAACTTGAACTAAAGCAAAAGATCTTAGGTTCAGCTTCACCGTTAATGACATAACGCATATAGGTTTAATTTCAATGCTTAATGCAGCTCTGATAGTCTGATAAGTTGAAGCTTGACCTTGATAATGTTTGTTCTCTTTTGGTGAAAAAAGGGAAGGGTGAATGGCACCGAGTTGAGTTCTGCTACTTTTGTAGAAATTTTGTGAAAGTATTCCAGTTCATAAACTCCATGACTTTTTATCTCTCGTTTTAATTTTGCAAATGCATCAATTGATATGAAAACTGCTATGTGATATATGAGTGTTAATATTTACAGCAAATACACATGTTTTATTTATTGGTATTTTAACTCAATATATAGAAGATTCCATTTTTTAAAACAAATACCCAACCTTAAAAAAACTTTTTTTTTTCATTTTCATTTACAGTATTTCATATACAATTGTGTTTTGTGAATTATACTCAGGTACTTGTGCTATTTAGATTTAAAAAATGTTCCTTAAATGAAAAGAATTGACATTTTTATTTATTACATACTAGTGATACCCGCACGGCTTTGCCCGTAATAGAAAAATAAAAAGGTCTTTTGGTTCGCCTGTCTATTTACAAATATTGTATGGTGAATTTTCTCGCCAGTTGGCTTGTAACCATCTTACGGTTCCATGTTATGATAATTTCGTATCTCGCAAATTGGCTTGTGCTCATGTTACGGTTCCACGTTATGATAATTTCGTAATTTACTCGTCCATCTTATGATATTTTTTTTCTTAAAATTAGAATAGAAAAAGAACCACATCGAATTTTTGAAAAATCGCTTCGAGGTGCACACCCCCATGCTACATACTAACTTTGTGCCAAATTTCATGAAAATCGACCGAACGGTTTAGGCGCTATGCGCGTCACAGACATCCTACAGACATCCGGACATCCTGCGGACAGAGAGACTTTCAGCTTTATTATTAGTAAAGATTGTTAAACTCAACATTTTTGATTTATAAATTTTAAGTACTGAAAATAGGGGATAAAATGATTTTTTGTCCGGGTAATTTTTTACAGGTTTTTTGATTATTCCATCGCTATTAAAACAATACACATATTCAAAGGAAATCCCCAGTAAGTACACCCATTTTTTAGGTGAAGTAATTAAAAATATTGCTTCACCAGAAAACTGTTTTTAAAATGCAATAGTATACACTTTAACCACGGATTGTATGGAATTGGCAAACGTCAAGTTAAGACGAGTCTATCTGAATGAGGAGGAAAAGTAAAAATTAGATGCGCGTGTTCCGCTCATTTGAATGAAAACCTGCTTAAATTAGAGGCTAACATATACATCTACAAAAGCTGACATTCTTGAAAACTAATAAATGTGTCCGTTGCCGCTAGTAAACCGGATGTTTGCCTTTCCATACAATCCGTTGTCACTTGGCAAACAGTAAGTGGTATCCAAGGAAAAAAAATAAATAAAACCTATATTTTATTTAATTGAGAAGCACGTATATTTTGAAAGGCAATACTATCCTTTTAAATTTATCTTGTTATGAATTAACTTCTTTGAAGATTAAAAAAACATATAATAATATCAATCGCACTATTTTTACATGCGAAAAAATTACGCGATACTATTTATTGCAGACACACGATTTTTAAACATT
The DNA here is from genome assembly GCF_026930045.1 of Uloborus diversus. NCBI lineage: Eukaryota > Metazoa > Arthropoda > Arachnida > Araneae > Uloboridae > Uloborus > Uloborus diversus. The sequence continues at coordinate 149,088,364 of NC_072739.1, read as the reverse complement.
TTTCTACCAATGGCAACGGAAACGGGTCATGCGACTCGCTATTCACCACTTAAAAAATCGAATAAAAAGTTGCAGCAAAATGAAATCAACAACCAATCTTGATTTTTCGGGGGGAGGGGGGTTGTATACTCATATGCTCAATCGAAGTTATACTTCTGAAGTCCCCCTAACTCACCCCTTTTTTAAATGAATTTTTGAAAAAAAAAAATTAATTGAATATTTTTACAATAATTCTGATCGATAAAAAGCATTGCGTAATGCAGTTGATTTACAAGATGAAGCGAGCATCTCATATTATGAGCTTCCAATGTAAGAATATCAAATTTTTTACAATAACTGTGTAAAAAAAAAAAAAGAAAGAAACATTATTTTTAAAAGGTCAAAAAATATAATAAAATAGCGTTCTGAATTAGTTTAAATGAAAATATTTCGGAATTTAATTACGATTAGCCCATTAATTAACTATCACACTGGGTAGAAATAAATTTTCTAAAGAGTAAAATGCCTGTACAAAAAGTAACAGTGTTCTGCAGGACTGCGAACGGCTGTAGAAACGACATTTTTAGGAAGATTGTCGAGTCGACAGAGTTCTCGTTATTAATCCAGGGTTCTATAAGAATAACGCCAAACGTCGCCAATATCGACAAACTTAGTGTGAATTTGGCATCTCATATTTGATGCCATGTTTGACAGGCAAACGGTCGCCAATTTATGACGTCACTTCCATTTTATTATTTTTCTATTTGTGTTAAAATTTTACATTGACTATATCAAAAGCCGAAAATCTTCTGCTTGTTGTTGAATGTAGACCAAACGTGTGATTTGAAACAAAAATCGTAAATGCATACGTATTTCTTCTAAAATCTAAATTCACGCAGCTTGGATGAAAAATGACTAGCTTTTTTTTTTTTTTTTTTTTTTTTGATAAACTGATAACAACGATTTTTATTGCAACAAACCGAAAAGAATAATAATGAAGTGAAGCGACAGGGGGAGAGAATAATCTCTACAGCAACTTATAGAATCCATATGTAGACTATACAAGTATTTTGACTTAAATTATTATTTTCGTGTTAAAATAAATATTTCGCCCGTTTAAGGAAATTAAAATTAATTTTTTTCTCTCATTTCCTCCAAATGCAATTCAATACTAGTTTGTGCAAAAAAGAAGATGAGTATATAGGAGAAATAGGATTTTACAAGAAGCTTACACTGCAAAAAAAAAAAAAAAAAAAAAAAAAAAAAAATCCGAAAGTCACATATGATTTCCAGGCAACGTTCCGGGATTTCACAGGGTTCCACCTTCAGTTTCCTGCGGAAAACAAGAAACGTTTGCGAAAAGTTTCCTGAATTTCTACAATTTGCATGAATGGAGACCTCTCACTGGTTTGAAAAATATTTTTAACTACCAGTGTCAAGACATACTTAGTCTCTTTTTCAGGTAATTCGCTTTTAGCTGTTGTAGCCCTTCCAGATTAATGAACCTCAAATGAGGGCGCATTGCTATCTCAGGACAAGTTTTACAAGAATTTCAGACAAGTAATATGTAGGGTATTAGCTTGCAATTCTGCATTAGCTTGCACCATATTCGTTAAAACGCTTTGAGAACATTCCTGGTAAATCATAATGGTGCCAAGCTACTGCTGTAAACATGTAAAAGTTTTCTTGGAACATTTCTGATTTGTTTCAAAGACCTTACTGACTTTTATTAGGAAGGTTTCGGAATTCTTCAGAATGACTCCAGGTTAATTTCAGGAAAGTTACTGACTTTTAGCGAAAAACTTTCCTGTTTTTCTTTTTTTTAACCAGATATGTCACTGTCAGAAATTAGGCATATTAACTGTCCCTTATTTTTCAGGAACATTTCTGATGTTTTTTTTTTTTTTTTTTTTTTTTTTTTTTTGAGCAATCACGATTGCTTATTGTTCTCACTTGAGGGTTTTGAATTCCTATCATTTTATTTTTCCACCAGCACCCTCTGCCAGCACCGCCGTCGCGTCGACCGGCCTCACGATGCTGCTCCTCTAGCGAAAACCGTCTCTAGATTGCGTCCATATCCTACACACACACGCCTACACACATACACACACTCATGCCTGCGCACGGACACAAACACACACTCCTACACACACACACACACATACACATACACACACTCCATGCCTGCACACAGACACAAACACATATGCCTACATACACACACACACGCGCGCGTACACACACAGCATAGCAAAGACATCACGCACACACATGCATACATACATACACACACCCACACACAAGCGCCTACACAAACACACACGCGCGTTCATACACACACACGCTCGTGATTGCGAAAAACATAATTTGAATTCAAGATGCTAAAAAATCAAATTAATATATATTTTTTTTTTGCTTTTTGTTAGTTTGAGTTTTAGTCTGAGCTGCAAGTTATTCCAAAAAAAGTTTTGCAAGTGAAATTCCCTGCTAATCTGTATTGCACAAAGATAATTTGATGCTGTAAGGATCACGTTCCATCTACTAAATAAGGGAATTTCTTTAGGAGAAAAAATGGGTTTAAACAGAAACAATCGACACAGCGGGTCATTTATGGTTAGCAAATGAATGACTATGTTATTAGCAAAGAATAATCGACGTCAACTTTATCGCTAATGTTTGACGAATGTTATGGCTATTCTAGACTGACGAGTGCAAAACAAGGGCGAAACAGTTGCTGTGACGGGCTAACGAAAACGGTCTAAATAGAAGTTTTCCGTTGTCAGCGGTTGCAAAAGTGTCGTTTGCGTCATTTCGAGCCTAAAAAAGTCGATGACGAAGTCACAGTAAGAAACTGGTTTTTTCTGTTGTAGATAATTATGCATAGAAGTACAGAAATAAATAAGCAGATACTGGCAGTCCTTTATTATTTAAAAAAAAATGCTTAAAATTTAGAAATTCTGGAAAAAGGTTTTTTTTTTCACTCCACAAAATTGACCTGTGTGTGGTAGCAGATAAAAATTTGAAAATACCAGGTAAGATACCGTAAGTACCAGGTAAGAGGCCTTTTAAAACGAAGCAAAATCTGTCTTGTTTTTCTAGAGCGTAGAAGAGATAATTATAAACCTTTGCAATAATAACTTTTGCACATTACATAAAGGAGGCCAATAAGACACACTGTATAAATACCATATAAAAATACCACCCAACCAAATTTTATTGAAATACATTGCAAAATGTAATTTTAAATAACAAATAGTTTTATTATTTATTTACAACAATGTTTTATTTTAAGGTTCTCTTGTACGCGATAAAAAAAATAATAATAATAAAAACAGGACAGTTATTGTTTTGTTTTAAAGGGCAATGTAAGGGCTTCTTACCCTTATTAGCATTTTCAAATTTTTATCATCTCACCCAGATCTCAGTTTTGGGAAGTGGAAAGTCCATTTTTCATTTTTTCTTGTTTGAGCAATTTTTTCAACATGAAGAACAACTAGTATCAATATATTTTTTTCTGTGCTTCTAGTATGCATAACTGCAAGAGAGAAAAAAAAAATAGCTTCCTACTGTAATAAGTCCCTTATCGACTTTTTTAGGCTCGAAAACATCACTTTTTCACCCATGATTTGACAACAGAAAATTTCTAATTAGGTTTAACTTAAATCGTTTATTTTTATGCAGAAATAAAAGTTCATTCTTCCACCTTTACAATAAGCCGTGTTTGATCTTCCTACCAGTTTGAATAAATTTATTATATCTTTTAGAAAAAGGATCAAAAATGCCGAATTTGATTCATTCCCGAAGCAAAAAATAGCTATATCTCAGGAACAAAATTTTTCCAAGAAAGAAATAGGACAGTTGAGGGGCACAGAATATTGGTACATATTACCTAACAAATTTCATCAAAATCAAAAATGGTGCGGCACGAAAATTTCTGAAAATTTGTTGGTTTTATATGGAATGACCCTTAGACAATTCCTACAGCTCTCGTAATGCTCGTAGAAACTTCAAAAAAAAAAAAAAAAAAAAAAACTTCATTTAAGCAGAAAATTTCATGCTTTCGAATGACCTAAAACTTAAAGGTGTAAACGAAATATTGCCCCCCATTTTATCAAATTTATGTGAAGAATAGGCTTAACATTGGAATAGAAGAAGAACAAAATCGAATTTTCGAAAAATCGAGGTGCTCACCCCTACGATACAAACTACTTTTGTGCAGACATCCAAACAGAGATCTTGACATATAAAATCCAGACTTTCAGCTTAATTATTAGTAAAGAGTAAAGAAAAGATAAAGATTCCCTAAAGCGATCAACATACTTTAATTTAACCTTGATCGCATTAGAGAACTAACTTCGAATATTTATTAATTTGTATAGTTTGTTCTGAGAACATGACAATGGTGTTGTTTCCTTCAGTCAAAAGTAGTAGTTTTTGTCACTGAAATTGATAGAATAAGCAAAAAAAAATAACATGGACTCAGAAAATACTTTCATTTTCCCAACAGTTATTTTTTAATTAATTTTTTAAATGTCCGATTCCTCAAACAAGGCGTGGTCTTTATGACGTCACAAATGCACTCTGGCGCATCTTTCTACCGTTTTCCACGTTATGATAATCCAGATGCGAATTACAATTGCGCTGCGCTCTACGCTTGCTATCAACCATATCGTTGCCAATACACGTGAGTAAAGATGCGAGTTAAATATTTTGGACCGTGAATGGCAACACTGAATAGCATTTCATCATTTCTGATTGTCATCGGCAGAAGCGTTAAACGATGAAAGAGCATCGATTTAAGTAATTTTAAAAAATATTAAACTTAAAGAAATTATTTAAAAAATGGTCAGATTCTATGTTTTTAAGCATATGCTCTTTCAAAAAAAAAAACTTTTAAAATATTGGAAACGACCCCATTCTACTGAGTTCAAAGATGATTTAAAAATTGCTTTCAGCAACGGAACAACTTATGATGACATTTGTTTTTCGTTCATAACTTTTTAATTCACAACAAATCTATAAAACATGATGATTTCCAAACGAAATCACAATGAAAATTGTTAGCTGTTTGAGAACATTTAGATCATCTACTAAGACAAATTTCAGAATTTTTTAAAAACAAATCGTGGAAAAACGAAATTAAATTCAATGCGCTAATCATTTTGACGAAAAGGTGTATTTACAACTATTTAAAATTTCAATCGTCACGTTCCATGTTATGCAATTTAGAACAATGAAATTATTGGTGGAAATTTTCTTTCTCACTTTCAGTATTTAAAGATGTTCCTTGTTTTTTATATTTTGAGTGAGATCCTCCGATGCCTTAGCTGGCTAGATTTCTGAATTGTTCAACCAGGGCAACGAAATGCCTCCCCCTCCCCCACGTCGGGGGTATTCAAGTACACATCCTTGGCTGGTTTGTAGAGGGTAGTTCGTTCTCAATGTTATGAATAAATGGTTAAATGATTGCTAATTATTAACCAAAACCAGGGGTGATTATAAATAACACAAGAAATAAAATTTAAAATATTCATTTCTTACATCTCGTTGTCGTGTGTCAACTAGGCTGGCAATAATTTGGGGTGCTCTGCTTCCGTTTTCCGACTGTACCGTAATTTGGTGTGAAGTCAGACTTCCATAGCACACACATGCCATAAGAACCCGTTTACAGGGTTTTCACAACAAAGCACATTCACACAAAGAAAGGACAAACGAGAGAAAGTACACCCATGCCCGAGCCGGGATTCGAACCCGGGACATCCCCGTCCGCTGTCAGACTTCTCTGCCCACTAGACAAGGTGGGCGGCATTTCTTACATCTTAGTATTGATAAGTTACTTAACCAAGAAGAAATACTTTGAATGAAGAGTAAAAATTTTAACAGCATTTATATTGACTTTTCATTGGATAGGACTTTTTTTCGAAAGTATTTTTTGGTTTTTATCTTGATGTAAAAATTTTCACAAGCTAATCCGATCAAATGACAGTAATTATCCGAAAGAATTCTTTATAGTTAATTATTTACTGTGGTTGGCTTTTTTTTTTTTTTTGAGCAATCACGATTGCTTATTGTTCTCATTTGACTGTTTTTGATGTTAGCTGATTTTATTTTCCCACCGCCATCCTCCGCACCATCACCGTCGACCGGCTCCTCACGATGCTGCACCTATAGCGAAAGTCGTCTCCAGGTTGCGTCCATGTCCTACACACACGCGCATACATACACACATACACATACACACACACACAAACACATACACACACATACACCTACACACAAACACATATGCCTACACGCACATACACATACTCCCCTCCCACACACACATTCATACACACAACTACCCACACACTTCTGCCAGCACACAGACACAAACACACATGCCTACACACACATTTCCCCTACACACAAACACACATACCCCCCACACACAAACACACACGCCTACATACACACACTCGTGATTGCGAAAAACATAATTTGAATTCAAGTTGTCAAAATTCAAATTATTATATATATTTTTTTTTGCTTATCTTTTATTTTTTAGCGGTACCGGGACTATCTCAGTCAAACCGGGACGTCTGGCAACCCTACAGATGTCCCCTCCCCTCATAATGTGGCTTGTGGTTAGAAGATCCTACCGTTATCTGTACTAAAGTCTCTCAAATAAATTTCTCTCCCCGTAGCAAATTAAAATCCTTCTTTTAGAGAAGGGAGTGCGACTTGAAGCGGAAATAGATTCTTCCGAACTTATCGTCTGCGCAGTTTTGATGCAGATGTCGCGTGACCATGCAATCAAGTCCAATTGCCATCCTAAATTATTTCATTTCACTTCCTCTTTCGGGGTGCGAATTAAGCCACTAATGGCCAGCAGCCGTTCGTCCGAACTAATTGCGTGGCTCCCAAATGGTAATAACACGCTGCCGCTGATGCCGTTGTTTTGCCCTAAGTATTTGGTCAAGGATCCTTTCAAATGATGCGGGAGAGACAGAGACACAGCGGTCTAAGATCAGCACAAGGTTTGGAAAAGAAAGTATAACGCCCGTATTCAATAGACTATTCAACCGTTGCTTCAACCCACAGCCAAACCTTTGGTCAAATAGTCTTACGTCCGATGCCGTGCTAACTGCATAAATAGTAATTGAAATTTTTAGGTCAATATCTTGATCTGCCACAATTTCGTCCCCCCTAGTTTTTCTAGCCTGACACCAGGGCACTCGAGGTGCTTAGTTGAATCAACTTTTCGGTGTAATGTTCACTCGAGGCAACATAGTAGTTAAATCACTTTACTGCTAGTAAGCCGATCTCGATTCGAGCAACTGCTCCACCAACGCTATTAAAACTGAAGCGAGTATAGATTCAACAAGTTTAGTAGAGCGACCGCTTGGCAATGTCCTGACGAGTTGAATAACTAAAAAGTTGATTCAACTTATCGGGATGAGAATGGTAGCAACACACGTGCTTGATATGGTCTGATGTTAGTTGACTATTATAGTTGACTGTTGTGTGTAAGATGATTGGCGATTACTTCACTTTTCTTAAAGGTAACATTTCCTGATAATCGCCTGTTCAAGAGTTGATTCAACTAAGTTGCATCGTATGTAGGAAGTCATGCTCTGAAAATAATGAACCTGATGGAATCACTGACCATTTATTTCTTTTTCTTTTTTTTTTTTTAACAATCACGATTGCTTATTGTTCTCACTTGACTGTTTTTGGCGTTCCTTTGATTTTTCAAACCGCAACCTTCCGCACCATCACCGTCGACGGGCTCCTCACGATGCTGCACCTCTAGCGAAAGCCGTCTCCAGGTTGCATCTATGTCCTACACACACGCGCATGCATACACAACTACACCTACACACACACACAAACACATACACACACATACACCTACACATACATACACCTACACACACATACACACATACACACACATACACACACATACACACATACACACATACACCTACACACACATACACCTACACACACATACACACATACAAACACTTACACACACGTATACATACAGACATCCACACATACACACACAAAAACATACCACACACACATACACAACTACCCACACATTCATGCATGCACAGACACAAACACATATGCCTACACACACATACCCCCCACACACATCCATACACATACATAACCCGTACACACAAACACATACCCCCACACACAAACACACACGCCTACATACACACACTCGTAATTGCGAAAAACATAATTTGAATTCAAGATGTCCAAATTCAAATTATTTTTTTTTTACCTTTAAGTAAAATTAAATCAGACGCACAAAATAGTAGATATTTTTTGCCACCCCTTTCCCCCATTTTTGTATACTATTTATAAGAAAATCGCCCGCCGAGATATGAAGGATGAAAATTGCTTCTACATGTGAACGAAGTCATTGCCTGCTTGGTGATTTTTTGATAGTTGAAATTTTAACCCTAACGCCAGTGGATGAACCATCAACTCCAGCAGATAGTGTTCATTGTTGACCAAATTTTGTGTTCCTTCATTCCCCTGAAATGAAACAATCTTATCAGTAAAACAGTTAAGTTACCGGATCCAATTCAGCCTTGTCACAATAAAGCCGTTTCCCTGCATGTTCAAACTTACCAAAACATATTATCAAATTATCATGCCGTGGCGCGAGTTTCGTTGTTGATGACGTTAGGAACTTTACTCGATCATTGGCTATTATATATATGAAGATACCTTTACATAACCATTTTTTCTTAAAAAAAGTACTAATTAATTAATTTTAAAAAGAAGATTAGCAGGAATTACGTAGTAGGAAAGAAAAGGTAAAAAAAGTAAAAGCACCGGTACCCCATTGGTCATCTGGCTTAGTTCGGTCAGATAACAATGCAAAATTCTCACTTTATACATGGCAGCAAACAATTCCTTGAACAAATTTTTGAAACATTCATTTCCTTCCTTCCTTCCTTTTTTTTTTTTTTTTTGAATTAAGAATTAATTAATTTACTACTTCGTATTGCATGCACAAAAAGCTTTAAAAATGCTAAGACTTCATATCAATTGATACTGTATTTTTAATGCTATTTGTGCGCGAGCAAGATCAATGATAATAATACTGTGACACGATTTTTCTAACATGAATACTGTCACGTGTATTGAGTTACTTATTTATTGGCGATCAAATTTGCCAAATGATATGGGTGTCTAACACGTCACGTTTCTTTGTTATAGCGTACTAGAACATTTTCATTCACCTTCACTTATAATGTCATAAAAATAATTTGATTATATTTTTATTTCAATAACTAAGGCTACTTTTGGAAACAGGCACCAGTCGCATCGGTGCCACCGCTAGCGTTCGGAAACGATCGAGTCGCAATACGTTTTCAATGGGATTGTCTCCTTCAGTCAAAAATAATACTTTTTGTCACTGAAATTGATAGAAAAAGCAAAAAAAAAAAAAAAAAAATCATGGACCCAAAAAAATACTTTCATTTTCCCAACAGTTACTTTTTAATTATTTTTTTTTTAAATGCTCGATTTTTCGAACAAGGCGTGGTCTTGATGACGTCACAAATGATGCTCTTTGACGTAGAGCTGCAAATAGACAGGCCAGCGCATCAGTTTAAGTTTTGCCATTTTGGATCGGATTTTTCATTGTTGCCCTGCTAGGGTTACCACATCAAAGTTTCGGATTTCGCCAAATTTAACGAAAATAATATTTTATTAAATAACAACTCACGTGCCGGCTAATAATTGCTTGCAGTGAACATTCACCAATCAATGGAGTTGTTTCCTTCAGTCAAAAGTAGTAATTTTTGTCACTGAAATTGACAGAATAAGCAAAATAATAATAATAATAATAATAACATGGACCCAGAAAATACTTTCATTTTCCCAACAGTTATTTTTCAGTTTTTTTTTTTTTTTTAACTGTCCGATTTTTTAAACAAGGCGTGGTCTTGGTGACGTCACAAATGATGCTCTTTGGCGCATCTTTCTATCGCGTTTCTACTTTATGATAATCAAGAAGCGAATAAATATTGCGCTTTACGCTTGCTATCAACCATATCATTGCCAACAAACGTGAGTAAAGATGTGAATTAAATATTTTGTTCTGTAAATGGCAACACTGAATGGCATTTCACCATTTGTGATGTCATCGGCAGAAGTATAAACAATGAAAGCATACCGATTTAAGTATTTTTTTAAAAATATTAAACTTAAACAAATTATTTAAAAAATGATCAGATCCTATGTTTTTAAGCATGCTCTTTCAGAAAACTAATATTTTTTAAATTTTGGAAACGACCCCATTAGGGACTCAACCGTTTCGACCGCTTGAGTTGCTTCCGAATGTATACCCAAAAAGTGTAAAAACAGCCTATCAGTATGTACTGTGAAAAATATCGTCTGCAACAGTTATTCTTTAATATGATCTTTTATTTCAATTCGCAACTCCAATAAACTATAGGGGGCGCTGGAGCTACTGTCTAATGGCGGATGAAAAAGGTAAAACAAACGCACGTCGTGACTTATAACTTTCTTTGACGCTTTGTGAATGACAGTAATTTTTCATTGTGTTTGTGGGAAGCTTTCTTTTCTATTCTTCTGAAATTACATTACATCATAAACTGTCTGAACCCTGTAATTTACCCCAAAGAAAACACTTGGAATGGAATGTTTTACCTTTTTCGGCATTAGTGCTAATCACCGCAAGGTAGCGTATTCGAGTTCTGGAGTTGCAAATTAGAATTTCTGTAAGTTTCTGAAGTTGCAACACTTCTTAATTTACCTCTTATTCCGCAAGAAAATGATTCTTCCACCCTTACATATAAAACTCGGTTTGACGAAAATGTTTTTCAAACCTATGGATAAAAATGGCAAAGGGGTTTTGTATTTATAAAGTATGTCGGCTTAGTTGTCTCTATTAGAGGTAGCTCGAAGATTTTTTTTGGTCAATCAAATAACATTAAAAATGCTAAATTTTTAGGGAAAAACGTTGCAAAAATTTTAAACGATGGGGTGCAGAATGTCGTTGAAGATACATGTCTTGCATTCTCACTTTGATTTTTTCTCTGCTAATCTTTCAATGGTGAGTTCTGACAAAGATGAATAATTTAATCAAGATTCAAGATATTAAACGTATAGAAGAACGTTACCAAGGAAAATGGAATGCAAAACTGTTTGGAGATTAATATTGATTTCTAGTTTAAGAGGATTTCACTATTCACAAGTGGAGAGTTAATTTTTCATCATATCTTTTCTATCATGTGGTTATTTTCCAACTGAATGATAAATCGGTGCTGTTTCTCTTCACAATATTTGTATAAGTGCATATTATTACTATACTAGTGGTACCCGCACGGCTTTGCCCGTGATAGAAAAATTAAAAGGTCTTTTGGTTCGCCTGTATATTTACAAATAATGTATGGTGAATTTTCTCGCCAATTGACTTGTACCCATGGTACGGTTCCACGTTATGATAATTTCGTATCTCGCCAATTGGCTTATGCCCATGTTACGGTTCCACGTTATGATAATTTCGTAATTTACTCGTCCATCTTATGATATTTTTGTTCTTAAAATTGGAATAGAAAAAGAACCACTTCGAATTTTCGAAAAATCGCTTGGAGGTGCACACCCCATGCTACGAACTAACTTTGTGTCAAATTTCATGAAAATCGGCCGAACGGTTTAGGCGCTATGCGCGTCACAGAGATCCAGACATCCAGACATACAGAGATCCTCCGGACAGAGAGACTTTCAGATTTATTATTAGTAAAGAGTAAAGATTTGCATTAAGATTTAAAATACAGGGTGAGTTCGATCGAATCTGCCATACGAAAGGGGGTGATAGATGAACCCAAGCGGAGGATAGAACCACCCATTATCGAGTCCAATCCTTAACCGTAACCGAGTTATGGTAAATTTAAGGAAAATGAGTAAAAAAACAAAATTCTGAGAAAACGACCGATTTTTGAAATTCCTGTAAGACCTACAAGGAAAATGAGTACATATTTAGAAATAGCAGACTAAATCCTACAAAATGATTCCTTTCGCATTAAGATAGTCGCATTTTACCGAGAGCTACAAGCTTTGAAACATTGGACACACTCAGAATTAAAATGGTGCCACATTTTTAATCGACATTTTCAAAAAGAACCGTAAGAGCTACAATCGGGCAAATCTACCAGAAACTGGCCCATTCCATTAGCTTTTAGATGATACAACAATAAATCATATTGGGCTTCAAGTTCAGCTGAAATTCAGGCTTTTGTTTGAAACAGTGTAAAAATCTGCATTCGTTAAAAAAGGAAAACCAGCGAAGAGTCACACTTTTCTCTTTTGAATTTTCTGTTTCAGGATAGCATGTTGCTTTCTTTGTTTAAGAAAATGATATATTTATATAAAAATAATAGTTTTAACAATTTAATAAAGAGAAAAAACACATGAGATAACGATTCGTAGAAATAAAAGAAGCATTACTTTCCCGTGCTTTTCACAAAGGGAAAATCAGGAACAAAAAATGTTACACCAACTTCAATTAGTACATTTAATAAACCTTCAAAATTTACAATAGCTGCTGAAATTGGTCGCCGCCACACCTGATACACGCTCTTGCCCTTTTGCGAACGGAAACAACCGTTGCTCTTAGAGAAATTTTATTCCTTTTAGTTTCCCTACTGCTTCAGCAAGCCGGTCGCTCAATTCTTGCGAACTTGCTACTTCTGTTTTGTTAACTTCTTGTTTTAAGAATCCCCAAACAAAAAAGTCCACTGGCGTCAGGACTGGGGATCTAGGGGGCCAAGGGATGGGGCCATACAACCAATCCATTGGGGACACTGCATTTGAAGAATGTGCAGGAGCTCCGTCGTGTTGGAAAATGATTTCCGCCCTCTCCTGAACAGGAATAGTATGAAGAAGGTCAGGCAAATGATGCTCAATGAACTCTAAATATGAGCTTCCTGCATTATAAGACCTTAAAACGTATACAGACCCATCAAATGATTTCTGATTATGATTTATGATAGTGAAAAATATCGTCTGAAAATAAAAAGCATTTGTTTAACAAAACAATTAATGATAAAAACTAAACAGAATTATTCATTTGTCATAATATTTTATGTATCGTTTGCTTCTTTTTAATCTTCTGACATTTTGTAAATGTGTTTTGGAAAATGCTAGAATTATGATTGTTTTTACAGTAAGTCAGTAGAGAGTGTTTTTAGTTTTTTAAAGTTTTCGTTAAAGTTTCTAAAGATAAGTTGCTATATTCTTTTCTCGATTTTTGGGTATGTCTCGATTTTATAACGAAGAGCATGTTGATATGCATTTCGTGTACGGATTTTGTGATGGTAATGCTCGCAGAGCCGAGAAAGAATACCGTCTCCGTTACCCAAATCATTCTGCACCTAATCGAGCTGTGTTTACCTCTATACATCGAAAGCTCAGGGAGACAGGTTCATTTGGTACGTTGTTCGAGAGGGGCCAGGATCACTGTTCTGCCGATGTTGAGGAGTATTTGCTGGACCGAGTAGTGGAAAACTCAAGTGTGAGTTCACGCTCGATTGCTATAGAAGGTGGGCTATCACAACGTAAAGTGGTGAAAACATTGCACCAAAAGAAGTATCACCCGTATCATTTTACTCTAGTACAAGAACTGCGCAATTCAGATTTAGAAAAGCGGGTAACATTTTGCAGATGGCTACTAGCCCGAGACACTGAAGATCACCATTTTCTAAGAAAGATATTGTGGACAGATGAGTCGTTGTTCACTAGAGAGGGCATCATAAATTTGCATAACTGGCATCATTATGCTGAACATAATCCTTTCTTAACCCGAAACTCAAAATTCCAAACTCGATTCAGCATAAATGTTTGACTTGCCGTAATAGGAGATCATTTAATTGGTCCGTATATGTTTCGAGGTAACCTAAAAGGAAACACATATTTAGAGTTCATTGAACATCCTATGCCTGACCTTCTTGATGCTATTCCTGTTCAGGAGAGGACAGAAATCATTTTCCAACACGATGGAGCTCCTGCACATTCTTCAAGTGCCGTTCGGGAATTTCTAACTGAACAGTATCCCCAATGGATTGGTCGTACGGGCCCCATCCCTTGGCCCCCTAGATCCCCAGACCTGACGCCAGTGGACTTCTTTGTTTGGGGATTCTTAAAACAAGAAGTTTACAAAACAGAAGTAGCAAGTTTGCAAGAATTGAGTGACCGGCTTGATGAAGCAGTAGGGAAACTAAGGAATGAAATTTCTCTAAGAGCAACGGTTGTTTGGAGGCAAGGGCAAGAGCGTGTATCAGGTGTGGCGGCGACCAATTTCAGCAGCTATTGTAAATTTTGAAGGTTTATTAAATGTACTAATCGATGTTAGTGTAACATTTTTTGTTATTGCTTTTCCCTTTGTGAAAAGCACGGGAAAGTAATGCTTCTTTTATTTCTACGAATCGTTATCTCACGTGTTTTTTCTCTAAATTAAATGTTAAAACTATTATTTTTATATAAAAATATCATTTTCTTAAACAAAGAAAGCAACATGCTATCCTGAAACAGAAAATTCAAAAGAGAAAAGTGTGACTCTTCGCTGGTTTTCCTTTTTTAACGAATGCAAATTTTTACACTGTTTCAAACAAAAGCCTGACTTTCAGCTGAACTTGAAGCCCAATATGATTTGTTGTTGTATCATCTGAAAACTAATAAAATGGGCCAGTTTTTGGTAGATTTGCTCGATTGTAGCTCTTAGGGTTGTTTTTGAAAATGTCGATTAAAAATGTGGCACCATTTTAATTCTGAGTGTGTCCAATGTTTCAAAGCTTGTAGCTCTCGATAAAATGCGACTATCTTAATGCGAAAGGTATCATTTTGTAGGATTTAGTCTGCTCTTTCCAAATATCTATTTATTTTCCTTGTAGGTCCTACAGGAATTTCAAAAATCGGTCGTTTTCTCGAAATTTTGTTTTTTTACTCATTTTCCTTAAATTTACCAAAATTCGGTTACGGTTAAGGATTGGACACGATAATGGGTGGTTCTATGCTCCGCTTGGGCTCTTTTATCACCCCCTTTCGTATGGCAGATTCGATCGAACTCACCTTGTATAAGTAGATAAACAAGTTTAGATTAGATTTAAAATTTTCAGTTTTTAGCCATTTATGGAAATTTAATTCATCATAACGTTAAAATGGTACGTGTTGCAATAATTTAGTTTATGTTTCAGTAGGCCCAATTTGACGCAAATCAGTTATTTTTCTCAATGTTATGGAAAAAGAAAGTAAAATTTTGTCACACAGTGTAATTAACTAATTTGAGAAATAATTTTAAAGAGGTATTTCATAAAAAATGCTGCCGAAATTCTCTAACGCGTTTATACAAATTTCGCCTGCGTACTAATTTTCATTGAAACTAAAAGAAAGAGGTTGATTTCTTTTTGTTGTGTAGGTTCAAATCATTGATGCAAGGTCGAAAACATTCATTAGTGTAGAAAAATGGTGATAATTTCGTTATCAACTTAGAGTAAGTAGTTCCATTTCAGTTACATCATTATTCGCAATAAGAATTTGAAAAATTGACTTACTTCAGTTTCGAGCGTACTGCACGTGCAAATGATTTGCTCAAAGTTGGATGGATATTATGATGATGATGAAGATGACTGAACAGATGGAATGAAAAGAAACAAAGACACAATTGTTTTCCACCCTTCAATTAAGTGCTAAAAACGTTGTTTTGCTGAAGTTCATTGGTTCGTGTTGTTCTCTCGTATCAATTCTTTGAGGGAAAAGGATATAATGAGCATTTCTTTGACTTCTAAGAACGATTTACCGTTGTGGTTTTTGTGTTATATATGTAGTTCCTTTTCTTCTCTTTTCATAATAAATGCTGATTGAGTTTTTAACATCACAAACCTAGTAGAAAAAAAGTTTAATGCACTAGATGAATAGCAAGTGCTGTCGGTGGTGTTTGATGATAAGGCAGGCAACTTTTTAACAACTAAAAGCTTCAGAAATGTAACTAACTTCTATGTTCGACGATTTTATTTATTATTATTATTTATTTATTTTTTTTTTTTTACTGTCGTTCTACAAACGCGTCCGTTGCCATTCTGGTAGAAAGGAAAGTAACTCAAAAAAGTTCAAACGCCAAAAAAAAAAAAAAAAAAAAAGTCTGCTCACATTAATACAGTTTAAATTCGCAACTCCAGAGCTCGAATATGCTACTTTGCCATGATTAACAATACTAAAGAAAAGGATAAAACATTCCATTCCACGTGTTTTCTTTGGGGTAAATTACAGGCTTCAGACAGTTTGTGGTGTAATCTAATTTCAGAAGAATAGAAAAGAAAGCTTTATACAAACACGATGAAAAAAATCTTTCATTCTCTAAGCGTCAAAGCAAGTTATAAGTTACGGCTTGCGTTTGTTTTACCTTTTTCGTCTGCCATTAGGCACTGGCTGCAGCGCCCCCTATAGTTTATTGGAGTTACGAATAAATATAAATTCGCAACTCCGACTCGAATACGCTGCCTTGAGGTGATTTATAAAATTAAAGAAAAAGGTAAAACATTGCGTTTCAGCAATAGAAATTGTTTCGTTCCGTAATGGTATTCTCGAGCTTCTCAAAATAATGTTAGTTTTCAATACTTCCCTCTAAAAAGTGAGTTGATTATCGTAAATGGTGAAAGCGAAAACACAAGAAAACTCTGGTTTAACAAACTTCGCATTTGCATGAAATTATCAACGAATATGCCCGTCTATTCCATGTATTTTTTTTAAAGAGGATAACGTTCTACCAGGTAATTATATTTTTTATTGTTTTGTGCGATTTTGTAAGAATATGGGTTTTTTTTAAATCTTAAACTCGAAAGAAAGATTTGATAACATTAGCAAAAGAATTAGGGCTTTCATCCCCGCCTAGCTTAAAAATAATTTAACTAACCTTATTTTACTGAGCATTTAGTTGGAATGGAGAGTATGCAAAATATTTTCTTGAATACATTATCGGAGAACGAAATAAAAAATGTTTAACGCTGAGAATTTTCATCGCCAAAATAGTGCGATTATAGTTTAGGGTTATAGTTTTAGTATTGTACAAACAAAGAACCCTTGGAAAGATTTCGCATGTCACTTAAACCGTATTTATTTTTTATCATGAGTGGAATAAAATGGTAGAAAGATTACAAAATTCGATAAGTTTAAAGAAACATTGGAAGATCAATTAAAAAGAAAACTACCACCACGTATCCGTGAGAATTTTATTGATGATGCATGACAGAATTAAATCATAATTCAGAAATTAGAAACATACGAAACAGAAAAAATTAAAATAAACCGACTTGGCAATTTGAGAAAAGAATTAGCGCTAGTCAAATAAGACAAAGAAGTATCATCTTCCTCTTTTGATAACACTGGTAAACAAAGGTTTTGTTACATTAAATATTTAGAGCGTTCTTATGGCCACAATGAAAATGTAGTTCTATCCAGAAGTGATAAATATCGAATTCAACCCCCATTTTAATTTTAATTTTTTACACTAGCCCACTTAAAATTTCGTTATAACACAAATGTAGTTGTTTCTGAAAGTTGCATGAATTTCATGTTTAGATAATATGTTTATATGTTTACATAAAATTTGATTTCTTTCTTTTGCGTTTTAAGATGGAGGGGGGAGGGGTGACACCCCAAATTACCACCCCGGGTGTCACCCATGTTAGGTATGCCACTAATGCATACATAATATATATATATATATATATATATATATATATATATATATATATATATATATATATATATATATATATATATATATATATATATATATATATATATATATATATATAAAGCATATTATACGTCTAGGCGTATGTTTGTTTTACCTTTTTCAGCCCCCATTAGACAGAGGCTGTAGCGCGCCCTATAGTTTATTGGCTTCTCGAATGACGAGTTATGGGCACAGAAAAGAAAATAAAATCGAGTTTTCGCGCCGCATGTAGCGCGCTCTGATGTTTGAGTTCTCACATCACGATACATCGTTAGCATGTGTCACGACTGAATAATGCATCACGATTTAAAACCGATATCGTAAAAATAGTTGTAGATTCCAGGCGGAATAATTTAAACTCATTTAGAAGATCGAGGTATGAAAAATTGAAAATTTTAAAATATCGGTCAAAGAATCATGAAAGTTTTGCTAAGTATTCGTTATCAAAATAATTAGGTGGTGAAAATAAAGGGGTTGTTTCCTTCGGTCAAAAGTATTACTTTTAGTCACTGGAATTGATAGAATAAGCAAAAAAAAAAAAAAACATGCAGCGAGGGAAAAAAAAAAAACTTTTATTTTCCCAACGCTTACTTTTTAATTATTTTTTTAAAATGACCGATTTTGAAAATAAGGCGTGGTCTTTATGACGTCACAAATGATGTACTTTGGCGCAATTGTCTACCGCGTTTCCACGTTATGATAATCAAGAAGCGAATTGAATATTGTTCTCTGCTAATGGTATAATGAATGGCATTTCATCATTTGTGATGTCATGTGCAGAAGCGTAAACAATGAAATTGCACCGTTTAAAATAATTGTTAAAAAATATTAAACTTTGTCAAATTATTTAAAAAATGGTCAAATCCTATGTTTTAAGCATGCTCTTTCAGAAAAAAAATACTTTTAAAATTTCGGAAACGACCCCATTATAGATAGTTTCTATTTGATGCCAAATTTGCAAACATTGCTTCGCAAATAGTACATAAGAAAAAGAAAAAAAAAACTGGGTTAGATTTCCAGTATATGTGTCAATTACTCTACAAATATTGAATCATTTTGGGTGCAACTTTTTTTCCGGCGGAATTTTAATTTGAGGTAAATACACTTTCCAAATCTAGTTTTTCTTTTTCACTGATTGCATTTTTTTAAAGTACTATTTCCAGATTATTCACGCTAAAAACAACTCCGTAAATTAAAATACACATAAACTTACACGAGAAAAGGCTTGGTTTCAGGATAAAAGCTTTAAAAACCTAAACTGAGCTGCAGACTCCTGTGAGAGCTTTTAAGAAGCACTGGAATGGAACAAAAGCGATGTTTTGGTTCCCACCTTCTTCCAAGAAAGCATTGCATTCACTTTAAACATCATTATTTCCCAGTTTACACTGAATTGCGGCGGTTTGTTCAGATGGACGCCACGTAGTCCAAACATCGATTTCACACGTTTTAAACACCAAACAGCCATTGTGGCTCATGTCCAAGATTTAGGCCTTGTCGATTGTTCTTCTTCAACTTTCCAAAAACCTTCCCTCTTGCTGAATCTTGAAAAGCTTCCGATACTTGTCCACTGACAACCTTCTCCCACGAGGCAACTACCGGCTCCATTTTATTTGATAGCGTGGAATGGGTACAGTTAACTAAGTTCCATCAAGACTGGCATTTTCTGGAACTCTGAATAGGCACGAGAAGGACTTCGTCCACTTTATTCGTCCCTCAAGAAGTCTATTCTTCCGTAACTATTTCGGAGCAGCAAACCTTGAAAAAAGTATCAATCATTCTAAAAGTGTAACCTTAAGAATTACTGTATCTTAAGACTGAATTGTAATCTTAAATTTTGCTTCTAGTGAACGTGTTAATGCAGGATCGAACAGGAGATTCCAGTTTCAAGTAATGTTGAAATTTCAAATAACATTTTACGACATAAAATTGAAGACGTCCCTTTTTGCATGACTACATTAAAAATAAAAAAATATATAAAATATATAATTAAAAAAAAAACAGGCAACAAAAATCTTAATCGTTAAAAAAAAGTAATCCAAAATTATTTTTTTAACAGCTGCTCACTTCGAAAATCAAAGTAAGTAAAGTAGGTGTAGCTTCCGTGACTTTAAAGTAGAAATTTCTTTTGGAATGCTGTAGGTCGTAGACTTGATTCCCACTGGATCCCTAGGTGTTATTTCATCTCTTTGTGCTATAAATCTTTCTTGCGTTGTCTTATACACTGAAATCCCTTTACAACGAATACCAATACAACGAAATATCCTTTTAAATGAATTGAATTTTCAGTCCGGAATTAATTTCCATCACATTGCTCGCATTTCATTGTAACAATATTTCCGTTACAGCGAACAAATTTTGCGGTGCATTGAAGTTCAATATCACGGGATTTCATTGTATGTTAATAAAAAAATCCAACCTCTCGAGGCAGTGACATCCATTATCTTAATAGAGATAATTTACTGTAAAACGACAACAACAACACAATAGTAAAGAAGGCAACTGAGAATGGGGTCGTTTCCAAAATTTTAAAAGTATTTTTTTTTTCTGAAAGAGCATGCTTAAAAACATAGAATCTGACCATTTTTTAAATAATTTGTTTAAGTTTAATATTTTTAAAAAATAACTTAAATCGGTGCGCTTTCATTGTTTACTCTTCTGCCGATGACATCACAAATGATGAAATGCCATTCAGCGTTGCCATTCACAGAGCAAAATATTTAACTTGCATCTTTACTCACGTATATTAGAAACGATATGGTTGATAGCAAGCGTAGAGCGCAATTTTAATTCGCTTCTTGATTATCATAACGTGGAAACACGGTAGAAAGATGCGCCATAGTGCATCATTTGCGACGTCATAAAAACCACGTCTTGTTTGAAGAATCGGACATGTTAAAAAAATAATTAAAAAATAACTGTTGGGAAAATGAAAGTATTTTCTGAGTCCATGTTTTTTTTTTTTTTTTTTTGCTTATTCTATCAATTTCAGTGACCAAAAGTACTCCTTTTGAATAAAGGAAACAATCCCATTCAAACTCAATCTTCAATGTAAAGCAGCGCAATGAACTGCTTACTGCTCTCAATTTATTTCGAAAACTATACGTCCATCACTACACGGAAAGGAAATGTCATGCATTCAAAGACGCCACCTCTGCAATGCATCACGGAATCTCGAGCCCCTTTGTTTAGAGAGAGAGTCAAAGTGTACGCCCCAGCATCCACCCACGCCATCAGATGATTGGATAACCGCTTCGACCAAAATACAGCACCTACTTGGAATACGCAAAGAAAGATTTTGTGACTATTGAGCAGTGTTTCCTAATTTCACTGATAAGTGGAACTTTTTTTGATGCACACTTTTTTTGTAAAACCCCTGAATTTCTTTAGTATAGTTTAAATACAACATCTTGAAAATGTTTAAGTTGCAATAAAAGCGAATGTTTACTTAAATAATAGTCATCGACTTCAAAAGATAACTTCAAACATTTACACACAATAAGTAAATAAATAAATAAAATAAATAAAAATACATACTTCGTAAGATCAAAAGTTTTTTTTTTTTTTTTTTGAATATTGTTCGACTTTATTGTTTGCATCAGCCAAATTGATTTTTTTTTTTAAATTTCCATAAATTTAAACATCCAGCATCCAGCATACATTTGAATTTTGACATCTTGAATTCATGTTATGTTTTTTCGCAATCACGAATTACGACATGACCCTATTCGTTGTGCTTCTTGTTTCTACAAATGAAATGGAAATAGAATGGCCCAAAAAATTTGCACCCGTCATATTACGACTGGCGATTTTCAAGAGTAGGTAATAAGAGGCATAGCCATAAAAAAAAAATAAATAAATAAATAAATGCTGATTAGGATGTGGCAATAAAGATAAAGATTTTATGGTCAATCTATCTATGTAAATATATTGAATAATTCATGCTTCATATAGTTCTATACTGAGATATGTTGAATTTTGCTTTGCTCCCTTTTTTAATTTCATTAATTTGGCATGCTTTCCTCTTCTGTATGACAGAACAGAAAAATTTGTTTAAATAAGTTTATCCCAAAGCAGCAATTTTAACGATGTTTCAGAATTGAGCAAGAACATCGAAGTATCAAACGTTGGTAATAGGTAGGGTTAAATTTTTAGTATGAGAAGAGCAGGAGTTTTCGGACGTCAGATTTTTTTTTTTTTTTTCATATGCAAATGATCGACATTCCATTCAATATATCGTTCTTCTTTCTTTCTTTTTCTTATATGTTCTTCTTTCTTTTTTTATTTTTCCTATATGTATATTTTTTTAACGTAAAGGCATTGGACGTATCTTTCGGATCCGCAGGGGCGGATACAGAAATAACTTTTGGAGGGGGCCCGAAAATTAAATAGCGCCCCCCCTCCACATACGATGTTTCATAACAAAGTTTTCATGACTTTTTTAGGATAACTTACGGCCGATTAATCTACTTTTCGGTACTTAAGTGTTATGCACTAATATGCTTTGAATGTCGACGAAAAACAACATTTCAAGCGAATTAAATACTAAACCTAATATAATATCACCGAGAGGTCATTCCATGCGAAATCAGCAAAATTCGCAAAAAAGTGGTGGCCGCATGGTAACAGATTTTTATGAAATTTAGTATACAGGTTCCTTTTATGCCTATATAAAAATATCTAAAATATTTTTGCTTAAAATTTTTTAATTAAATAGTTACATGCGATTGAAAATTGATCATATTGAACAGTATTCTCATAAATACTAAATGTTGCACTTTTGAAGGCTTGTATCTTATTAACTATTTAATGAAAGCATAAAAGTTATATGTTTTTGCAATCTATGGAGTAGGGTAATCAATCTGATATCAGTAAAATTTTCAAAGTTATTATAGTTAACTTTTAACCGAGTCTCATAAACTGAAAATATTTCAATTTTCTCATAATTAAGCATTTTATTTTTTAATCTCAATCTTTAAGGAATGCATTAGCTTTGATGAAATTAATACCCAATAATGTGCTAAGTATCATAAAAGAAATACCTTACTTTTGAAGTTGTATTTCTACTCATTTGTCTTTAAAATCAGTTTTAAACTTAGTGACATTTTGTAAAATGATGATTTTCCCCTTCACGTACGCACAAAAATTCAAATGAGGGAAAATTCAGACAACTTTAAAATTTTTCAAGAATATAGAGCTGTGTTTCTACTATTTGCTTAAAGAAACTCGAAATTTGTTTTTGATTTCCAAGCGTAAAATAAAATTCAGAAAAATAGCATTTTCTTTCTGTTTTATGGGTCAATCCAATACAGGTTCAACGGATGGTTGCGCTCGACCATTTTTAATTTTTTTGAAATTCATATCCCTAAAAGCTGCATATGAAAGATGTTTAAAACCTCTTTTATTTTTTCTCTCAACTTTGATTTTTTGGAGGTCATCAAAAGTGATTTTCGTAGTCAAAAATGGGACTTTAGACCTTTTGGCCGAAATCTATTTGAATTACATTTATGACAGTTAATTTAATGCTTTGATGTTAAAGTGCATAAGTTGATAGTCTTACATGCTGAGTTACGTAGCTGTACGTTAATAATTAAAATAATGGCAACAGGTTAAAGTTCAAGACCAAATGTAAAAATTTTACTTATTTCAAAGGGGGATAACTCACGTAGGGGACGGAAACACAAAATGAAATACGGCAAAAACTAATCACTGGAACCATGCTAAAAAGAATATGTAACTGTTGCTGTGTGTTTGTGTACCCTTTATAGATTATAGCCCCTCAAAATTCGGAAAAATGACAAAAATGACATTTTTAGAACCCTATAAACCAAAAGGGGATTGAATTAAAAATAAAATTTCCTGGCCAATTGAATATTCCATTCAGGTACTATACATGTTATACATATTGTTTTTTTTATTTGGTTTGTAAAAAAGATACAGGTCTTTGAAATTAAGCAATTTCGCTAGTCAATTCACACACTAAAACAGATACAAAAAGTGTAAAAACTTCATGGCACCTTCTTAAATTACGTATATTGTGCCCTATATAATACATTATACTGAAAAAACATACTGTAATTTTCAAAATAATTATTTTAATTTGATAACTTAGAAATATTTGGACATGAATGAGAAGTTTATACTGTGTGGAACCTGTATGGATTGACCCTTATGTGAAATAACGAGGATTCAAAGAACTTGATAAACGACTAAATGATACAAAAGCAAGTAAAATTGACATTTATTTCAATTAAAAAAAGTGTACATTTCAGCATGTACTTCATAAACATGCTTTTGAGAAAATGAAACACGAAAAAAATGGTTAGTTTTGAAAAACTTACAAAATAAAAAGAAATAACTAATGAAATTTTACCTTAGTTTAAGTTACTCTAGTAACAAAAATACGCTGATACCAATGATTAAAATTTAGTAGCTGCTAAAAGACACTTCGATATATTATGTAAAAAAATTGAGCAAATTTAAAGCATTCCCTCATTTTCAAAAAAAACATCTGAAATAGAGGAAAAAATGAAATTTTTGGAAATTTTCCATTTTTTTTTTAAGTACAATTTCGTCATCAAGAAATTCATAAACATTTACTAAATTAGAGCAGATAGTTACTTATAGATAGTTTTTCAATCTGAATCATTTTTACTGTTATTTTTTCATTAAAAGAGCTAGAAGAGTGATTTGAAATCTGAAGTAAATTGGCAAAATTTCAATCTTTGTTAATATCTCAGATTCAAAAAAAGATCCGAATAAATTTTATTTTGCTTTTTCTCAATAGAGATTTGTTTATAGAATGCGGAAATGTTTATTTTTTAAGTGTACGTTTATAACTTATGGAGTTATTGAGTCACAAACTGGCAGCAATGAACTCTGAAAATTTAGGCTTAGCGTAAGCATCAACTTCTAATTTCAATAACAAAGCAACAAACAGTTTTTAAACTTTTATACTTTGCATTTCCTCATAGATATGCATGGTTTACCTAAATAAAAATTTTCATTGAAATCTGTGACATGTCAACCGCAGCTGATTTGCTCATTTCGCATGGAATGACCCCGAGGTAATATAAAATGAACGGCTTTAATTAAGAACATTGACATAATGATTATAACCCGAGGGCAAGGTTATTAAATAAACCCACACCTCATTTGAGTTTTTCATAAATTAATTTATATTTTAATTATAAAATAGTATGTAATCAGGAAAATCACACTTCGTAACACATAAGTTTTATTGAAGAATTCATATACTTTTCTTTGCAAATTTCAAAGCCGTTACTGATTTGTTCTTAAAGCCATGATGCAGTTGAGGTGACATTTTGATTCTTCATGCCGTTTCCATTAATATCATGATTTTGCAAAGAAACTATCCATGTGATTTCTTTCATTTTGCATCTTTGATAAGCTGAAAAAGAAATCTATTATTTCTCAAATAGCTTCCTGGATCGAAATGACTCTCATTTTAGGCACGACTACATACTTTTTTAAAAGTGTAAATTATTGATTCCATCAAAAAAAAAAAAAATAATGGACGAATCGCGGTATTTCATTCCTTTGAATTCGAAACTAGTCAGTTAAATGTATTTTGAAGCTTTATCTTCTGACTCCAGTACTACTTCTTTCAATAACTGCAAAAAAAAAAAAAAAAAAGTTACAGAAAAGTAAATTAGAAATAATAAATGAACGAGTTAAATAAATTTATCCTTTGAGGGGGGGGGGGCTGGGCCCCCTAAAATCGGCTACTGCGGCTTCCGCATTTGTTCTTATCAACACCCCAGAAACACCATTACTCAAAAGAAAACGAATGGTAACTGGCTTAATTATCGACAGATGGCGCCAGTACTCATCTTTACTTCCGCAACTTAGACACGAGGCTGAAGAGGAAGATTTTCTCTAGTCCCAACACTAGACTCGTGATAAATATACAAACTCTTCAACCACCAGACTCTCGAGCCCACAGGCGGGGTAGCTCCAATAAAGAGGGGGGGGGGGGAGGTGAAAATTCAACCTTGACTATAGAAATTCTTTCTTTCTTTTTTTTAAGCGTTATCCACGGATTCCTAAACTTCTCTAATTCGCGGCACCCTTAGAAGAATTATAATTTTCTCACGGCACCCTGCTTTATATCTGTTATGTTTACATATTCATACCGTGGTTATTTCGTGGCACTGCTCCCTTCCCCACGCACTTTTGGAAGCCCTGCATAATATAACATTGAAATTTAACTAATTAGTTCTTATTGTAAAACTTTTTCTTCAAATTAATTTAGAAAATGTATGGTTTTCAAAATATTTCTTAAACACTTTGATATTTTTTTTACTATGTTACACAATTTGTAGAAAAAGAGAGGACAAAAGAAATGTCTTTTTTTTTTCTTTTTTTGCGTGTATGTGTGTCTGTCCATACCGGGCATCATTTTACTATTTTTACATTATAAGTAAGATAAATAGCTTAATTTTCACCATATTTGTTTAGTTTATTTTCCCTTTTAAAATATCCTACGTTCCGAGATTTTCGTCCTTTTTGTGCTTTCAACTTGCCGTTTGATCTATGATTCTTGAACTCTAATCCGTCAACGATGGAGATAAAACGAAACCACATAAAGCTCTATGTGATCTTGTTTAGATATGACTTTCCTAATATCTATTACTGCTGTGTTGGGGTAATAGGATGCAGTTGAACCCCTCGTGTCTCACATTACCTAATTTCGGCAATCAGTTACCCGCAACCGCGGCGTTAAAAAAGGAGTTCCCCAAGAAGCACCCCTAATGAGCAATCATCTCATCTGTCGCGAGGGGGGGATGGCATCCATTAGAAGGTCACGGTTGTGAACAGACACGTGCAGTTTCCCCTCCTCCATCTTAAACGAAAGGGCGGGGTTATGGTCATAAATCATGAACATTTCAGACACGCCCCTTTGAGGAGTTTAGTTACAATTTCTACCATTGTTGATGTACAATGAATTTTAAATTAAATTCTATGCGGATAGAGAGAAAATAAAAAGTATTTTTAGGGAGAGAATAGAGTTTGGTCCATCAAAAAAGCCCCAAATGTAGTTCAAACGTAAATTTGTATGCTTTTTCTATTGTTTTGTAAATGTAGTCTGATTTCACTTAAAAAAACTCAAGATTGTTCTCCAAAAATTTTTAACTTTACAAAATTAAAAGCAATCATAAATAATAATCGGCAAATAATATTTAAAGAAACTAAACTTCATAATCATACTTAAAGTTTTTAGGAGTCAAGTTTAAATGAAAACAAGTCTAACTGATATCAAATGCACTGAAAAAAGAACTGAACACTGAAAGTACTATCTTTACATAGCAGTTTCTTTCTACTCCACCTACTAGTCCTAAAGCAACGATAAAATTCTCCGCAAAACTTTCACTAAAATTTCCTGTAGGGTAAGGTTACTAGTAACAGACAAGGGTCCAGTTACAGACAGTAATAAGTTTGGATTTGAATAATAAGCCTTTTAGGCGGTTAAAACTGATGTTGCTGTGGTTCACGAATACGGTGCAGACATCTATTGTTATCAGAGTGAATTTTATGAGCCAGTTGGTATTAACAAGGCAGTGGTGGAAGGTCGTGAACAGTCACCCCACGAGGTCAGCTGGTGTTTCATGTTCATTTGAATTTAATAAGGCTTTAGTACTAAAAATAAAGGACTTTTGCACATTTTGAAGAGAACAAAAGAATTTGTCTGCTACTCATCTTTTCCTCATCCTGTCTGCTGCTGGGTATCGTCAGATTTTTCAATGTCTGTTACTGGGGATTAGGCCTTTTTTCGAAATGGAGCAAAAAAAAAAAAAAAAAAAAAAAACTAATTCAGAGGATCCAGAAGCACCCAAACCTTTGGTGAGATGTTGCATGAGAGAAAAATAGTTGAAAAAGTCTAAATACATTAAAAAGCTCCAAAAATTGAGTTAACCTAAGGTTGCCCAAGATTTTGGAGAGAATAGAACATCTCTCGATGATTACAGCTTATGGAATTTTTATTTATCACCGCCCTCGCGTCCCAAATTTTTTCCGTTAAGGGAGGTCATAATGAGTCGAAAATTTTACCTGGGGAGCGTGTGTGTTCATTGATCCGTGCACATGTACACATTTTCATATTAGAAGTAGCAATACGACTTAAATTCGAAGACTTTGTGGAGGTAGCTGTTTAATTTTTATCCTCTTCAAATCAGGATGCCTTGAGTTTTGCAAAACGTCTTAGAAAACCAGATGTTTCTAGTTTGATGAGTAACTATAAGGGTTCTACGATGTTATTATGAAATTAACTTGATGGGTAATCAAATGTTTCTTCGATGTTATTGTGAAATCAGTTTGATGGGTAGCCAAAAGTTTCTTAGATGCGATTGTGAAATTAGCCTGATGGGTAACTATAAGGTTTCTGCCATGTTACTGTGAAATCAGCTTGATGGGCGACTAAAGGTTACAATATTTTTGTGAAATCATCTTGAAGTTGAAAGATGACCAAAGATTTCTACAATGTTTTTGTGAAATCGGCTTCATGGGTAATCAAAAGTTTCTGCGATGTTATCAGGAAATCAGCTTGATGGGTAGTCAAAGGTTTCTCCTTCTACGATGCTACCGAGTTTGTTCTCTGGAAATTCCCAGTACATCTTCGAAACACGTAAGGAATCATTTAACTCCTAAAAAATGTTATGAGTTATGTGAAAAATGTGCCCCACTCAGGTTTGAGAAATGTTTATGGGTACTAGTGAGAAGATATATTCAGCCGCTTTATTAGGTGGTTTCTATTTCAATTTTGTTACGGTCCTTCCAGATTGAGTGAGCCTGAAACGAGGAAGAAATGGCGTCTCTGAGCTTTGTAGCTTTGCCAGAAAAACAGGCAAATAAGCTGTTCAGTACTCGCTTGCAGTTCTGCCTTTGCTTTGATCGTGTTTTCTAAACAGCTTTAGAAACCTTCTTGCTTAATCTGGAAGATGCCAAGTAGTTACTGTAAAATATAGCTAAGTTCTAAGTTTCTTTGGAAGATCACTGATTTATTCCAGACATGTCATTGGCTTTTATTGGGAAGGTTTCTGAATTCTCCAGAAAGATTTCTGGTTAACTTCAGGAAGGTTATCTGACTTTTAGCAAAAAACTTTCCAACTTTTTGCCAACTGTGCTTCTAGCAGAAATTATAGGCACATTAGCTGCCCGTTATTTTCCAGGAACGTTTCTTAATTTCTTTTAAAGTGTAGGATCGGTGTGACAATGTATGATCTTCAAAGAAAAAAATGTTACGGGGGTAATAATCCTAGAATTTCGTTTTAGCGATCTAGGAATGGACAATCTTCACTGTAAAGGGATTGGTAATAGCCATTAAACTTTGCTATATCCGAGCAAGCAATGAGCAATCTTCACTGTAAGGGAATCGGTAATATTCATTTACTTTTGCTATATCCGAGCTAGCAATAAGCAATCATCACTGCAAAGGGGATTGGCAATAACCGTTCCAGTTTGCTATATTCGAGCTAGTAATGACCAATCTTCACCGTAAGGGGATCGGTAATAGTCATTAAACTTTGCTATATCCGAGCTTGCAATGAGCAATCTTCACTGTATAAGGGGATCTGTAATTCAATGATATACCCTAGCTGGTATCTGGCAATGAGCAATTTTCACCGTAAGGGGCAGGGCCCAATTAGCCTCTGAAATTAGGTGAAGCTCGGCCTCGTTTTGGGACCCCCACTTCTTGTTTAGGGAATCTTTTTCAAACATTCTATACAACACAGAAGTGATGCAGCAAAGACTAATGCTAAGTGGCCCAGCAGAATTCAGAATTAAGTTTATTCCACTTTACCGACATTTTGTTTATTGCATATGTTGCACTTTGAATTCTCAGAAAAATTGGGTAGTAACATTTTGAATCATATTTCACACTTCATAATGCAAATTAAAAGTACATTGTAGCGGAGTTGAATCAAATCTCCATTTGCAAATCTAGCTTATAGCTACATTTTATCAAACGTGCCCTCACTTTCAATAATTTAACTATTTCAAACAATTTTGTTCAGCAAGTTCAAATGTTTGTAAATTCTTTAACAAAAAGAAACGAGCTGATGTGTGCATCACATGACTTCCTTTTACTCCAATTTAATGTCATTTCCACATTATTGGCAATTTTAATGTGATTCAATTGTTTACTCTCTAAATATCACCAACAGCGGCCAAAGTGAAACCAAATTTTAAAAAAAACGCCAAATTTGTCACCAAGTTGGCGACAAAATTTGGCGATCAAAAGACTGGCGATATATCGCCAAGTGTCCGACAAATTATAACACCACTTGATTTTACATCGAAATAAAGAATGATTTCCCCCAAAAAGGGGCAAAAGACCCCCCTTAGGAACATCCGAATGCAACCAAAAGACAACGTGCACAACTAGACTCCACTAGGAGTCTACGTGCTAAATTTCAACTTTCTAGGACATACCGTTTATGAGTTATGCGAGATACATACACACATACACACATACGCACATACATACGTACATACGGACGTCACGAGAAAATTCGATGTAATTTACTCGGGGGTCGTCAAAATGGATATTTCGGGTGTCTGCACGTTCTTAGGCATATATCCACGTGTGGTTGGGTCGAAAAAAAAAAAAACTCAACATTAATTCGGGGGTGAGCAAAATGGAAATTAAGGCCGAATTTTGAGTGAAAATTTTTTCGCGAATACAATACTTTCTTTTTTGGAAAAGGAAGTAAAAAGCAGAAACTGGAATTGTTAAGCACAGTTGAACAGTGATATTTGGGCCCCCTAAAAATTCTGAGGAGAAGCTCAAGTTTCCCAAGCCTTTTGGGTAATCAAGAATCAGGCCCTGGTAAGAGGATCGGTAATAATCATTCAATTTTGCTATATCCCAGCTAGCAATCTTCACTGGCAACTTGATGGGAGACCGGTAATAATCGCAGGCGAGAAGTGGAAAAGTGATGAAAAGGGCAACCACAAAAGCGCCGCCGCCACTGTTGAGTGAATGAATATGAACAAGCATATTTGGGGGAGAGCAGGCGATAGAAATTGTCCCGAATGCGTTCGAATGCCCGTTTTCCGTAATGAGGCAGTCTCCCGCCGCGTCACCCGTGTCAAGCGATTGTGTTCGGCCCACCCAGGGAGGGTCATTCCATGATGGAGATCGCCTGCAGAGGAGGTCAAGTGGGGTGAGAAGAATCCAGGTATCTTTTTTCTCCTCTCGCCAAAGCTCAACCGCATCACCAGCCTTCCGGATGGGAGTTGATATCTTCCAGAAAAAGGAAATTCCGGGAAACATTTCTTGGAAATAAAAATTTTCAGACTTCTTCAAGAATTTAATAAGAATTTAAAAAATAAGCTGTACGGGTATCCCTGTTGAATGCCCTAGTGACTGTAACAAGTTTTTCTTTCATTTAAATCCTATGATTACAATAGATCTGAGCAACACGCAAAAAAAAAAAAAAAAAAAGAATTAATTTGAATTTTGACATCTTGAATTCAAATTATGTTTTTCGCAATCACGAGTGTGTGCATGTAGGCATGTGTGTTTGAGTGTGTGTGTGTGGGGGGGGGGGGTGTTTGTGTGTACGGTGTATGTGTGCTTGTGTCTGTGTGCTGGCATAAGTGTGGGGGGATATGTGTATGTGTGTGTGGGGGGGTATGTGTATGTGTGTGTAGGCATATGTGTTTGTGTCTGTGTGCAGGCAGGAATGTGTGGGTAGTTGTGCGTATGTGTATGTCGGCATATGTGTTTGTGTCTGTGTGCAGGCATGAATGTGTGGGTAGTTGTGTGTATGTGTGTATATGTATGCGTGTGTGTTTGTGTGTGTATGTGTTTGTGTGTGTAGGTGTATGTGTGTGTAGGTGTATGTGTGTGTAGGTGTATGTGTGTGTAGGTGTATGTGTGTGTAGGTGTATGTGTGTGTAGGTGTATAGGTGTATGTGTTTGTGTGTGCGTATGTGTACGTGTGTGTGTATAGTTGTGTATGTATGCGCGTGTGTGTAGGACATGGATGCAACCTGGAGACGGCTTTCGCTATAGGTGCAGCATCGTGAGGAGCCCGCCTGTCCACGGTGATGGTGCAGAGGGTGGCGGTGGGAAAATAAAATGATAGGACATCAAAAACAGTCAAATGAAAGCAATAAGCAATCGTGATTGCTCAAAAAAAAAAAAAAAAAAGCGTAAGAACCAATAACCGGAAACGTCAAGGAAACTGTGTAAGTGGAAAAACTAACAATTTGGAGATAACTGATACAAATAGTAGATGAACCTCTCCTCTGTCTTGAGGCAAGAAATTGTTCTAGTAGCCTTAATAAGTGCTATACAGCATGATATACAAAAATATTTCAATGAAAGCCTGACTAATACATTACTTTTAAACGCGTTCTATTTATAGCTTGAAACTGTCCACTTACATCCCTTTGTTTTTTCACTGCCTCATTTGTAAAGCTTGACCGCGAAGAGAAGGCGGATGACCTTGAAGCAAAAACATCATTTGTATCGTTTGTAATAGGTTGACTGTCATTATTTTGGAATAGATAGGATCAGTGTGAACGACTCTTACTTTTAGGTGCTGTCTGGCTTATTCAACCAATTATAAATGATAAAAAATTAGATTTCGCTTCAAGGTCATTCGCCTTCTCTTCGCAGTCAAGCTTTACTTTATCAGTAAATAAATAAACAAATATTTCGAGATTTAGCATGACGTATGAGACATTTCACATCGAAATACAATACCCGCCACTAATAAATCACTGGATTATAAAATCAGCCGCTTTTTAAAATCAAATCTGGAAGAACAGAACCATTGAAATACTAAAACATGTTAAAATCATCTTTTAATAAACTCACTATCGCCGTTCTATAAAATCAAACTTTTGGACTTCATATGTAAAAAATTGTTAAAGCGCCACCAAGAAGTGAAGGAATCGGCTCCAGAAGATGAGAATATATCAAAGTCAAATTTGCCTCTTCATTTTCAATAGGTGTCAGAAAAGCGCTTGATAATGTACGATGCACTTGAGAACAAAGAGGAAAATATGATGAACGTTACAAAACATTTTGCAAATTCTCAAACGATATTGAATCTTGGCTCCCCAATTCTGTTAAGCAAACAACAATACACCTACATTTTAAGATCCTTGTGCAAATTATTATAAAAAAAAATATATGCCTCATGTTTAGTTAAAATGATAACTGCATTTTGAAATACTTAAAACAGAAATAAATAAAGTAATTCAATTCATATTTAGAGTATTTAAACTTCAAAACCTTTCATTTTTTTGAATGCCGGTTAATAAAATCAGCCGCTTTATAAAATCAATTGTCCACCGAACGAATGTGATTTTAATAAGCGGCGGGTACTGTACTGTTAAATGACCCATACAGGCATTTGGGGGCATAATTGGGGATTGATATAAGTATAAAGAGCAAGGTCATTAACGCACTAATCTGTATGAGCCCTCTCTAGAAATTTTTTTTAAATATAAAATTGCAGCATCGAATAATTGCTGACGATTCTCTTGCCCATCTGTACGTAAAAGGACAACATGACATGAACGCAAGCGCGGAAGAATCAAGAGAGAGAGAGAGAGAGAGAGAGAGCAGGGCATCTTCGATCCCCTCTCTCTCCTGTCAATCTGCCTCTCCTAAATTTCTCACCTGCTGGTATCGTCCAGAAAGGTCCACGACTAATTGAATGAGACAGGAGTTTCAGGGGGAAGGCGAAACCCGATAATTATTATCCTCTTGCCCTCACGGGCTCGCCGAACAGGTGGGCTGTCAGCCTCTCTCGTCTTTTCCAAGAGCTAGAGCGGCTAAGTGTGAGTTATGAAATTATTTTTACGAAATAGCTTACTCCCATTGCGTCTGATAGTAAGTTTATATAGTTACGTGTTTCGTTGTTTCTTCCTTTCTTTTCACTTGCTTTCGTGAAAACGTTGAATCTTAGAAGACACAATTAGTTGTTGTCGTAGCTGAAACTACTGGGGTACTAAACCCGAGTAGACAATGCTACCCGTTTGAGGCAGATAGATACGGTTTCCGTTTACAACAGAGCACCGCTAAGCTCCGATTTAGTTCAGGTAGCACATGATAGATGGACAGGGCCCGATTAAGATATCAAGGGGCCTCAGGCCAAATATTTTTTGGGGCCCCCTGTATTTAAACTTAATAACTTCAGCCGTTGGCTGAAACAATTTTAGCCATTGACTAAAGAAATTTCAGCCATTTGGGGGCCCCTAAATATACGGGGCCCTAGGCCAGGGCCTAGTTGGCCTATTCAGTAATCAGGCTCTGTAGTTGGAAGCACCTCCATCGACATCTCGGAAATTTTGATCCACAGCGAAGCCGAACAACTCCCGATTTAGGTGCTGGGCATGTGTGGATGAGTTTAGGCATTTCATTAGAGAAGCATAAGAAAATCTAAAGTGTTGGATCTTAGATACGTTGAGTTCATGTAATTCATTAGAAACAGTGAGACAATCCAAAAGGTTGGACATCTGTTTGATGTCCTTGTTCAGATTGCTTCAGATAGTTCCTGATGGCTTTTTCAATTTACAAATGAAAACAAACATCAAGAGACAGTCTGATTTTCTGTGCAACACAAACACGAACTAATTCTCTTCACGAAATAAAAAGGAACTGGATTTAATAAAACCAAGTCCTTCATCTTCCGTAATTACCGCTTCCTCAACATTCGCCTATTAACTTCGAATCGAACCAATTCCACTCAGCAAAACACGACACCAGGCTCAGATACCCGAAAGATGGAGCAGACGGGGTGGAAAACGCTTTCATTGGCATCAGCAGAGACAATTGGAGAGAATCCGGACAATTAAGGTGGCTTACGTCCCCAACACCATTAGCGGCACCAGATCAAAGGTGGACCGAAAGTGGCGAGGGGAAATGGCTCGTTAGAGGCCAACGAGATCGCCCAGCGTTTTGGAATGTGCCAGAAATTGGCTGCTGTCGTCGAGCGCTGACAGTCGATCACAGTCAGATTGTTAGATCGACACCATTTTTGGGCGAATTGATCGGAGGAGAGAAATTTTTCATGAAGGGCTTATTTTTCGCTTATTTTCACTCACTCACACCACACGCAACTGATATATTTGCAACGCAAGTGTACTTAACGCATTGAAAGTCGGAAATATTCCTCAAAAGTAGAATCAAGTGTATTTTTATTTCAAATACATTTTTTTCATTTTTTTTAAAATTTCGAATAAAAAATGCTTTTTTTTTTCATTTTAATTTTTTTTTAATTTCAAATTTATGTTCTGTAATTTCTTTACTTCATTTTAAACTGAATCTTTTCTTCAAATTTTTCAAACTCAAGTTATTTCAACATTTTATTTCATTCAATTTTATTTCAAACGAGCGGTACCCGCACAGCTTTCCCGTAGTAGAAAATTTAAAGGTCATTTGGTTCGCCTGTATATTTACAAATAATGGATGATGAATTTCTCGCCAATATGCTATGTTAATTTGCACGTCCATGTTATGGTAATTTTCTCGTCCATGCTATGGTAATTTACTCGTCCATGCTATGGTAATTTACTCGTCCATGCTATGGTAATTCGCTCGGTATTTCTGCAGGGAAATTAATTCAACCAATGGTGAGTTAAAATTGGAGTATAAAGAAAATCAAATTTCGAAAAATCGCTTCAAGGTGCACACCCTTATGCAACAAACTAGTTTTGTATCAAATTCCATGAAAATCTGCCGATAGGTTTAGGCGCTATGCGCGTCAAAGAGATCCGGACAGATATCCAGACAAACTTTGAGCTTTATTATTAGTAAAAATAAATGTTCACCAACCTGAAAAATCGAGGGGAAAAAAGCGATTGAAAATTTTAAAACATTGCATTTGAATGTTTTATTTTTCTAAATACGCGAACTCATGCAATCTAGCGGTCATAACGCGGACTATAGTCGCGCTGTCAGCGATAGTTGCCTGACACTCAATGAGCTGTCAGTGCTTGGCATAAGGGCGTATATAAGGGAGGGGCTGAGGGGGCCCGGGCCCCCTCCAAAATCTGGAAATTTTTTTCGCTTAAAGGTAGTTATTTTTGGTTTTAGTTGCTCACAAATAATTTCCAAACTTTTAACTACAAAAAAAAAAAAAAAAAAATTAATTTGAATTTTGACATCTTGAATTCAAATTATGTTTTTCGCAATCACGAGTGTGTGTATGTAGGCGTGTGTGTTTGTGTGTACGGATTATGTGTATGTGTGTTTGTGTCTGTGTGCTGGCATATGTGTGTGGGTAGTTGTGTGTATGAATGTGTGTGTGGGGGGGATGTGTATGTGTGTGTAGGCATATGTGTTTGTGTCTGTGTGCAAGCATGAATGGGTGGGTAGTTGTGTGTATGTTTGTGTGTGTGTATGTGTAGGTGTCCGTATGTATGTGTTTGTGTGTGCGTGCGTGTAGTTGTGTATGTATGCGCGTGTGTGTAGGACATGGATGCAACCTGGAGACGGCTTTCGCTATAGGAGCAGCATCGTGAGGAGCCCGTCGACGGTGATGGTGCGGAGGGTGGCGGTGGGAAAAATCAAAGGACCTCAAAAACAGCCAAATGAGAACAATAAGCAATCGTGATTGCTCAAAAAAAAAAAAATAAATAAATAAATAAATAAAATAAATAAATAAATAAAGAAAGAAAGAAAGAAAAAAAGAATGAAATAAAATTATTAAAAAATAGATCAGAGATTTCCGAACTGGGTGCCGCAGGAAGAGCTGAGGGGTGCCGCGAAAGGGACCATGGTAACAATAATATACTAACTAGGATGCTGTAAGAAAATTCTAATTCTTCAAAGGGTGCCGTGAATCATTAAAGTTTTAGAACCCTGCGTTAGCTGGGCTGGTGCTAGGCAATGGTGTTCAGAAGGGGTCAGAGGATCCGTACCCCTTACTCAAGAAAAGAACGTGTCTTGTGAAAGCGAGATTATTTCAGCACAAAGAAAAACAAATTATGTTGGGGAAAAAACTCAATTCTTCCAAAACGAAATCTTTAAATTAATTTATTTTTTTAACAGATGCAGCTTATTGCTTAGCAAATTAAGTTCCCCCTCTCCCCCCCCCTTTTTCTTCTAGTCTGTCTGAAAAGAAGGATCTTCAAAATGTTTCTCTCCTTAACTTGCGTCCCCTGCAACAAATTTAAAATAATTTTTAGTTGTTCGGTTGGAGTAATGATGGAAACTAATGTCCTAAAAATGCATTTATTTAGGCATTTTTCAGTCATCAATTTCAAAATATTTCCCGAGGGTCCCCGAACCAACACCCCTTCACTAAGGTTACTAGCAAAAATATTCTGAATTTGTGCCTTTAAGATTTCAATTTTGAAAAGTTTCGGAGGAAGAGAGATCCTTGAAACCTCTCCTTTCCTCTATATGTCTCCAAAGATAACCTGAAATTGCGTTTTACCTTTCAGAGGAGGATTCTCGAATTCTTCCTTTCCAAAGATGCCTAATGTTGGGGGAAAAGTTTGAATTGCTTTTGAAAAGAACATTAAAATAAAAACAAATAAAAGTTATTGGCTATTTATCAAGTTATTTCGTCCAATACCTCATATTTCTTTCACCCCCCCCCCCCCTCGCCCCATTTTTATTTATTTTTTTTCTTTTTCCTAGTCGGACGAAAAATAGGAAAGTCTTCAAAATGCTACACTTTGCAAACCCCCTCCACTCACTAAAACCATTAATGAGCTTCTTAGATCTCGTTTTCAGGGCTTCAGTGTCAAAAATTTTTCAGAGGACAATACTCAAGACCTTTCCTTCTGAAAGCATCGAAAATCGTTTAAGATTGCTTTTATGGAGCTTCAATTTTGAACAATGACCGAACTCGTATAACGTTACCAAATATGGTCCACAGTCGCAGTATTAAAACTTTAATTACAAATATATATATATATATATATATATATATATATATATATATATATATATATATATATATATATATATATATCGGACGGAGGATTCCAACTGCTTTCGTACGAAATCTGAAAGCGAAAAAACTTAGTTTTGAAAAATTTAAGGTGGAGAACGTTTAAATCCATCCACCTAGTATACTGAATGTCTCTTTAAAACTTCGTTTTTTAGGACTTTAAATTCAAAATAGTTTCTGGAGAGAGCCCCAGAACCGCCCTGCCCGTAACATAAATGATAGTATTCCGAAACTGTTTTTTAGAGCTTCTATTTCGAAAAGGTGAACAGAGGGGTGATGGATTTCGCTCTATTTAAACGAAAAAAAATCGAGAGCAACTTCAAAAAGTTCCATTCCTTTCATTACCCTAACGTTAACAAATATAACCTTTAATGGCGTTTTAAAGATTTTAATTTCTAAAAATTTCTGTGCAGAAGGCCCCCCGAATTTTTCTTCCCCGTAGCATTTACCAAAACCGTCTAAAACTGCGTTCTTAGTCCAATAATTCCAAAAAAATTTCCGCTGGAGAACCCCCGAACCTCACTCCACCCCCTACCCACCGAAAGCGAGAATTTTTTAAGAGTGCCCTCCTAACACTATTTTTTGGTTGCGCCAATGGATGACAGTGACAGTTACAGTATGAAGTCCTTGCCTCACCTCGAGAAACAGAAGATCAGGGCAATGTTGCTCCCACCCCTCAAAAAAAAATTGAAATTACAAAGAAAAAAAAGTGGTGGGGGAGGGCGAGTTAATCCTGGTTATATGCCCTCCCCCCCCAAAAAAATTATATATATATACGTCACTGGCTTGGCAGATAGCCAAACCGCGCTTATGTTGCAAATTATCTTAGTTTCTGTTGTCCTTTTTTTCTTCTTTTTTTCGAAAATGGAAGTTGACGAAATCACGGAGCAACTATTCAATCAGCGTTTGGGAGATTGTGTTCGTCGTTTCGATCAATTTTGACTCAAGGCGATAGGTGATCCTTCACCATGACAATGCACCAGCACATTCAGCATTGATTGTTGGCCATTTTCTGACAAAATATTCAAATCAACATCCTTGATCATCCTCTTTATTCGCCAGGTCTCGCACCGTGCGACTTTTTCCTATTC
The DNA here is from genome assembly GCF_026930045.1 of Uloborus diversus. NCBI lineage: Eukaryota > Metazoa > Arthropoda > Arachnida > Araneae > Uloboridae > Uloborus > Uloborus diversus. The sequence continues at coordinate 149,049,575 of NC_072739.1, read as the reverse complement.
CCAAAGTGCAAAAATGTGATGAGGGGACATCAGTAGAAAGAGTTGAACTCAATAAAGCGAGAAACGACGAGACAATTAATGAGCCTAACTGCTGAGTATTTCCAAAGATGCTTTATAGAGTGGAATAGAAGATGGGATAAGTGCATAGCAACGAATGGAGAGTACTTTGAAGTAGACAAAATCTATTGGACTAAATTTTGCAAAATAATTTTTTTATGGCCTCAGTTCGCATAGTTATTGGACAAACTACGTATTTCACTGTTCTCTTTTGATTGATAGTGGTCTGGTTTCAATAATTTTCAATGAAGTAAAAATGTCAAGACCCTATGTTTCGATAACGGAGAGACGAGGGCAAATAATTAATAGGTCAAGGACACATTTCACTATACTCTTTTGATTGATACTTGTTTGATTTCAATAGTTTTCAATGAATTTAAAATGTTAAGACCCTATGTTTCGATAACGGAGAGACGAGGGCAAATGATTAATGGGTCAAAGACTTAATTCACTATGCTCTGTATTTTACTGTGCATATGTAAATTTCTGTATTTATATTTTTCCTGTGGCAACGCCTCTGGGATTGCAGTTTTATACTGCGGTCTCTGGGACGTGAGGAGAATTTGTAACACTGCGGCGGCATGATGTATAACCAAGTAAAACTAAACCAATAAACCAAGTAAAATTAAGATCGTGTCAGCTTCAGCTATTTTTCATTTTAATTAATACAGTTCAATTACCAGCGACCAACATGCTCTTTTGATTGATATTTGTTTGGTTTCAATAATTTTCAATGAATTTAAAATGTCAAGACCCTATGTTTCGAAAACGGAGAGACGATGGCAAATGATTTATGTGTCAAAAACATGTTTCACTATTCTCTTATGATGGATACTTGCTTCAACAATTTTCATCATTACACTGTTCACATGGTACTCTGGTACATATTTAAACCAACATAGAGCCTAAGCTAAACGTGAGAAACAGTGAAAGCGACGGTTACAAAATTCGAGAACATCTTGTACATGGGTAATTGAGCTCGCTGACTTCTGGAAGAATACCTCATCTTAGAAAGAAAAAAAAAATCTTTGAGATTTCTGACAAGGAAAACCGTTGATACACATTTTTTTCTTCTTTCCATTCACCTTTTTTCAAGTTTCAAAACAGCCGTGCCCGTTCATAGCAAAGTTGCACGTACAGAATAAGGAAGTTGCAATCTATTAAATGTTCATATTTTGACTATTGGATATTGTTAATTGACCCTCAAAACTAAAAAATTCACTATCGCCGAATTTTAAAACACCGTGATTGATTTTTAATGAATTTTTAAAAATCCACGCGCAAAAGTGCGCTCTTCTGAAACGTCACAGGGCACTAATGGGCAGCCTTCCGCCGAAGATCCCTTGTTTTCGTACAGACATTTTGAGCGCGCTGACATTTTTATTTTTTAGAAATTCAATAATCCTTTTGAACACACTATGGAGGCCGGATTCGTTAAAGCACAATCTAAATAATCTTCCTCAAGTAACATCAATCATGATATTCGACTATTTCCGAGAAGATGAGAGATTTAATGTTCCAGAAACGCGAGGAGTTAAATGCGAGGAGATAAACCTTTTACGTTTCGTCTTCGAAGCCAACTGCATGCCCTTCGGCTTCTCCCGCATCGGAATAGCGCATGACGTTACTTCCTATGCCATTTGACGTCACAAGCGCTTGAACTTTAAAAGTTAATTTAAAAAAAAAACTACTTATCGTATCGCAAAAAATTTTTCACCTATGATGTTCATACATGTTACTCTATCATATAAAAATAAAATTGAAAAATCGAAAACTTCCCTTTTTGCGGCTTGTAACGTAATGCAGTGAAACCCCGTTACATTAAACTTCAGGGGACCTCAAATTTTATTCGTTGTAATAGAATTTAAGTAATGTAATGCCACTGAAATCGGAACAGAAAACTTATTTCGTTGTATTGATATCCGTTGCATTGGGATTTTACGGTAGCTTCAATTCCCCTTTCCTCTTAAGAAATACATTTTCAATAAACTGTTCATCGTCTTTATCTTTACCAATAATAAAGCTGAAAGTCTCTCTGTCCGGAGGATGTCTGTAGGATATCTGGATGTCTGGATCTCTGTGACGCGCATAGCTCCAAGACCGTTCGACCGATTTTCATGAAATTTGGCACAAAGTTAGTTTGTAGCATGGAAGTGTGCACCTCTAAGCGATTTTTCCAAAATTCGATGTGGTTCTTTTTCTATTCCAATTTTAAGAAAAAAATATCATAAGATGGACGAGTAAATTACGAAATTATCATAATGTGGAACCGTAACGTGGGCACAAGCTAATTGGCGAGATACGAAATTATCATAACGTGGAACCGTAACATGGGTACAAGCCAATTGGCGAGAAAATTCACCATACATTATTTGTAAATATACAGGCGAACCAAAAGACCTTTTAATTTTCTATTACGGGCAAAGCTGTGCGGGTACCACTAGTATTTTATAAAGTTAAAATTTCTTTTCCTGCTAGAACAAAGTGTCATCTCGTCTCGTTCGGTAACGGAAGGAATGAAGTAAAATTCCTAGAAAACCCGAACAAAAGTTCAACTATTCTTGTAATGCTCATCATCTGCGCATGTTCTAGTTAGAGCAAAAGCATTAAAAAGAGACAGGGAGCAATTAAAGGCAAAAAAAAAAAAAAAAAAAGAAGATTGAATTAAGAAACCAGCAATGTGTCGTGCCACGCAGGAGAGGCAAAGTCTTTTAGATCATAGGTCAGTAAAAAAATATTATTTCAAATTGTTGAATTAAAAAAAAGTATCTATCTATTTTTTACGTTTAACTGTATTATTCACTTTTTTTTTTTAACGAAATGATGGCTATAATGAAGTTTTAACTGAGTCTTTTTGCTCATTTCGTAACAAACGGTCGCGACTGCATGCCATTAGTGGAACATATAGTTCACCCGAATAGAGTTTTTGCTGCTACGAGAATAAACTTTTAAAAAAGCAACATTTACAGTAATCAAAAACGCCGTTGTAGCAGTTCTAAAGGGTGCATTTTGCCAGTAAGATCTTAGACATTAAAAATAATGCAGCAGGAATCCTCTTCGCTTTTTTGACTCCTTAATGCATACTTCGTTAAACATACTGAACTATGAAATATTGCGCGTTTATAAATCCTTGTCGCAATGTAATTCGCTAGCTATTGAGTCCGGTAATTTTCTACCGAGCGAATGTGCAAATTTTTACACAGGGCATTTTTACATGATATTTTTAATACAGGGCTATAAATTTCAAGCACTAATGCAAGTTATTATTGTTTTAATAATGATAATTATTATTATTATTATTATTATTACTATTATTATTATTATTATTATTATTACTTTATTATTATCATTATTATTGTTATCGTTATTATTATTATTATTATTGTTGTTGTTGTTACTATAGTTATTATTATTATTATTATTATTATCCTCAATACTAAACACATTAGTGAAGCAATGAAGGTCTTCGTAACAATTGTTCATCTCGAAACAAAACAAAAAAAAAAATGTTTATGAAAGTTTTAGCAGGATTTAAACCTTCCATGGTGAAATTACTTCCAACATGGAGTAATCAGCTGCTCAGTTCTCCAATTTATTTAACTACAGAAAAGCATTTATTTACCACTCATTTCAAACATTTCTATTATAAAAAAAAGCTGTTTTTTTTCCTTATAGGAACAAATACAAATCGTTTTGCAATCAAAACGTCAATCGGCAATGAATTTTCAAGCGAACAAAAATGTGCAATTATTTATCAATCGTCTTCAAAAGAAAGAAATCTTACCGAAAAAGTAATAAAATGATTGAAATCGTTACAAATGTTATTCAAAACATTAAATAAAGTTATTTACACAATGGAATAGATTTTTAAATGTGTGCAAAATGGAAAGGAATGATGGATGTGCTGAAAAATTAATAATTAATCACTCAGTTATAAGCAAAGCTGCTTCTAATTCATCGTTTCTTAAATGTATTTTCATCAATACTTGAGAGTTTTTGCTACCATTAATTTTTCGTTACTTTACGGCGGGTTCTTAAGAATAACAGATTATTGATTTCATAGTGATTGATGATGTACAATAATATGTGTTTTATAATATAGAAAAACTATGTAGAATAAGCAGTTGCTCTACTGCTGAAAATCTTAAAAATAGCAACTTAAGGATCGATTTGATATGTTTTGATCGATTTATATTAGTTTTAGATCGAGTTAAATTAAGCATAGTTTAAAGCAAGGCCGTATCTAGAAATTTTCTTCGGGGAGGGGCCCGGGGGGATTCGGACATTGCCCTAACACTCACACATACCTATTATATACATATAGACACACACACACGCATAAAAATATTTAACATAAAAAGGTTTTTTGTCTCGATTTTTAATGATTCCACTGTTGGACTTCAGCAATTTTTATTTTTATTTCTTATTTTTTTTATTCACCTTTTAGTGGTAAGGATAACTGAAGAGTGTCCCTTAAGTCGGATGTAGAATATCTATAATTTAAGGGGGTTCGGGTGTTTCTCCCCCGGGAAATATTTTGAAAAATAGGTATACAAATTTGTATTTTTAGGCCTTATGTGTGATAATTGAGACTACAAAAATATGAAGAAAAATAGGCAAACAACATCTTTTAAAAGTATGCATTCTTTTGCAAATCAAGATCAATACCGGTAATATAAAAGTCGGTATTGCTTATACCGACTTTTAGTGTGGTTTGTTTTGATCACTTCCCCAACATCCCCCCCCCCCGCTTTTTTTTCATCAAATACTCTACAGTATAAAACTTGTACAAAATGGTGTAGAGATTCGGAAAACGAAATAGTAATATTCTGGCCATTTGGAAAATTCATATTTTATTTTCTTGATAAGAGACAAAATTGAACAACTTTTCGAGGAATTTCAAAAACTTAAGTAATTTTCAAAGACTCTAGAACAGTTGAAATTATTTAAAGCACTTTATTTGCACTTTTCGGAAGTTGATTGCACAGTCTTACAAAATGATTATTACTTTGTAAGACATACCCGTTTTACGTTAAAAATAAATGTATTGTAACGGATTCGGTGCGACTTCCACTTTCTTGAAATGAAGACACAGTTCTTGATAAAAACACAGGAAATTTATTTACACTATGTACAGGAAAGATCGTTAACAACTGCTAAAATAATCACCAGCAATTAAGCAAATCTCACTCAACACCGTAAACTTAACGGTTACACACGTATTTACTTCCAAATACGAAAACAACACAGCGAAATGCCTCGCTATAAACAAAGCAAATACGCTCTCAGTTCGAAATCTCAATCGAAACTAAACTCTTTATCCAGCGTAACCGTTTATATACACACCGAAAAGAGAGCTCTCAAAGATTCCAGAAAGTGCTACAACGTTCTACAACTACACTTTTATTGATAAAATCAGTGAATGAAATAAGAAAAAAAAAGAATAGGGGGTTGTATACTTTAGCCATATGTTAAGGGGTTGTATATTCATTACGGGAAACTATTTACAGGTTACGTTACTACAATAATTACTATTTACAGAATTTGTAACATTGCCCCCTTCCCAAGGACTGCACGTCCCGGGCAGTACAATCCCCAAAAAGGGTGCAAACTTCTATCACAAGTTCACAAATACACACATTAAATAATAACCAATAATGCATAGGAAACACAATAATAACAAGAAATATTACTAAACATTAAAAGCAAAAAAAAAAAAAAAATTATCTACAACTTTTATGTTATCAACCATGGTTGTTTACGTAATACTCATGAACTATGGCCATAGTATGGGGCTAACCGATCATAATGTACAACACTAGGTTTTGCATTAGGTGATTTTTGGATCCTCACTACGACGTCATTTAGTCGGTTAAGGACTTTGTAGGGTCCATCCCAATGCGACTGCAATTTGGGTGACAGACCTTTCCGTCGGATGGGATTCCATAACCAAATCTTGTCGCCTTCGTTGAATTCATGTCCAGTAGACCTTGTGTCGTATCGGGTCTTCATCTTCTCCGCCGCGATGTTGATTCGCTCTCGTGCGAAGTTATGAACATCTTCCAACCGGGCCTGGAGATCCTGGATGTACTCCTCAGGTGATGCAGGCGCATCCGGAGGACGACCGAAGACGAGATCACAAGGTAGCCGAAGCTCTCGTCCGAAGAGCATCTGAGATGGGGCAAATCCAGTGGTCTCGTGGACAGCACTGCGGTAGGCCAGCAGGAACAAAGGTAGCTTCTTGTCCCAATCCTGTTGATTTCTGGATACCATAAGCGAGAGATTATTCAGGATTGTGCGGTTAAATCTCTCCACCATGTCGTCCGATTGTGGGTGTAGTGGTGTTGTCCTAGTTTTCTCAATTCCGAAAATTTGACATAGGCCCTTAAACACAGCAGAGATGAAATTTCTCCCTTGATCGGAATGAATCTGCAAAGGTGTTCCGTATCTCGAAATCCAATGTTGGACTAGAGTCTCTGCTACGGTGGTAGCCTCTTGATCTGGAATGGGATATGCTTCCGGCCATTTGGTGAAGTAGTCGATGGAAACAAGAATGTATTTGTTCCCATCAGCAGTTCTTGGTAGAGGACCCAGGATGTCGATCCCAATTCGTTCGAAAGGAGCTCCAACGTTGTACAGATGTAGCTTCCCTCTGCTTCTCTTCTTCGGTCCTTTACGAGCAGCACAGGCGTCACAAGAATGGCACCACTTCTCCACGTCATCCTTCGCCTTGCTCCAGAAGAAGCGCTACCGAACTTTATTGAGGGTTTTCAAGACACCAAAATGTCCACCAGTCGCACTACTATGTATTTCTTTCAGAACATCTGGAATCCTTGATCGGGTAAGTAGTAACTGCCACCTAGATGTTTTGCCGTCATCAGATTCCCATTTTCGGTACAGTACGCCGTTCCGTAAATGAAGTGAGTTCCATAAAGCCCAGTATCTTTTTGTTGCATGACTGAAGATGGAAACGTCCTGCCAGCTAGGTCGCCGATTGTCACTTTCCATGAACTCCAAAATTGGTTTTATGTCGGGGTCTTCAAGTTGATCTTTTCGAACTTGGTCGTCACTCCATGGATCAGGTTCTGATGATATTGGAGTCACTGTCACATGATAGGCGGTAGGGCTAGTCGTTCCATACTGTTTCTCGATTCGGGAACAATAGTGGCAGTTCTCAGGACAGGGTCTTCTTGATAAAGCGTCAGCATTACCGTGAGATAACCCTTTTCGGTGTTTGATCTCCATGTCATATTCCTGGAGTCGCTGTATCCACCTGGCTATCTGGCCTTCCGGATTTTTGAAGTTCAAAAGCCAAGTTAACGAGGCATGATCTGTCCGAAGCAGAAACTTTCGGCCGTAGAGGTAATGATGGAAGTGTTCTACAGCTTTCACTATGGCCAGTAACTCTTTTCTGGTGACGCAGTAATTTCGCTCCGACTTTGATAAGCATTTGCTCCAGTAAGCGATGACATGTTCATTGCCGTCAATTTCTTGGGATAAAACAGCTCGAATGCCCTCGTTGCTCGCATCAGTGTCCAGGATGAAGGATTTTTCAGGCTGAGGATAGGCGAGAATAGGCGTTGATGTTAAAGCCTCCTTCAGTCGTAGAAATGCATCTTCGCATTCTTTGGACCATTCAAACTTTTGCTTGCTCTCCGTCAGCTTATGCAAAGGTCGTGCAATATTGGAAGAACCCTTCACAAACTTCCTGTAGTACGTGCAGAGCCCCAGGAAACTTCGCAGCTGATGGATGTTTTCGGGACGACTCCAACTCTTGACCGCGGATACCTTTTCTGGATCGGTTTGTACACCCTCAGAAGAGATGATGTGACCAAGATAGTTCACTTCCCGGCGGAACAAATTACATTTGGACGGGCTTAACTTCAGATTGGCTTCCTTAAGCTTTTGCAGCACCTTCCTAAGATTTGCCAGATGTTCTTCGAAACTGCGTCCCACAATGATGATATCGTCTAAGTAGACCAGACAGGATTCGTAGGAAAGTCCTCTTAACACTGTCTCCATAAGACGCTCGAACGTAGCTGGTGCATTGCAGAGGCTGAAGGGCATCACTTTAAACTGCCATAAGCCTTGTCCAGTTGTAAACGCTGTCTTCTCTCGGTCATCAGGGTGTATCTCAACCTGCCAGTAGCCGCTCTTCAAGTCCAGGGTCGAAAACCACTTGTGTCCGGAAAGAGTGTCCAAAGTGTCGTCTATCCGTGGAAGAGGGTAACTGTCTTTCTTGGTGATTTCATTCAGCCGTCGGTAATCGACACAAAATCTGGTGGAGCCATCTTTCTTTCGGGCCAAGACGATGGGAGAGGCCCAAGGACTAGATGACGGTTCGATTACATCATTCTCCTTCATCTCTTTCAGGAGGGTTTCAACCTCTTCCTTCTTAGCGAGCGGTAGTCGTCTTGGATGCTGTTTAATAGGGGGATGTTCTCCAGTGTAAATCCTATGCTGCGTTAAATTCGTACGGCCAACATCCTCCGATGTAGAGGAAAACAGATGCTTGAAGTCGTCCACCAATTGTTCCGCAGCAGTTCTTTGATCTTTCGATAATGGCGCACTCCCAATTAACTTCGATGTCAAGGACTCAGAAGACACAGTTTCGGGGGAATTGATTCTTCTAATGATGCAGTTTACTGGAGTACAAGTTGCTAACACTTCACCTTTCCGAATATTCCTTGGCCTTTCACTCACGTTGGCGACTCTTACAGGAATTACATCCTTAGAAAGGTCCACAAGCGTAGATGCTACCAGCACTCCTTTTAGGTTATTGCTTAGGTTAGGGTATTCAATGAGTCCAAATCGAAAACTATTGCTTTCTTCAAGGGAGCCAGGTATTAATGATTCTGACCTTGAGGGAATCGATAAATCTGTTTGGGCTATTATTTGATGAGCGGATTTTACATCACTTTCTGCAGGGAAAACGGTTATGTCTTCTCTCATCGAGTGCAGCTCATAAGTCTTGAAGTCGAGAGTGAAGTCATATTTCTTCAAAAAGTCCAATCCGAGAATGAAGGGGTCCGTGATATTAGCGACGAATGCCGTATGATGGTAGGTGGCATTCCCAAATACTATTTCCAAGTCCACTTTACCGTCAATCTCCATCTTGTCACCTGTCACAGTCTGGAGACTTACGCGTGGCGATGTCCACAGCAGTTTCAATCCAAATTCACGAGCCATATCTGTCCTAATGATTGTCACATTGGCTCCAGTGTCGACAATCAGTCTGCAGGGGTTCCCATTTACATGTGCGTAAATGAAAAGTCCATCACTGCCACTACTAGAAGAGGAAATCTGCAGAGCTCTGTTGGTGGTGATTTCCTTCCCTCGCGTAGCTTGGCGAGCCGGACAACTCCTTCGCAGATGTCCTTCACTACCGCATTTCCAGCACTTCTGCTCTTGTTTCTTTTGGGCTGTTATGGTGCTCAGATGTCTTGTCAAGTCACCGAGTTGTCTCTCAAGTTCAGCGAGGTGGGATGACCTGGAATCAGACTCATCAGCTTCCTGAGTCCGGATTAGATGGCGATCCACACGGGTTGCTTCTTGGGCGGCCTCGTATCTCATCGCATACACAACAGCAGAATTCAGGTCTTTGACATCCGCCATCCGTAGAGCTTTCTGGATTTCCGGATCTCGAACCCCGTTGATGTAGTAGTTGAGTGCCAGGTTGTCTCGAACATCCGCAGGACAGTCGCAAAAAGCAAGATGAGACAGTCTCTCGACGTCCGCCGCTAGCTCTTGCAGGGTTTCCCCGGTTTTCTGGAAACGGGACTTCAACTGGAGTCGGCTGAAATCTTTCTGGCACTTCTTACCGAAGCGAAGCTCCAACGCAGATGTGAGGGCGGCGAAATCCAGGCGCTGGCTGTCCGGAAGGGTCTGAAGAATGTCCGCTGCGTCACCTTTCAGGGATGCTGCAAGATGGCAGGCCTTGGTAGCAGAGTCCCATCCGTTCGCTTCCGCCACTATCATGAATTGGGTCTTGTACACCTGCCACGAACTTTTCCCATCAAATGTGGCCAGTTTAATGGACGGTCGAGCAACAGATGTGGGAGCGCAAAACTGTACAGAGCTGCTTTCCGCGGTCGCCAATCTCCTTTCCATGTCTTTAATTATTTCTTCCTTAAATGAAGTAAATTTCTTGTCTTCTTCTTCCAACTTATTTTCCACATTGGCGATACGCTCTTCCACAGTATCAAATTTTTCTTCCAGAGCATTAACTTTATCTCCCATGGCGGTTAGTTGATTCTCCATCATGGTTTTCATCGACGTTAGGTCACTTTTTATTTCATCTTGACTTGTAGTAATTTTAGCAGTTAAATCACTATTTAACTGTTCTTGGTTAGTCGCCAATTCATTTTTCAATTGTTCTTGGTTAGTCGCCAATTCATTTTTTAATTGTTCTTGGTTAGTCGCTAATTCATTTTTCAATTGTTCTTGATTAGCCGCCAATTCGTTTTTCAATTGTACTTGATTTGCAGTCAATTCATTTTTTAATTGTTCTTGATTAGCCGCCATATCACCCTTCACAGAGTTGATTGCGTCAAGAAGTTGTTTGAATTGTTCATCCATTGTGCGAGTAATCACCATAAAAATAAAGTCCAAGTTCAAAAAGTCTTTATGAAAAAAATGTCCAAAGTCACATTTACTCCAAGAAAGTCCAGAAGAAGCCCCACGCTGGGCGCCAATTTGTAACGGATTCGGTGCGACTTCCACTTTCTTGAAATGAAGACACAGTTCTTGATAAAGACACAGGAAATTTATTTACACTATGTACAGGAAAGATCGTTAACAACTGCTAAAATAATCACCAGCAATTAAGCAAATCTCACTCAACACCGTAAACTTAACGGTTACACACGTATTTACTTCCAAATACGAAAACAACACAGCGAAATGCCTCGCTATAAACAGAGCAAATACGCTCTCAGTTCGAAATCTCAATCGAAACTAAACTCTTTATCCAGCGTAACCGTTTATATACACACCGAAAAGAGAGCTCTCAAAGATTCCAGAAAATGCTACAACGTTCTACAACTACACTTTCATTGATAAAATCAGTGAATGAAATAAGAAAAAAAAAGAATAGGGGGTTGTATACTTTAGCCATATGTTAAGGGGTTGTATATTCATTACGGGAAACTATTTACAGGTTACGTTACTACAATAATTACTATTTACAGAATTTGTAACATTATATATAACGAAATATTTCTCAAAACAAACAATTTTTTTTTTAATCACGAGTAGTGCAGAAAAGGAAGTAGAGTAGAGTAAGTGTTATTTTTTTCTTCTTATGCTTAAGATATTAACAGTATACTTATGCAGTAGAAGTAAGATAAAAACAAGCAATAATAAAAGAACTTCCAAAATACTGATTTCGGTATTAAATAAAGGGCAAGACATGGAACATGTCAGTCACAAAAATTTATCTTGACAAATATGCCACAAAACGCGAGAATCGTGATTTTTGCATTTTTTTCTCAGTATGTATCAAGGAGCTGAATTTGGCACATCTTGGTAACCAGATACTAGCCTGATCTGAAACCAGGGGCCCGGCCCTTTTAGGGAGTCCCCGGCTCGAAATCGATGCAGTGGAAGTTTTATAAGAGTTTTAGGGGGAGGAAGGCACACTGAGAAAAAAGAAGTTTTCAAAAATGAGTATATTCATGCTTTCAAACTTTCTTGAAACCTTTTGTTTCAAATATGAGTACCCATGTTTTCAAATAGTGTGCTGAATTATTTCACACTCAAAAATGAGTACATAATACTCAGTTTTAAAATTATTACATATTCGAAAATGAGCGCAAATACCCCAAAAATGAGCACACGTGTTGATTTGAGAATTTGATGGGTATTTGAATGTTTCAAATTTGAATACCATGTAGTCGGAGCCATTTTGACTCACGATATGTTTAAATTTGAGTACTTTTTCGTCATTTTTGAAATTGTTGTTTTTAGAGTGCAGAGGTGTACACAGGGGGAAGAAAGGACACCTGTTGGCCCGGGCCCGAGCTTGAAGGTGACCCAATATTTTTTAAACTAGGGGTGAAAAAAGGGGTAAACAATATGGAGAGGGGCCCCGAAAAATTCATTTGTGACGGGCCCCAAAATTTCTGTGCACGCTCCTGAAGGAGGGCAAGTCTATTAAACTGACAAGGGGCCTGCCTTGGCCCTGGACGGCCCTGAATTGAATTAGGAAAGAAAGCAGGAAGTCCTAATTAAGGGTCTAAATTTCAAATATGCTTTGCAGCTAATGAAAACTAGAATTGCTTTTTCTATATTTCTTTAAATTTTCACTCGTTTAATAATTTCAAAATTAAGAATAAAAAAACTTTGTTATTTTCCTTTTCAGTCATTAGAAATTAAAAAAAAAAAAAATCTGTTTTACGTTACGGCCCTGAATTGATTTGGGAAGGAGAGCAGGAAGTCCCAATTAAGGGTCTAAATTTCAAGTATGCTTTGCAGCTAATGAAAACTAGAATTGCCTTTTCTATATTTCTTTAAATTTTCACTCGTTTAATAATTTCAAAATTAAGAATAAAAAAGCTTTGTTATTTTCCTTTTCAGTCATTCGAAATTAAAAAAAAAAAAAAAAAAAAAAACTTTTGTTTTACGTTACAGAACATTTCGGGTTTCAAGGGGGGGGGGAGATGGCCCGTCTGTATACGGCCCTGGTTTAAAGAGTTTTATTAAAGTACATGCAAGGTGAAGTACATTACGAGCGCATTAATTAATTTATTTTAGACAACATCAGCAATAACGATGTTAAAATTAATAGTAAAGATAATGATTATGATGATAGCAATTTATAATAGCTATACCACGACAACTACAACTGCAACAACAATAATAATAATAAGTCTGGAAAAAAAACGAAATGCGTGATGAAAAATGAGATCGCCCGAACAGGGACTCGAACCCTGGACCGTTAGGTTAAAAGCCTAACGCTCTACCGACTGAGCTATCCGGGCCTAGCAGTCGATCGGGTTTCAAGTTATAAGTGCTAAAGCAATTCATAAAATTACTTGTGGCTGGCACAGAGCACAGATTTTGGGTTGGTTGGCACAGAAAATGGTCCTTGAGAATAATACTCCTTCCCCCATTGATAATTAACATAATTTTGAAAGAAAGAAAGGAACGCATTGGCAAAGATTTGTTGTAAACTCGAATCTTCACCCCGTCGTTTTTCTTTAATAATATAATAATCGATGCAATTCATGAAAGCTAAATTATAAAGAACACAACAAAAATTCCTGGTGATATTGTCGTCTGATTTGTTCCCACGTAAAAACACAACGGTTATTTTTGTTTCCTTTTGGAAGGTATCTTTCTTATTGGATATTTGTACTTGTTATTATTCGATTTTATTCCTGTATATTTTACGAAATGGGAATGTTAGTGAACCTCAAATGCTTAGATACGATAATTGTGAGGAGTGATTCGTTAAATATTATCTAAATTAAAAATTTATTAATGCAAATGTAAAGTTCGACCGAAGTATTGGCGCCGATAGTTCAAAATTCCTATTCCTATTCAGAGTCACAACTGACTACAACTGTATTTATATCGAGGATTGCATACTAAGTGCCTTGCCCCCAATTATTTTATATACCGATAGATGGCAGCACCATCACCGGATCGAACAGTTAATGAGAATTTAGAACTAGTCCAGGAGCTAATAGCTACATGGTGCTAGCACCCCCAGAGGTATCGTTTCACTTGGAGGACATTGAGACCACGAGCATATTTAACGTCGTCCAGTCGATGGTTCAAAAATTTAGCCATTTGCATCGGCATCGGCAACCGATGTTGATGCCAACTTGGGATAAAAATCGACTTATCAACCTTGCAGACACATGGGGTTCTTTCCGAGTAATTTTTCAAAATTGAGCTCTTAAAATACAATTTTAGAAGAACTCTAATAATTTTGGGAGTGGGAGGGGGGGGGGGGGAAAGGAGCTCCACGGATTATTATATATATATATATATATATATATATATATATATATATATATATATATATATATATATATATATATATATTTTGAAATTTAAGGCTTATAAAACACGATTGCAGGCCTTCTTCTAGTAGCATTAGATGAAAATATAGTGTTCAACAACTGCAGTTCTTAGTAGTTCCAGAAACGCAATTTTAGACTTTTTAGTAGTGTTGCGTTTCAGAGGAAATTTTTCAAATCAAAGTTCAAAAATGCATATTTTAGACCACATTTGATGCCACTAAGGAGATGATTAAGATCAAGGACGCTTCTCTTCCCTATAAGTTTCTATCCTCATATTTTTTATTTGCTGAAATACAATAAATCACTTGATAAAGTTTTGTTTTACTTTCGTTTTTTACCTTTGAACTTTTATCTGCTAAGATAAATAAATACCCTTGTACTGAACTGTAAAGAAAGACAAACAACGCTAGAAGAAGCACAAATTTGCAAATTACAGCAGACACGTGTTTCGGCGTTACAGGGAACGCCTTTTTCAATGCAAAAAATCGGATGTCCATAGCTCATTATTTTTTGCATTGAAAAAGGCGTTCCCTGTAACGCCGAAACACGTGTCTGCTGTAATTTGCAAATTTGTGCTTCTTCTAACGTTGTTTCTCTTTCTTTTTTATCTGCTAGTATGACTTTTCATAAAAATATTTTACCTCCTCCGCACCCCCACCCTCTCTTTTTACCATTTCCTTTGATCAGAAACATATTTCTGTGACTCATTTATTTTTCTCTATTTTTTTACGATTTTCGATATGATATTTTCATTAAAAAATATATATATAAATATTCCTGCAGCCCCTATCTGGCTATCATATTCATTTATCCATTCATCCTTTTAAAATATGGCTTGCCATAGATTTCTACAACGTACTGAACGGTGGCGCACACAGGAATTTTGCAAGGGGAGGGTCCAAGGTCGAAAGCCTCATACGCCGTCAAACATATTGACTTTATTTTATCGATTCCAGAGAACGAAAACAGTAAAAAATAAACTATTGAATAAATAGTTAGCAATATTTTATAAAAAATATTTAAATAACCAAAAATAAAAATAATTTACGTTTTTACTTTTCTCATAATTAAAAAAAAGAATTCGAGTTCATAGACTCTCATTTTAATTACCAAACTAAAAACATGATTATTACAGTTTATTCATTTATGATCACTACTCTGCTTTTTATGAGCAATATGTTGTGGGAAAAGTTCACAATGTTTTTAAACATCTTTTAACATGAGGATTTTTTTTTCTCACTTATTAGAACTGAAATTATTGTCACCTTAGTTTGAAATTATTCTACGTACAAAATACAGAGAACCATAATCAATCGGGAAAAAAGCAAGACTTATGGCAGACCCCCTGGACCCCTCCCTTGTGTGCGCCACTGGTACTAAATGTTTTTTGCTCCGCCGAAGTGCAGATTTCAAACACGTTCCTTAAAAAAGGTTTGAAACCTACCTTTCGGCGGTTCTAAGTTATGTGTTTCCATCGGTCATCGGCCATCAGTCAAAATATGCCATCGGTTGAGTCCTACTTAAATTAATTAATTTTGAGCCCTTTTTACTTTCATTTTGTATTTCTTTGTTTTCATTTTGTGTTTTCTTTTATTTTTTAATATTTTTATTGCGCATAGATCATATATTTTTGGATGATTGCTTCGTGTAATGATATAACTTTAGAAAAAAAAAAAATGTGATTCCCGAGTGTTCTTTTAGTATGATATTTAGTGCGAAATAACTTTATAAGATAGACTGAAATTTATGCAAAATTATAATTTTTAGAAACATGATATAATCAAAAACATATAGTATAGAAATTCGAATGGAAAAAAAAGAAAGTTTTTAAAAGAATTTAATAAAACAATGTTTCAACATCTGCTGTAATCGTTGATTGCGAAAAATTTAATTTGTCAGAAAGAATTTTTCTCCCGTGTGGGCGTGTGTTTATTATGGGGTAACTGCATTTCAAAAAGAGAAGTAAAAACACAATATACATCGGACCTCCATATATCGAAGTAGCGAATTGCCGGAAAAAATTCGATATATAGAAACTTCGATCTATAGAAACGATCTTATTTTATCCTAAAAACCTCCTAAAACATTAAAATTAAAGCTCATCCCTAACACAATTTTCGTGTATGAAACCTAATTTCCAATTTATACGAGCATCGCATTAAAGGAAAGTTAATAATTAAAAAAAAAAATAACACAAATTACATTTTTGCTCTTTCATAAATCTTCATTCTTCGGCAATTCAACTTAATCTGCAACAATAGGGGATTTTCGTTTTGACGATGTAATCGCGAGAAAAGTAAAAAATCAATCTGCTTAACTTGATTGATTTTTACTGCAGCTAAAAAGACTAGGAATGATAATCAACAGACAAAATGGATAACTTGAAACTGATTTTACAATGTTACTGGTTACAACTAAGATATTTGAAATAAACTTGAGGGAATTTAAGAATTCTAGAACGAAACAACGACCTATCTATACACACCCCTCAACCCCCGATTCCTTACGAGTTTCGTAGCAACCTTTAGTGAACATAATTTTCTCCCCTAACCTTTATTTTTCATGAAACAAACAATCTATAGTGAAAAAAAATCTACGAATGTCTCGAAAAAAATTTTGATATGTAGAGATTTTTTCGATACATAGAAACAATTTTTCTATGTAATGAACATAGAAATTTGTTGGGATTTCGATATATAGAAAATTTCGATATGTGGAAGTTCGATATATGGAGGTTCGACTGTAATAATTAAAAATAAAAATTTGGTGCTTAGTGAACCATTTGGGCACCTAAAGCTTAAAATTCTCTTGTTCTCAGTCGATAGAGCGTTGACACTCACTTATGAATTCACATCCTTTTCTTGATTATCAATTGATTTATCAATTCAAACGTTTAAAAATACGAAGAATATTGTTAAAAAATTCAAATCTCATTTTCATAGCCTTTCCTGTTAGTGTTGCTTTTAACTCACAAAATGGTTAAATAAATTAGGAAGAGGGAAAAGAACATACTTTTTTTTGAGCAATCACGATTGCTTATTGTTCTCATTTGACTGTTTTTGGCGTCCTATCATTTTATTTTCCCACCAGCACCCTCTGTCAGCATCACTGTCGACCGGCTCCTCACGATGCTGCTCCTCTAGCGAAAGCCATCTCCAGGTTGCGTCAATATCCTACACTAACACGCATACATACACGCACGTACAAACAAACACATACACACACATACATACACCTACACACATACACAAACACATACATACATACACCTACACACACATACACAAACACATACACACGCATACATACAGACACCTACACATACACACACATACACACAACTACCCACACATTCATGCCTGCACACAGTCACAAACACATATGCCTACACATACCCCGCCCCCACGCACACAAACACTTATACACACAACTACCAACACTCATGCCTGCACACAGACACAAACACACATACTAACACTCAAACATACCCCCTACACACACCCCCCCACACACAAACACACATACCCCCCCACACACACACGCCTACATACACACACACACACTCGTGATTGCGAAAAACATAATTTGAATTCGAGATGACAAAATTCAAATTAATTTTTTTGTTTTGCTGGCTGACGACATCTTACGTGTCAAGGGAAGAGAGGTTTTATTCCAAATTTCACAACCTTGAGTTCAATGTCGGTCACAATTTTTGCACAAATATTCGTAAATAAAATGAAATATCTAATATGGATATAAATCAAAATTTTTCTTAGCATCGCACAGTTAATAAGTCAAAGATTCACTTACGAGCGCAAAGAATTTTCAATCCGAAAATAATTAATTTCAATTAATATCTCCACTAATTTAAAACCCTAGATCAGATAGGGGATTATGGGTTGGAGCCTTGTAAAATTTCGAATCTTTTGGTACCTGTCTCGACCCCTAACTCTCGGGCCGTCAACGAGACATACATAGAAACGTACATACATTTGTTTTAAGGATGATTTTGAAAAAAAAGAGCCGAATGTCACTCTCGGTGCACAGAGAATAATAAGCAATGCTTGATGTTAATTTTTAAAAAATCGGTCAGAGGATCCGTGTTTAAGTTGTCACAAAAGTTATTTCAGGTAATTTTATGAAGTTCGAGTTTTTAAGTTCTCCTTTTCTCATTTAACTAGCAATATCCGCACGTCGATGCCCGTGCTAAGAATTTAAAGGAAGTCCATTAAATAAAAAAATCCACACCCCTCCTCCCTTCTGACGTGAAATGATAATTTTTCTTCAACTAAAAACTAAAATACGTAAACATCTTCTCAAAAAACCTATTAAAGTCTCCTTGGAATTTAAAACTATTCGCCAAAACACATAAAAAGATTAACAGTATCTTATAATTCTTAGTTCATCCCTTTAACGCGTCAAGCAACCACGCTACCGTAACCCTGCCCTTTAGCGAGTGAAGTGGTTTTTTTTTTTTTCATTTTAAAATGTTTCGCCAAATAAAGAATACGACAATAAAAACGTTATAAAAAACAATCAAAATTGAATAATACGACAAATCAAATTATTTACTTAGTAACCTTCTTCAACTATAAGAACAAGAACAAACGTTGAAGAAATAAGGAAAACAACACCCAATAGAAAAGTCCTAAAAAATGAAATTATGTACATGAATATCGAAAAAAAAAAAAAAACCGCATTCAAAAATCAGTTCGCTGACCACAACAGTCCCACGATAGCGTAGCCGACCACTAGCCTGAGCCGCTTGGCAAGGTTCCCCGCAGCTATCGACATTGTTGGCCAGCGCCCTCTCGATGAGTTAACTTGCCCCGCCATCTATTAAGAATTCATAGAAATAAACAATCAATTAAGCATTTCATTTGCACAATTACAAATATTTCGGTCAATCAAATCAGAGTGACCAAAGTCTGATCCGTTGAAAAAAAAAAAAAGAAAGAAAGAAAGAAAGAAAACAAAAAGCCTATAACCTTCCTCAATAAATGGACTATTCAACACAAAAAGAATATTTCAATTCGAACCAGTAGTTCCTGAGATTAGCGAGTTCAAACAAACAAACAAACTCTTCAGCTTTATATTATTAGTATAGATTTTTAAAAAAAGTATGCACAAAGTTGCGAAAAACTGAAGTTCGACCAGAACATACTCATAAATAATAGTATGAAAATGAGGAATGCACTTTTGGAAAATTTTTGACTACTTTCATTATTTCCTTGAATTTTTAATTAGGGAAAAAAACCGACTGTGAGTTTGGAAAATTTTCGACTGCTTTCATTATTTCCTTGAATTTTTAATCAGGAAAAAAAAAAAAACCCCGACTGTGAGTTGAAGAAAAGTATCCGCCCGAACAGGGACTCGAACCCTGGACCGTTAGGTTAAAAGCCTAACGCTCTACCGACTGAGCTATCCGGGCCTTCCTAGCGGCAGAATTTTGAGCTATAAATGCTCAAGCAAGTCACAAAATTGCCAAAAATACCCTCATTGGTAATCAACATAATTAAAAAAGAGAAAGAAAAGGAAGCACATGATGGGCAAAGATTTGTTGTTCCTTCACCCGGCGATTTTCTTTTCACGTAAATACTTGTAAAGAAAAAAGATGTTCAAGGGTTTTCTTTTTTTTTTTTTGAAGCAATTTGGATTTTTAGGTCAGTTGCATGTTTCTTTTTCAGCAAAAAATTTCTTTTTAATAAACTTTAAATAAAAAAAAACTTTTAATAAGTGTGAAAAAAATGTACAAATCTCGGGTGCACAAGATATTTACCACCTGCTAACCCGTTGAATGTATAACGAAGAAAAGGAGTATGAAGGAGGAAAATGCATGTTCGCCCGAACAGGGACTCGAACCCTGGACCGTTAGGTTAAAAGCCTAACGCTCTACCGACTGAGCTATCCGGGCTCGAAAGCGGGGGTGGAAACGGTTCCAATTACCCACAGATTATAAATTGAAATTGCATGCATGCAATGAAAAATAGATAGCCCATATCAGTATAAAAGATTGAAAGGAGATTTATACAATTATCATGGAAAGTCGAAAGAGAGGCTTCTGATAAACATATGCTTTCTTCTCCTACTTCCCATACGATTTTGTGCAAAGATAAAGAAAAAGAAATCAAAATAAATAAACGCACATTAGAACCTGGTTTATCTGTATCTCTGGTTAATAAGCGGAATTTCAATCATTATTGGACAGGCGACAAATCGTAAGGGGTCGTTCACAAATTTGCAACACTTCCCTGCAATCGTTCAGTGTGATCCATGATAAAAACAGATCATTTTGAAACAATCCCTCACGATTCGTCTCCTATTCCAAGGATTATTAAAATTATTCTCATTACGTTGCTGATCTTTTTAAGTTTTTAAGATATAGAACTAGAATTTTATTATGAGTTGAAGGATCTACTTGGGCTTTGAACTATAAAAGTTATAAATTACTATCTTTCGTGCAAGCGCTGGAAAAAATTAATTGCTTTAAAAGTTCATATTTCAACAAATTTTCCATATCTTAATTTCAAATCTTAGTGTTATACAGCATAAAAGAATATCTTGGTTTTAAAAATTTATATTTCATAAATTATCACTTACTACTATAAATGATACATAAAAATGAAGATAGACTGCGAAAGTTTTTTTGAACGCAAGTAACTGCTTAAACGTGCACGTTTCGCACTAGCGCAGTCAGAAATTCCTTTCAGAAGAGGTTTTTTCGTCACAACAGTCCTTACATGTGTATTAAATACTGTTTTAGGATTGGTAACAATGTTAAAACCAAAATCCCTGGGGAGTGGGGAGTGTAACTCTCCCCCTCTCTCCCCAGAGGAACAAACAACCCTACAATTTGAAAATCTGAACTTCCTATGGTCCCAATCCGTTCAGATTTTTATGATCTACTGCATCTATATCTATATCTCTATCCGTCAGGTAGATGTGAAAATAAATGAAAATCCCGCTCATGAAAAATTAATTGCTTCCACTAACAGCTGGTACCTTTTTGAGATTAATAAAAATATTTAAAAAAAACCCATAAAAAATTGATTAGTGCAGCTTTGAATGCCATCAAAGTGCATATATTACTCGAAAATATGACTTAAACGCTTCTAAGAAGAATAAATGCAATGCTTTTTATGGAGAACGCTTGTTTATATTCCAGTTGAAAATTAAAGATTAAGAGCAAATACTTGGACTTCTTTCGCTTCATTAGGAAGAAGAAACATCTCTACGATTTCCTCGGTGTTTGCTCATCTGGAAATGCAAAGTCATTCGCAGATGAATAAATATTTGGAGTGCAGTTGATGAGAAAGAAGTTAAACAGATAATTTCAGTCGTCAGTCCCAAGTTACGATGTTTTATCATGTAAACGAACTACTGTAATTTTTTGCGATGCTTTGGGCGTAAATTTCCACTCTCAAATAGTTTTTAAAAAATTTATTTACTAAGCACTTGAAGTATTCATACTTCAAATAGCGAAGACAAAAATAATTTATCGTATTTAGTGCTTAAACGTTAACAAAATGCAATGTACAAGTTTATGGTCTCCGCCCAAAATAATATACGAAAAAAAGTCTGATTACAACATTCCCCTGTTGTTAATATTGAATCCGTAACGCATTTCTTCAAATATCTCAAAACCTCATTTCTGCATATACTGTCCTTTACCTTCCCAAGTCAACATATAAGCATCTTCTTTACTAAAAATAAAGCGAAAGTCTCTCTGTCTGGATGTCCGGAGGATGTCTGGATGTCTGGATCTCTGTGACGCGCCTAGCGCCTAGACCGTTCTGCCGATTTTCATGAAATTTGGCACAAAGTTAGTTTGTAGTATCGCGGTGTGCACCTCGAAGCGATTTTTCGAAAATTTGATATGGTTCTTTTTCTATTCCAATTTTAAGAACAAAACTATCATAAGATGGACGAGCAAATTACGAAATTATCATAACGTGAAACCGTAACATGGGTACAAGCCAATTGGCGAGAAAATTCACCATACATTATTTGTAAATATACAGGCGAACCAAAAGACCTTTTAATTTTTCTATTACGGACAAAGTCGTGCGGATATCACTAGTATTTACATATTTGCAAGTTTTTTTTCGGGAAAAGTCGGAAAGTATGCAGTAACAGGGCTCCTGTTCCTTTTTTTCGCTTAGTGCAAAATACCTTTTTAAGGATCTCACTATATCATATCATACTCCAGGGTCACCTGTATCTACTACTATTTGTGGTTCAACCGGCTGGATGGGGTCTTGAAGACAATTCTGTTTTTTTTTTTTTTTAATTAATTATCTTTTTTAAATCCCGACTAACGTGCCCCAGCCACCATTAACGAGCACGGAGTATCTTCGACCGCCTGGCATCGAACTCAGGACCCTTCGGTTACGATTCCGACGCCTCAGGGCCATTTCGCGCTCAGTGACTCGTACGAGCGACAGATTAAGCAATCGATTAACATGTCAGAACGGCCTGGTTCAGTGGAGCAGCGAAGGGGGGGGGGGGGCACCAACAGAGGCATTGGTTTTAACGTAAATGCGTATTCTAATACAGTAGTTTAAACACATGAAATGACTGTTTTTATAGAGAAATCCCCTCCAGAAGGTATTTTTGATCAAAAAAAAAAAAACCTTCTAGAGGTATTTTGGTTTAAAAAAAAAACCTCCAGAATATATTTTTGACAAAAAAATAAACCTTCCAGAAGGTTTTTCTGGCTGCGTTAGTGCCTGGTACTGTTTTTTTTTTTTTTTTGAAAACTGATGTACTATCCTTTGTTATTATTATTTTTACTATTTTATTTATTTATTTATTTTGTTTATTTTATTTATTTTACTTAGTTTATTTATTTATTTATTTATTTTTTGGAAGTAAAATATCTGTAATTGGGTGTTTGATGTATATCCGTAACTTTTGATGAGAATCCATAATACGTTTTGTTTTCTTAAGGAAAAATATTTCGTGCCTTGGACACTTCGCGCCGCCCCAGACTCTCCCTCAGGGTTCGTACGCTCCTTCAAAACTCCTCCAATACTCCTTCATTTAAGAAATTTTTCCGAAGGGCCCTTCAGACTCCTTCAAAACTCCTTCTTTTTTAGTTTAAGACCACATAATCTTCCTCTATGACAGAACATAAAATACTTCGATCGATAACTTAACTTCGTCACAAGAGCGAAGGTATAAGGGCGAGTTTAATGTAGTAATTTCGTGTATTTATTTTTTTCATAAAGATTTGATACAAACTGATCATAGAAGTCATAAAAGTTGAAGTTGAAAATATTGTTATATGACAAAGACATTTCATAAGTGAAATAAAACATGCTTAAATGATGCTTGGCTATTTTTTCAAGTTTTATGATTATGTTGTTTTTTTTCTACCACACTCTGATCAACATAAGTCAGGTTCTCTAATCATTATTTAACTATTCAAAAATACATAAGATGTACTACATTAAGTAATTGTGTTTAAAAGAACAATTGTTTAGTAAATTGCAGTTGTGATATTGTAAAAAGGGCAATGCTTTGAAGGGGAGACGGGTTCATGAAATTGTCACAAGGGTAAGAGAGAGGGTGACAATAAGTGACACCATAAAGTTGTTATATCAATATGATTATAAAAAATATGACATGTGACAAGAGGAGGAATAAAGTGAAGTGTGACAAAAGGGGTAGGGGGTCAAAGATGTTGAAAAAAAAAGTGCAACATCATTTAATGACAGCCCGTTAGTACTCCTTCAAAATCTCATTTTACTCCTTCAAAACTCCTTCATTTTATTTCTGAAATTGAGTACAAACCCTGTCCCTGTGGTACTCCACCCCCTGGGTGCCACGGCACCTACTTTGAGAAGCACTGATATAAGTAAGTTTCGTCATGGCCACAACATACTAGTTTAGGAATTTCTAAATTCATCGTTCGAGGCATTTTTTGTGGTTATTCAGTTTTATATTTTATTTTTCGTACGATTGCATATTTACGACTTGAAACACCGAGTTTGAATAGAACAAATATTCTTACTATAAATATTGATCTATCTTTATATTTACACATTATGCATTTTTTAAAGGGAAAACAACTGGAAAAGAAGTTACCCTATCTTATCGTAGTCCATAGTATTTGCATTCACTTTGAAAAATTAATTGTTAGCATTTAGAATCTACTATGTTTTGTACTACACACACACTAAAACTGTACCCATTTTTTCCCCCTCAGAGTCAATTTTAATGTAACTAACTGACAACCAGAAAATTGTTATTTTATACTATTTTTAGTACGTCTTAGTCTGAGGTGTATAACTATAACTCGCCACATCTTATGAGTTAATTCAGCTAGATAAACATTTTACTTTTATTTCGATCTGTAAAATATAAGGGAAAATTTCAATGGGATGGTTTCCTTCAGTCAAAAGTACTACTTTTAGTCATTGAAACGGATAGAAATAAAAAAAAATTTACCTGGACCCAGAAAATACTTTAAATTTTTCCAACAGTTATTCTTTTAATTAATTTTTTAAAATGTCCGATTTTTCAAACAGGGCGTGATCTTTATGAAGTCACAAATGATGCAATTTAGCGCATCTTTCTACTATGTTTCCACGTTATGATAATCAAGCAGCGAATTAAAATTGCGCTCTACGCTTGCTATCAACCATATCGTTGCCAATGCACGTGAGTAAAGATGCGAATTAAATATTTTTTTCTGTGAATGGCAACATTGAATGGCATTTCATCATTTGTGATGTCACACGACAGAAGTGTAAACAATGAAAGCGCACCGATTTAAGTAATTTTTTAAAAATATTGAACTTAAATAAATTATTTAAAAAATGGTCAGATCCTATGTTTTTAAGCATGCTCTTTCAGAAAAAAATACTTTTAAAATTTTGGAAACGACCCCATTGAACATTTATTTACACATAGTTTTTTTTTTTTTTTTTTTTGTTATTCGCCTGTGCTAGTTATTGTTATTTATTTATTTATTCATTTTTCTTTTTATTCGAACGACAACACTGGTAGAATGTTTGATGTAGGATTTATATTTCTCTCGCTTGTTTGGGGAGAATATTAATTTGACATTAAATATGCAATTAAACACTTTTAACATAAAAATAAAAGACTTGCATTTTATTTATAGTTCATGCAAAAATAATTCTAAAATTCTGAAGAATTGAGGTAGAAGAAACATCAATGGACGTCATAATTTTTCATGAATCATTTCTGGAAAGCCTTACAGAGTTGTTCATATTCTGAGCTTTCGTGTAAATCGGCAATCATCGCGATCATTATTTATCGATGTGTGTGGGCCGAAGTGTCTCACAAACCGGTTATCGACGATCCTTGGGTCTGAAGATATAACACTTTCTCTTTCCGAATACAGAGTCGGAACTCCATATATCAAAGTAGCAAATTGCCGGAAAAAAATTCGATGTATAGAAATTTCGATGTATAGAAACAATCCTATTTTATCCTAAAAATCTCCTAAAACATTAAAATTAAAGCTAATTTTCGTGTATGAAACCTAATTTCTAATTTATACGAGCACCAGATTAAATGAAAGTTAATAATTAAAAAAATAACAGAAATTACATTTTTGCGCCTTCATACATTTTTATTCTTCGGCAATTCAACTTGATCCGCAACATTAGGGGATTTTCGTTTTGAAAATTTAATCGAAGGAAAAGTAAAAAATCAATCTACTTAACTTGAATGATTTTTACTTCAGCTAAAACGACTAGGAACGATAATCAACAGACAAAAGGGATGACTTGAATCTGATTTTACAATGTTACTGGTTACAACTAAGATATTTGAAATAAACTTGAGGGAATTTAAGAACTCTAGAACGAAACAACGACCTATCTACACACCCCTCAATCCTAGATTCCTTATGAGTTTCGTAGCAACCTTTAGTGAACATAATTTTCTCCCCTAACCTTTATTTTTCATGAGACAAACAGTCTGAAGGGTAAAAAAATCTACGAATGTCTCAAAAAAAAAAAAAAAAAAAGATCGCTATATAGAGATCTTTTCGATATATCAATTTTTTTATGTAATGAACATAGAAATTTGCTGGGATTTCGATATATAGAAAATTTTGATATGTGGAAGTTCGATATATAGGTTCGACTGTACATCAAGGAGGAAAACAGAAATAATTTATAGACTATGTTTGTCTAAAATTTTAGTTTTCATAAGCGAGTTTTTTTCTTCTAAATCCGTCGAAAATAATGTGAACGACATATCACACCCCGGTAAGGTAGCGGAAGGGGCACAACTTAAAATTTTGGGGAAACGCTCTAATTATAGATTTTAAATTGTCGTATACCCCCAGAACGCTCTTCCCAGAGCTGTCTGATCTAATTATTGAGCAATCACGATTGCTTATTGCTTTCATTTGACTGTTTTTGGCGTCCTATCATTTTATTTTCCCACCGCCTCCCTCTGCCAGCACCACCGTCGACCGGTCTTACGATGCTGCTCCTCTGGCGAAAACCGTCTCTAGGTTGCCTCCATATCATACACACACACGCATGCAAACACACACCTACACACACATATACCGACACAAACACACACCTACACACATATACCGACACAAAAACACACGCCCACCTATACACACATACCCACACACTCATGCCTGTACACAGACACAAACATACACACATTACACATACGCCTACACACACATACACACACATACACACACGCCTACACACACATACACACACATGCACACATATACACACGAACACACACGCCGACAGGTACACACTCGTGATTGCGAAAAACACAATTTGAATTCAAAATGTCAAAATTCAAATTAATTTTTTGTATTTTTTTTTTCAATAACAGTCTATATCGAAGTTAATTTATTGTAATTCTTTTATTTTAATGTAGGATCCATGCACACAGGGTCCATGGATGGAGGCAGGGGGTGCGCCATGACTTTAAAAGTAGAATAAAATTATTTTAAAAAGTAATATTAATTTAATACTCTTTTTTAATAATATTATTTTTAAATATTTAAAAATAATAATTAATATTAAATAAGTAACATCAAGTTCATCTTAAGAAAAGAGCAAATATCAAAAATATCCATGAGTTTCGTCAGGGGTACGCTTTCATACCCTAGCTTTTAAAAACAAAATTTAATTAATTAAATAGGGACAAACTACAAAATACTTTAAAAACTACAAAATACATCACGAACATTATTTAGTAACATGTTTATATCCACAAACGCTGGTAGGGGTACATTCTAATACACCTTGACTTTTAAAAATAGAATTAATTTAATTAAACAAGAACAAACTACAAAACATTTAAAACAGTAAACTACAAAATAGTACACCACGTTTATTTTCATAAGCGCCGACGGGGAGTTTCAAAGGGGTGCGCTTTCAACCCTTGGCTTTTGAAAAGACATATATATTTAAATTTGTAAAGTTTTATTCATTAAATACTTTTTTAAATATTTTTGAAAATGATAATGAAAGTGAAATTAATTCAAATTTACGCTAAGGACAAATTACGAAAATATTGTGATCAGAGAAATAAAACTTACAGTTTAAACAATTTTGACAAAAATGAAAATACATCTAAGAATACACTTCAAAATAAAAAAATTAATAAAAAATTAAAAAATATATAAACAAATAATTTTAAAAATAAAATGAAAAAAAAATTTTTTTTTACACATGTTTTACACGATTTTTCTCGAACTTTTGACGTTAAAATCTAACATTACCATTGTAATTTTTTATATGTTCCTCTTTGTGTGTGTACAACTCCTCACAGATTTTTCGTACCCCAAGGAATGTACGCATCACCGTGGCTCAGAAACATTGCCTTCTATGAAATCATCATTATAATAAATAAATCACCTTTAAATTCACTTAGGTCTACATTTCATGACTGACGAATTCTTGTTAGGCCACAACATGTCTGTTTAAATTATTTATATTAGCTTGAATTCAAAAAGTAGACATTTTTTTCAATTAAAAAATATCGTTTGAAATCGATTTACTTTCATTTTGCATTATTTCTGCAATTTTTAACAAAAGCTTACTGAGAACGGCGTTGCACCCGCAGTACAGCTGCTTTGAACTGTAAGTAGGGATTGCAATACCGGACCAAAAATTCAGTACCGGTATTTTTAAAATGTGATACCGGAATACCGGTATTTGAAATTTCTTAAAAATTGCTTGAAAACATACTGTTTCGTTGCCACATTTCACATTTTTGTACAAAAATTGTATTATTATGAAAACGTATTATGAACAAATATAAAATGAAGGAACAAATGTCATAATAAAAAATCAATGCTAGTAAAAAACATAATGCATCTATTGAATTGTCTCTAGCCAGGAACTTATTTTAGTGCTCAACTTTCCTACAGTTGAAATTACACTTTCTGAATTCACGCAGGTCGGTGGTACTGTTAACAATGCGTGATACACTTCCTCTAATTGAATTGCCTAAAAATATTTTATCTTCAAACAAATTCGGTCTGTTGCATGTCATTTTTTGATAAACACTTTGGTGTGTATGTGTTTCTTTCGTATTGTGTGTATTTCTACTGTTTTTTTAATTTAAAGTTAGATGAAATCTTTCCCGAGAGACGTAGTGGCAGATACAAGGGGAAGGGGTGATGAGGGTCATGACCCCTCCCCCCCCTCTAAACCCGCAACAGTATTTGAATGTTTGCTCGAAAAAATAAAAAACTTGATCGAAACCCGAAACCGTAAGAAGTGGATACAAGGAGGGGGAATCATGGGGGTCATGACCCCCCCCCCCTCACATCAAAATCTGCGACAATACTTTTTAATCTGTTTCAAGCTTCATTTCTGTTCAATAGTTAAAATGACAGCATGAAAAAAAAAAAGAAAGAAAAGCCGGACCGAAACCATAAGAAGAAACAGTAAATATTTCTCGAATTAATTTTTTTTTTGGGGGGGGGGAGGATTTAAAATACGCAGACAATAAAAATAGCTTTTCTCGAGACAGTTAGTCTGCGGCGCTGCGTTTAGAAGCCACTATAATGAAAAGTAACAAAGAAGTGTCTGACACCCGATCGCATTTTATGCAACAAATTTAATCAACGATAGATTTTGTAAAACCATATCCAACGCTTCAAGCATCGCTTCAATCGATAAAACATTTGAGTCCGTAAATGTTTTTTTTTTTTAAATGTAAAATCTCTGTAGATTATAATTTCTTTCTGTTGTAATTTTTAGATAGTTTCGTTTTTAGTCGTGCTGTGTTTATTTTTAAATGTGCTGTAAATAGTTAATTAGTTTAAATCAGTGTTTAGGATTTAGTATCGTGCAAGAATGTAAAATTTGAGTGTCGTGTTGGCGCAAAACCTCATTACACAAACGTTCTCGTAAACTAGCCCACCGTATAGACGGAAACCCTGTAGAAAAAAGCCGTCTTTGTTAGAAAGAAAATTTTTTCACGGCACCCTAATCTATTTCAATTATAGACGCATATTGAAAATATGGACAGCTCGCGGCACCCCTCGCCCCTCCTTACGGCAATCCAGGGTGCCGTGGCACCCACTTTGGGAAACTCTGACAGCAAAAACAATGAAGCGTTCCCCGGGTGACAAAGCAGTGTAGTCTCTCTTTTTTGAGCAATCACGATTGCTTATTGTTCTCACTTGACTGTTTTGATGTCCTTTGATTTTATTTTGTTTTGATGTCCTCCGCACCATCACCGTCGACCGGCTCCTCACGATGCTGCTCCTCTAGCGAAAGCCGTCTCCAGGTTGCGTCCATGTCCTACACACACGCGCATACATACACACACACACACGCACACACACACACACACGCACACACACACACACGCACACACACACACACGCACACACACCTACACATACACAAACACATACACACACGCATACATACAGACACCCACACATACACACACACAAAAACATACACACAACTACCCACACATTCATGCCTGCACACAAACACAAACCCTCCCCACACACACACATTCATACACACAACTACCCACACACTTATGTCAGCATGCAGACACAAACACACATGCCTACACACATACACATATCCCTACACACAAACACACATACCCCCCACACACAAACACACACGCCTACATACACACACTCGTGATTGCGAAAAACATAATTTGAATTCAAGATGTCAAAATTCATTTTTTTTTTTTTTTTTTTGAGCAATCACGATTGCTTATTGTTCTCACTTGACTGTTTTTGACGTTCCTTTGATTTTTCCCAACGCCACCCTCCGCACCATCACCGTCGACGGGCTCCTCACGATGCTGTTCCTATAGCGAAAGCCGTCTCCAGGTTGCATCCATGTACTACACACACGCGCATACATACACAACTACACACGCACACTCACAAACACATACACCTACACACATGCACAAACACATACACACACGCATACATACAGACACCCACACATACACACACAAAAACAGACACACACACATACACACAAAAACATACACACACACATACACACAAATACCCACACATTCATGCCTGCACACAGACGCACACACATACACATACCCCCGCCTACACACACACACATTCATGCACACAACTACCCACACACTTATGCCAGCACACAGACACAAACACACATGCCTACACACATACACATAACCCGTACACACAAACGCATACCCCCACACACAAACACACACGCCTACATACACACTCTCGTGATTACGAAAAACATAATTTGAATTCAAGATGTCAAAATTCAAATTATTATTATTATTTTTTTTTTATTTTTTTTTTTTTTTTATTTTATTTATTTATTTATTTATTAATTTTTTTTTTTTTTTTTTTTTTTTTTTTTTTTTTTTTTTTTTTGACTGTTGAAAAAGACTGATGAACCCAAAACCCCGATGGAAACATATCTGGAGTTCCTGTATCAGACTCTGAGACTGCGACTTCTTCGTCAAACTCCAATTTTCTACAATTGAAATTAATCAGTTGGTGAGTAATTTATCAAGTCCGCATTGTATTTAATGAATATTTAATTTTTAATTAGATTTTCACCGCATTTTTTATTATTATTTTCAACGATGTTTTACTATTATTTAAAGTGATATTATTTTTCTGCATGCAAATTGGATGTCTCGAGTATATTGCAAATTTATAATCCAAGATGGGTATGTGTCGAGTATTATGCAAATATTGAATCAACCAGGGGTTTTGTGATCCGAAATTTCAGAAAACTTTGAGTTGTTGTTTCCGAAAACTTTCGGCTTACATTCTAAAACTGAAAAATTATTTTAAAAGAAAACTTTTAAAAGAATTTTTATCAATGACTTTGATCATTTTTGCAAGCATATTTGAAGAGTTTTTATGATTTCAATAATTTTTTTTGTATGTTTGAAGAAGAGTTTTTACGGGGGGGGGGTCGTTTTAGAACGTTTTTGTGCATAAGACTATGTTCTTGAGCATGATCCTCCCCCCTAAAATGAAATCCTGTGTCCGCTCCTGAAGAAACGATACCTTTCCAATATTAACATCATTTTCTCTTGAACAGGAGGGGTTTGTGTTTACTTTCGATTAGCCCTTTGGTTTGAAATTTACGATAAACTTGACTACATTTGATATTGTTGGTTTCTCTTCTTCGTTTTAGCTTTCTCTTCAAAATTCTTTGCAATTATAATTATGTAAATATCGGAAAATATATTTGAATTCGTGGAACATTTTTATGCTTTTCCCCTATGCAAATTTTCAAGGCAATATCTAATTTCTAAATATTATCTTGCCAATTATGACGCCTAATAGCGAGACGGCTCAAAAAAACACATACTGGTGCCAACGAATTTCCATTTGTAATGCTAACAAGAAACATTTTTTGTCAAAATTTAGTACTGTTGGGACAAATATTTAAGAAAAAAAACCATAAAGTATTCCTGCAATTGATGGTTTGAAAAAATTGTTCATCAAACAAGGGGGGGGGGCATTTAAAATTACACTCGAAATTAACTTTCCCAAAAATGAAAATGAGCGATCATGGAAATGGGAAAAATAAATACAAAGTGCATAAAATACTTTTGTTTAATGATAGTCTATTAATTCTTGCTTTTGAAGCTAAATTTTTGCATGGGAAAATAAATGTACATTTTAAATATAAGTAGATATCTAATGAGTTAAATTGAAAATTCTTGAATTAAAACTATTCATTATTTTCAGCTAATACCGGAAATACCGGTATTTTCCTCAGCAAATACCGGTATTACGAAATTGCAAAATTGCTCGAAATACCGGTGGTATACCGGTATTGCAATCCCTAACTGTAATAAACAATTACAATAAACTCATTTCGTAGCCAACTTGCTGGAGGCATCAGTTGGGAACTTTCTAATATGTAATCGTCTTTATTTTTAATAAATTGCCTATTAGTTCATTTGGTTCTATTACAAGGGTCATTAAATATGGTGTATACTGGGATTACTCAATTTTGTTCAAAATGGAACCGCTCCGTTTCTCATTTTTCCGCAGTTAAACTTGTAAATATAAAGCTTAAAAGTTCATTTCTCCTTCAAGAAATGCTCTTTCAAAAGAGAACATGATCCATGCTTTGTAGTTGCTGCAGTAGAAGCGATAAACGATTGTGTAGTTCAAAAATCTAGTTGCTGATTCAAAAGCTGAAATGATACATTTGATGATGATGGAAATTGATTTAACAGAAAAGCAGATTAATTTTTCCGGTCGGTCACAAATAAACTGACGTACTAAATCGCTTCGGCATTCGCCACGCCAAATACGAATGTAGTCTGACTCATTTCGAACGCCTCTTCCGGCTGGAACACTTCGATATCAACTAAACCAACAATGAAGCCCATAAATAAATTGCGGTGCGGGCATTAATTTGATGCTGCAGCTATTTAGTCTGCCTCCTCTTGAACGATTGGAACAGCTGTACAAAATGCTAATTCTGTTAAGCAACATTTCACCGAATCTCCGCCGCCATTCATCAAATTATGCACGCTGCGAATGGCAACAAGGAGGTTGGCCAATTACGATCCGAGCCAGAAAATTCTTCGAATTTCGCTGGCGCAAACTAAAATTAGACCATGTCCCTTCGGAAGATACATCCACCTTTCTTATATTACACGGAACTTCGAACCAAGCTAATGGGCTCTCAGCATTACATGCTTGTTAAACGTCCCATCGTTTGTCTGTGTCCGGATCGAGTCGAAAAACTTTTCTTCATCTGGGATGCGACATGCCATCCACTTCATCTCTTTATTTTTTTTTTATTCTCTTCGCCCCTCCCGTGTGTGTGAAACGCCGTTTTTGAGAGGAAAAACCTCTCGTCTGTCTGTCCCACAAGTTCCGGATGGTTGGAAAAGTGATGAACGACTTGTTTTGTGGCTCGAGTTCTGAGTTTGGGAAGTGAGTTTCAAAGGGGAATCTCGGAAGTGGAATATAACTCTCACCGGCCTCCAACAAAGGAAGCGTGAGTTTTATAAAATATGGGTGGCAATTCTCAGCATCTTTTAAATTTGCTACGAGTCATTAAATACAAACACAGATTTCGTGAAATTTAATCCTCGGAATTCGTTACAAGAATACAATTTTAACTTTTTGCTGCAAATGTTTTTACTTAAGAGTGTAATATGTTTCTAGTTTCTAGAGACTAGGGTAAATTTTCATTCCCTCTTCCCTCCTTTTATGCTTAGAATAATACGACATATGAGGTAGTGAGAAGCAAAGATATTTAAGTGGTAAAATTAAAAATTTGGAGATAAACCAGTAAGAATGGTAGGTGAATCTTTCTTCTGACTTGTGGCAAGAGCTAGTACCATAGCCCTGGTGGTATGTGCTGTTATATAGCATGGTTTAGAAAAACTTTTCAATGAAAGCCTATCCAGGACCTTATCTTTAAACGCGTTTTACTCAGAACTTAAAAATGTCCACTTACATCCCTTTGCATCTCACTGCCTCATTTATTGATGTTTGCTGTTTTCAAATGAAATGCTATGCGTGATGTATGCAGAAATGAGTTTTATCTTGCGTGCTGATATACAAAATATTACTTCCAATTAAGACAAGTTTACCTTTTTCAAAAATGATTGCACCCTAAAAATGTACACAATGCAAATTTATCGAGAACATTTTTCAGATTTTAATGTAAAAATTGGAACATAGATAATATAAGAACAGATTTCCGAGAAAAAATGTAAAATAAATTTAAAACCGTACTAGAAAAAGGTAAAATGTTAAAAAATGCATTTGTATTAATGTAATAACTTGGAAATAGTTTTGATGGGTGGTAATTTTTATTTGTAATTTGACTTAGATAAAATAAAAACTAATAAATGAAAATTAAAATCGAATAAATCAACAAAAACAAGACAAAAAATCAATATACAAATGTTAAGATATAAGTTGAAAAAAAAAAGATAAATAAATAATAGTTCGAAAAAAAGTAAAAGTTTTAGCTGAGAAACCACAAAAAACACACATTTATTCGTTAAAATTGAAAAATTTAAGCTCTTGCCTAATCTTGATTTGCTAGTTTAAAAATTTATTTTGTAAAAGTAGCTGTTGATTTATATCAGGAAAAGTATCGAAATGAGTTAAAAATAGTGGGTGGTCAAATGGAATGTATATCAAATCAGTGTAAGTGTTCGAAAAACGAATACTTATTAGAATCATGAAATAATGTATGAACTAACAGCATATGACCTAAGATAAAAACACACGTATATAATTTAATCATTAAAAAAAAACATTGGGATAAAAAGTTGTGGCTGTCTTTAACTTTACGAATTGCGAATATTTTCACAATATAATTTTGAGCTTCATGTAAAGTAGGGGAAGCTGCTGTACCCAAGGACGGGTGTACCTACGGACGTTGGTCGGAAAATTCCGGGTATCGTCGAGAGAGGTAAATGGGGTTCAATGTGTGCGTCACAGCCCTCTCCAGTACCCCAGAAAGTTTCAACGCCATCAAACAAAAATTTAAGATTCTATCACATTTTTTCGGTTTTAGTAGGATCTAAGTAAAAATAGTATGAGCAATTTCTTTTTTTTTTCGTCCGTCGTGGATCGTATAATTCATTTTTGTTGTAGGTATCATGATTCCCTATATTTTGAAGGTTTTGTTTCAAGTTTTTATTGTTGTAAAAGTGTGGTCCTATCGATGTGACTGGCTTGCAAAATCAAAATGGCGTACCTTCGTACCCAAGGGCACATAACCATGTGTACCCACAGACAGCAATTTTTAGTCTCCTTTGGTCACACCTGAGTCTTCTTACAATGTGAAGTACCTCAAAATGGTGCCTTGTCATCAACGTCCGAAATTTGCTTTCAACAATTATGATGAATTTGAAGTCAGGCTTGAAGATATAGTGTTGAAGTAACTTCCACCTGTTGTAGGATCTACAGACCATCAATCCCGCCTGTTTTCATTTGAAGTCGACTTTTCTAGGTATTTCTTGGTTTAATCTAAACTGCGTTTTTTGTAGTGGGTAAATTTTGGTTTAAGGTTTCAATTTGCCTATAAATTGTTTCTATTATGTAGGTACATAATGAGCCATACTATGATGAATCAAATTATTTTTTGTTTAAAAACATATTAATTATTCATAACATCATTAACTCTCTTAAGATTAATAACTTTTTTAAAGAGTTCACTGATATTAAAAATTAAGGAAAATTAAAAAAAGGGGAAAAAAACCTTCGATAAATTTTCAAAGTTGAATCTCTGTTGGATATTTTGTTTAATGTTATTTTCAATGGATGTTTAAAGTATTTCAATATAAAATGGCTTATGAAAATACCCACGGACAAAAAAGATGGTTTTTAAGACATTTTTTTGAAGCTGAATGCTTTGAGATTTTTACCTGACAAAAATTGCCAAATTAGATGACAAGTTGTAGATTTTGCCAGAAAAATTTTCCGATCGATTATCCATTCCCAAAGTCCAGCAAAAATTGAAAAGTAAATTTTGTCCCACCGATAGGAAAATGATGCATCCTTGCCAGAATTCTGGTGACAACTTTGTTTAAATAAAGGAACACTCGTTCGCAATAATTACCATTAGATGTGGTCATTAAAATTCTTTTCTCCTCATTTTAAGGCTTTTTTTTTAAAATCACCTTATGAAACTTGTAGAAGTTCGTTAATTATGAATAAGTAAAGGAATCGATTGATTCAAAATAATAATAATAATAATTATAATAATAATAATAATCAGAATTTCGACATTTTGAATTCAAATTATATTTTTCGCAATCACGAGTGTATATGTCGGCGTGTGTGTTTATGTGTGTGTAGGCGTGTGTGTTTGTGTCTGTGTACAGGCCTGAATGTGTGGGTGTGTGTATCTGTGTATATGTAGGCGTGTGTGTTTGTGTGGGTATGTGTGTATGTGTGTGTAGGTGTGTGTTTGCATGCGTGTGTGTGTAGGATATGGACGCGACCTAGAGACTGATTTCGCTAGAGGAGCCAACATCGAGAGGAGCCGCTCAATGGTGGTTCTGCAGAGAGAGGCGGGGAGAAAATAAAATCAGCGTAACGCCAAGGACAGTCAAGTAAGAACAATAATCAATGTTGTAGTAAGTTACCGCCCTAAAGCCAGGGCTAAGGCAGAAATACTTAAAATACACCGCCAGCTCAGTTATTCCATCCGAGGACTGCAGTTTCGTGCTTTTTAGCACTCATCAGCCCGGAATAGGAATCACATGAGCTGGAGGCGAAAAAAGAGTCTTTGAGTTGAACCGCACCATTGCTGCAGTCGCTCATCTGGTTTGCTAATTCTGCATTAGCTACCAGTTTGTTTGGCTCTCTTGGCTCCCTTAAGAGATTTTTCGCCTCCAGCTCATGTGATTCCTATTCCGGGCTGATGAGTGCTAAAAAGCACGAAACTGCAATCCTCGGATAGAATAACTTAGCTGGCGGTGTATTTTAAGTAATAAGCAATGTGATTGCTCAAAAGAAAAAAAAAGGATAACATAAATTGAATCCGTATTTTAAAAATGGAAATAAATTGATGTAAAAATAAGACATGCTCTATTAAATTCATATTAAAAATGTCGTTTGCGGAGAAAAAAAAAGGCTGTTTAGTCAGCACCACCTTTATATATATTCCACCTTAGCATACATAAAACTATGCTGTTGTGGGAAGGTAAAACACAGTAACTACTTTTTTTTTCTCCAATTTTGTCATTTATTTTAACATTTCCCTATTGGAAGTACGGAATTTAAAACACGTTTCTTCAAGTATCTCAAAAACTCATTTTTGTAGGTACTGCGCTATACCTTCCCACAGCATATATAATGTTCATATTACAGTCAAGCCCGTTTATTGCGAAGTCTTATGTGCGAATTTATGGCTATAACGTATTAGCTTCTATCTTCCATTCCCCTTCAGCTTCAGGTTTCAACGTATATCATTGAACTTTTTATAACAAAATCGCGGCTATAACGAAATTTTTATTTGATCCCTTTGACGTTATAAGCGCGAGCAACAGTATTATGACTATGTTTTCGGATATGATTCACAATAAGTTGATATTTTTAGAACGGAATTCGGACCTCTATAAAGAGTTTCAAAATTTTCATTCTTGGGGAAAATTTAGGAATGTGTGTGAATAGGAACTTATTTCGGGAGACCGCAAGTCAAATATTATGAGAATTTTCCAAATTTGAGTTTGAAAATATTAAAATCCTTACACACAGTGAAAAGCTTTAAATTTATTTCGGAAGGGAACATGGTTCCCTCGGCTTCCCCCCCCCCTTTAACACGACTTTGTCAAAATTCATAAGGTCAAATCTTGTCCTTGCTATGTTTCATTAAAATACGTACCTATACATAAGAAACTTACTAAGAAATACCTTATATAATTAAAAACTGAGCGTATGTATCTATGTATGTACCTATGTATCTATGTCGAAGTTTCTTCTCCCGAACGACAGTGAACTGACCATCGAACCAGGTATCGATGGATTCGTAATCTTCCCGTCTTTATATTTGGCTATTTTACATAATCCTCCAATAATAATTAGAGGAGATATCAATTAAAAATTATTAATTATGACACTTAGATTTGACATAAAATCCCTATTCTTCGACGGCTTTCCTCCATTCAAATTATTATTCAGTGCTTCAGTCAGCTTTCCGCAACAATGCTTTTAATAAAATTTATAGCGTGAAGAAAATCATTGAGATGAAAAATCTGTTGCCATTTTTTGTCTCGAATATGAGCAAATAAAATTCTAGGTTTTGTTTTAAAAGCTTCTGCTGTAACCGGGGGATTTAAAAGGTTTATTTTTTGGTTATTTTCTCAAAATCTGCAACAAAATTTTACTGATTTTTTTTTTTTTTTGTTCAAGCCTGATTGTTGAACATGCGTCACTTGACTTAACTTTTATTTTCGAGGTGGACCGTGCAAAGCCGGGCGACGCAGCTAGTATTTTCCGTGCATCAGTTTGTCGTAAACTGACGAGAAGTATCCCCGTCTCGGGGAAGAAATTCATCGGCTTTCTGGTCGGCAAAAGGCTCCGTCATTGCCCCCTGCCGCTGGCTGCCTCGTCAGGTACCGTGTCGATCGTTTCAATTGTGCATTTCACACCTGTGTACCCCCCGGGTATCGCTTTTAGAGGGGTGGCGATGACTTTTAAGCAGGGAAATGGAAACCGTTTTCAATTTCGTCCTCTCTCCTCTTAATGAAGTGGGACTTGGTAGCGAGGCAAAATATCT
This sequence comes from Uloborus diversus, assembly GCF_026930045.1. Taxonomy (NCBI): domain Eukaryota; kingdom Metazoa; phylum Arthropoda; class Arachnida; order Araneae; family Uloboridae; genus Uloborus; species Uloborus diversus. The sequence goes on along the minus strand of NC_072739.1, from coordinate 149,010,745 downwards.
CTGCGAATTGTAGTTCTGACATTTTTTTTTTCTTTTCCCACTTTTAAACATGGAATGACGATGTAGAAAAATGTATTCATTGGGCCACTTGATTCAAATTATATAGCCGAAGGAAAGTTATGAATTTAACTTAGAACTGAGGGCTTTGGGTTTTCATTCTAATAAATTACCCTTCGGCGGAGCTCAAAAATTACAAATCTGTATTTAAAATTAAATTCTTTCTCAGTGTTATTGCTAAAGGTTGACTTTTTTTTTTCCCCTGTGTCAAAATATTAATGATAAGAAATAATAGTAATGATAATAAGAATATAATATAGAAAAAAAAGAGAAAGAAAAGAAAATTTCTTGGACATATTTTACAGCTGAATCTATGAAATACACCTCCGACCGATAATTTATAAGATATTAAAGTAAAGGCCCTGTTACCGGTCACATTTCAGGAGACGAAAGATTTGGTCCTAGAGCCTAGAATTGCCTCTTTCTCGTGCCGAAAGGCTTAGCCTACTTTCCCAGTAAAAATCAGAGAAAGAAGAAAAAAGCATGAAAGAAGGCTTAATACATCTTAAAAATATCCCGAAAAACAAAAAAAGTCAAAAATAAATAAAATAGTTAGATAAATATTGAAAAATTAAAAATTGGAAAGAAGGGTATTGAGATGGGGAAAAATGTCTGTCAGTCCGTCGGTCTGTCGATCTGTCTGTCTGTCCCCCCCTAATAACTTTTGAATGAATAGTCCGATTCGAACAAATTTTTTTTTGTTAGAAAGATCTCGGCGAGGACATCTCATTCCCATAATTCATTTTTTGATTCGAACAATTTTTCGTTCAATTTTGAACAGTTCAAAAAAACTTAACATTATCGCCTACGGGGAAATTCAAAGCAAAAATAAATCTTGAACTTAGAGGCGAAGTGGCTCCAAACAAACTTTGTAGGGAAAAGCTTTTGATGAAAAACATGTATCGTAAATATCTTTTTGATTTGAACAAGTTTTCGTTCAATTTTGAGCAGTTCAAATCTCTTAACATTAGCGCCTACGGGAAAACTGAAAGTCAATATAGATTCCGAACTTAACTGCGGATTTACTTCAAACAAACTTTGTTGGAAATAGCTCTTGACGACCTACTCCCGACTCCGACTCCGAGAATTTAGGGGCACCTGACTCCGACTCTGACTCCTGTGCCCGACAATTAATCGGACTCCGACTCCCCGACTTCGACTCTGACTTCGTAGCTTTGGCAAACATTTATACACGGAGGACAAATGAATGACTCCGATTCTTGGATATTCGACTCCTACTCTTTTATCCCAAAATGAGATTGACTCCGACTCCCCTGCTTTGGTTTTAACTGTGAAATAATTATTGTTGATATGACTTGTTTTTATTTTCACGCTAAAGTTTTAATTTAGGTTTTCAGTTTTCGGCGAATAAACTCGAAGTCATTTATGTTAAAGGTATGCGCAGACGATTTTTTTTTTTTTTTTTTTTTTTTTGACAGTGAAAAATATTTTTTTAAGTTGACATTTTATTGTTTTTATTTATCTTGGTAAGTGCATTAATTCGTTTAAAAAAATTATTTTTGGCAACAGGGGAAAAAGAAACGATTTTTTTATATGATGTATTTATTTTAATGAACTTATTATTTTTTCGTTTTGAAAGCTGTTAAAGATTAATTTTTTTAATGGAAAGAAGTGTATTAGCTGCTTTGTTTAAAAGGTGCTGCAATTTTATTTGTTCGTATTTTTAAAGAAAAGTAAGGAATATTTTATTCCTAGAAATCAGCTTAAAATATTTTAAAAAATATGTTTGAAAAAATTTGCGATTTTAGCTATTTTTGAGAATATTGATCAGGTACTAGAAAGTAGTATGGGTATACGGGAAAGTAGGCTCGCCTAGTTCTAGACAGAACTTCTTGTTTCATTACCTTACAGTCTCCCGTTATGTACAGTAAACTCTTATTAATCCGGATCCTGTTAAACCGGACTTCGCTCAATCCGGAAACCCGTTTTGATGTATGTCCTTTTTTCTCACCTCCCCTGTTACAGGTTAAACTATAAAACAATGACTTGCACAATTTTAAAACACTTAATTAAAACACAAATATTTACGTGTGGAAAAAAACTTGCCAAGACGAGAATAGTTCACACGGCGAGCGAGCAACCAACACTGAACGAAAATACGAAATCGAATAATACTTAGAACTCTGTACCTTGCGCTCTACCTATTTATACATTTAGTTAATTGTTAGTTTTAATTGATTCATAAAACAATCTAAAAAAATAATTGCAATTATTTTAATTATGAGAAGCGATTAACGTACATTAATCCAATTAAATTAATTGCAAAGTACAATTAATAGTTTAATTTCAATTAATTTAATTGCAATTACTTTTTCAATCAATTAACAAGGCAATTGAAAAAGTAATTGAGTAAAGCCCAGCACTGCTAGCTGGCAGGACATGATTGCCTCGCCTCTCATCTTCAATATCCCCTGTAGCCCCTACGTAGCCAGTCACGGAATTGGGGGTGGGAGGTGCAGGGGGACAATCCCCCCCCCCAAAGAACTAAATTAATTTAACAATTTCATTCGCTTTTCCATAACACAAAGAAACTTTTTTACAGTTATTCAAAACACTAATTACACAAAGCATATTTGAGTAAAAGTGCATTTTTGTTTTTCTAAAAAAAGTGATACTGGAGTCAGAAGCCAGAGCGGCAGAATACATTTAATTCCCTGATTTCGAATTCCGTGGAACGTAATATATAGTGATTCATCCTTTAATTCTTCTTTGATAAAATCAATAATTAATGCGTTTAAAAAATGCCAAGAAGAGTCATTTTGATCCAGGAAGCTATTTGTGAAATAGTAATAGATTTCTTTTTCAGCTTTTAAAAATGTAAATGCAAGAAATCACATATAGGTTTCTGGGAAAAACCATAATATTAATGGAAACGGTATGTAGTATCAAAATGGTATTTGAACTATATCAAGGTTTAAAGAACAAAATCAGCAGTAACTTTGCTCTCGTGTTATAATCACCATGACAATGTTCCTAATTAAAATTCAATGTTCCTACTTTTATAGCATCTGGATGAAATTATGTAAGGTCTAGTATTTAATTGGCTTGAAATGTGAAAGATATTTTGCCTGTATATTCAAAGTATATTAGTGCATTATTTATGAACTTAAATGTAAATTAATTGGCCTTAAAGGATCCTAAAAACATTTTCAATAAAATCATGAAACCTTTTTTTATGAAACATTGCTTGCGGGCGGGGGAGGGGGGCTTTTGTATTTTCAGGCCCCCTCCAAAAATTATTTCCGTATCCGCCCTTTTCCGTAGTGACGCTGAAGTTATGGTTGCTAACCATCTTTTTGAGTGTCCAAGACTTCCTTATTCTTCTGTTTTTCTTCGTCATTGAGCAGCCAGAGAACTTATGCCGATACTTATTTCTAATTATCCTTTTTGTGTTGCGTATTTTGTTTTGCGTTTTGGCCAAAGATAGTTGTCTCTGAGCCTGCTGAATTGGAAATTAAAAAATATATGCATAGTAGAGCCTCATTAATCCAGACTAAACAGTTTAAAAAATCCTGAAATTTTACGGTAAAAGTTACTGGCATCCATGTTGCCAGTAACTTTTACCGTAAAATCCGATTTTACTCTAAAATTTTATAGTAGAATAAACGAGAGTTAAAAAACGCAAAATGCGAGCAGCAGGTTTGAACTCGGGAACTTCGTACTGGCAGGCGGCTTTGCTGCCTACCATACCAGCCAGTTCACATCGAGTGTGATGGTGAAATACGGTGTTATCTGCTTTGCACTGTAAGTCACGTGGTGTATCCACTGGGGCTGCAATCGTTTATTCTTTTCAGTACAATGTATTGTAAATTTTTTTCTGTATTGTAAACACTCCACTTTACAGTAATATTTACCATAAAAGATTCCTGAAATTTTAACAGTGTACGGAATAAACAAAATAACCAATAAAATTAATCAACCTACATAAACAAGCTACTGTACAGAGTAAAAATTGTATTTTGAATTCAGAAGAATAAATAGAAAACCGCATAAGAGAAAATTAAGTATTGTGTAATCATTATTTTACAGGCTATCTCCACAAAAATACATTATTACGGTAAATCGCCTTTTATTTATATTGTATGTTAACAGGTGACGTAAGATCTAAGAGACCGCTCTGTTTTATTTATTTTATTTTTTTTAAATCGTATATTTAAGATGCATTTCTGTAATTTCCCTCAGATGTTTTTTGGACTTTAACTACAGTAGAGAACCAATTATCCGGGAAGTTTGGGACCATAGCTATCCCGGATATCTGAATTTCCCGGTTTTCTGGATCGCTAAAAAGAGCTTTTGGCCGATTGTTTATAAAACTTAAATTACTATAATAAATAGTAATACGTATTAAAATAAGAAGAAAACAGTTCAGAAATGCTTATCAATATCGAAACATTAAAAACTACTAAGTTAAAGAATAATTTAAACACCAAAAACCTTAAGTTATTTACCTAATAAGACCCTGAGACCTTCATACTCATTTTGAAAAGGAAAGAAAAACACCAATTTTCGATGTTTTAAAATGAAAGAGAATGAAGGGAAGGGCAAGAAACAAGTTTTGAACGCAAATGTGCGATTCTTCTACTATAGTGTATGAGAGAATTTGTTTCCATGAACACGTTTTTTTTTTTTTTTTTTTTCACTTTTTTTGTAAAGGTTTGGCGTTAGCTATTATTGATAACTATTGCTTTCGCATTAAGTTAACTCCAATTGAAATTTAATTTATGAGTTCCTGCAGCCTTATTAAAGTCTTGCGTTAAACGATTTCTAGATTCCACCATCAACAATCCGGAAAACTCGAGAATCGCGGCGTTTCACGCGCTTTTGCGACGTCACTTCCGCTCTAAACAGTTCTAATTAAAAGCCATTCAGAAAAATATTGCATTATAATGCGACAATATTCATTTCTTTATTTTTCAGTTGGAATAAAACATAAAAATTTCAGACTTACGTGTGTACTTTTTAGTTCAAGAAAACATTCCGGAAATATTTCCCTTCGTTAAAGACAACCCTTTGAAGTTCATTTGTGTAAACATTTTCCTGAGTTATAGATGAGTAATATGGTATTTATTAAGAAACCGCTCATTTTCCCTTATAGTACAGTAAAATTAGGCCAAAAAATGGCCAAACCCAAACATCCAAAAAAAAAGGTGAAACCTGTTCCAAATTACTTCTTACCCTTCCAGCAAGAAGGGGTAAAAAGTCCCAGCACTTTGTGCGTCGGGTTTTGGGGGGAAGGGGGGGGACGAAATAATCTTCTATTTAAATAAAAATAATTTCTATTACTTAAAAAAATTTCTCAAATCTCGCAGAAACCACTCTATAATAGTAAAATAATAAACTCTCACAGAAAAAAATTCTAATTAACAAGAGTGCACAGGTGGGGGGGGGGGGAATAGAGAGGGGGGTTCATGTAGCAGATTTGCGTCATTGGAATTTTTAAGACAGTTTTTTCAAGGGGTATTTCTTTCTTTTTTGAGGGCTTTTATTCTGGATGGGTACTCCGTCACACTTAAGGGGTGGCCATCGCTTTTTTTTTGGGTGGGGGGGAGGGGAGACCCTGAATTTGCATTCTAAAATCAACGATTGCAGTTTAGTTTACAAAAAACTTTCCCTGATTTAACTTTTCCCAAGCACAAAATGCCACACAATGATATAGTAATGTCAGAAGGATAATTCTAAAAGATCTAAGCGAGCTCAGTAACCAAATTATTTGTGACTGGAGTTATTAAACTGTTTAGAGCGCTGGAAAACCAAATTCCTCTGCAGCATAAAAAATCCAAATTGACTAAAGTTTCTCTACTTCTTGAATAATTTACTTCAACTTTTCTAATCTTTTGCCATCATCGTAAGGGGGGACAAACCGAAATGGCCAATAGTGAGACGGGCAATGCTGCAATTCTGCACCCTCTATGTCGGTGGGGGTTCTGATTTGCAAACACCAAGCTGCCTCTCTTTTACGCAGCAGGTTATGTGAATTATGCTAAATATGCGGACATATACTTGCAACACTATCTGAAACTTTTGAGTATATGCGATAAAAAATTTTTGATCAAATCAAACATTAGCTAAAACATCAGCTATCCAACGATCTAACGCAGTGACAAATTCAGGTGGTCTAGAACCTGTAGTGATTCAACGATAGAATAAGTCTTGATGAGAGCAATGAGCAATACAACAATAGAATGCTAAATATTTACACCTTTTTGTCTCTCAGTTTGGAAATCAGAATCCGTTTCTAAAGCCCCCAGAAGTTTCTTCCCTCTCAAGTTGGTAGTGGTATTGTTCGCTGATGATAAGGTGAGTTGCGATGAGAACTTTAATGTTCAGGTAGTAACATCAAAGGATAATGAAGGCAAACAATTTTGTGGCATCTCTTTGTAAAGGAGGTAAGCAGTTAAGTCTTTAGCTTCTGTTACGAGAGTAGTTACTATCTGTAAAGATGTGTAAGCCCAAACAATCTTTTACACCTAATGGTATGAACAGTAAAGATGGAATAACAAATTGCTAAAAACTTCTTTTACGAGTTATGCGCTGATCCTCCATCAGTATTCGATGAATCTGGTCTCAGAAGGAAAGAAATCCTGTATCGTTAAAGTGCTATTACTGAAGCAAAAGGTTCATTCACCATCACAGAACGAACAGCTGGTGTCATATATGAGGCAGTGAGATGCATAAGGGATGTAAGTGGACCTTTTCAAGTTTTGAATAAAACGCTTTTAAAGATAAGATCCTAGGTAGACTTTCATTGATTTTCTTTTCTAAATCATGCTGTACAGAAGCAACTACTAGTACTATCTCTTGCCCAAAGATAGAGGAGAGGTTCACCAACCATTTGTACCGGTTATCTCCAAATTTTTAATTTTGCCACTGACATCCCTTTGCTTCTCAAATACCTGCTTGATCATATTTTTGGTAATGATCTGTAAGCTTCAAGGAAATATGCCAACAATGCAGTGTATATAGGTCACTTGTAAGTATGAGAAAGCTAGTGTCATTTTTAATGGGTGCAAAGAAAGCACCACAGAAATATAATCTGCGTCCTACTACAACAGCCAAGCCTTCTGCTCTAGAAGACTTTCTGCGTCTCAAATCTTGTGCTTGCTCTGAGGGGTTCATTGGATATAGTATTTATTTGAAAAGTCTGAAAATGGACTGAAGTGCTCAATTATATGCACAAACTGTGTTAGACATAGCTGCAACAATAACGATTTTGCTGAGGATCTAGATTCCAAAAAACATCTCGATAACGAAGACTTTTTGTTACAAGCTTAGGAGAAATCATTTGAAAGCAAAAAACAGTTCAGCGTAATTTTTCTGGCCATTTAATCAAATATGTACCATCAGAGGGGGTGGGGGGGAGGAAGGATAATATTTTAGTATATAATTTCATTTTGGGAAGTGAGCTACTGTTCTTATGGGGTGGACAGTCCTGATTTAATGCATTTTGGATTTGCATGAAATAATACTTCTACTTGAAATAAGGGGGGGGGGGGTGCTGTAGCTTTGAGAGGAGGTGCACCATCGCTCTTGGAAGATGGACACTCTTGATTTCTAACTTTAACTTAGCATAAAATAATGTTTCCATATGAAGTATATGGAGGGGGGGTTCGGGGGTACTGCTTCGTTTTACGGGGATGGGGGGGGGGGCTCTGTAGCATTGGTGGGTTATGTCATACCTCTTGGGGGTGGCCAGTCCTGATTTAATGCATTTTAGATTTGCATGAAATAATACTTCTACTTGAAATAAAGGGGGGGGGTTGAAGATTTATTTTATTTGGCGAGGGGGGGGGTGCTGTAGCTTTGAGAGGAGGTGCACCATCGCTCTTAGAAGATGGACACTCTTGATTTCTAACTTTAACTTAGCATAAAATAATGTTTCCATATGAAATATATGGATGGAGGTTCGGGGGTACTGCTTCGTTTTACGGGGATGGGGGGGGGGCTCTGTAGCATTGGTGGGTTATGTCATACCTCTTGGGGGTGGACAGTCCTGATTTAATGCATTTTAGATTTGTATGAAATAATACTTCTACTTGAAATAAAGGGGGGGGGGGTTGAAGATTTATTTTATTTGGCGAGGGGGGGTTCTGTAGCTTTGAGAGGAGGTGCACCATCGCTCTTGGAAGATGGACACTCTTGATTTCTAACTTTAACTTAGCATAAAATAATGTTTCCATATGAAGTATATGGAGGGGGGGGGGTTCGGGGGTACTGCTTCGTTTTACGGGGATGGGGGGGGGCTCTGTAGCATTGGTGGGTTATGTCATACCCCTTTGGGGGTGGACAGTCCTGATTTAATGCATTTTAGATTTGCATGAAATAATACTTCTACTTGAAATAAAAGGGGGGGGGGGTTGAAGATTTATTTTATTTGGCGAGGGGGGGGGGTGCTGTAGCTTTGAGAGGAGGTGCACCATCGCTCTTAGAAGATGGACACTCTTGATTTCTAACTTTAACTTAGCATAAAATAATGTTTCCATATGAAATATATGGATGGAGGTTCGGGGGTACTGCTTCGTTTTACGGGGATGGGGGGGGGGGCTCTGTAGCATTGGTGGGTTATGTCATACCTCTTGGGGGTGGACAGTCCTGATTTAATGCATTTTAGATTTGTATGAAATAATACTTCTACTTGAAATAAAGGGGGGGGGGTTGAAGATTTATTTTATTTGGCGAGGGGGGGTTCTGTAGCTTTGAGAGGAGGTGCACCATCGCTCTTGGAAGATGGACACTCTTGATTTCTAACTTTAACTTAGCATAAAATAATGTTTCCATATGAAGTATATGGAGGGGGGGTTCGGGGGTACTGCTTCGTTTTACGGGGATGGGGGGGGGGCTCTGTAGCATTGGTGGGTTATGTCATACCCCTTTGGGGGTGGACAGTCCTGATTTAATGCATTTTAGATTTGCATGAAATAATACTTCTACTTGAAATAAAAGGGGGGGGGGGTTGAAGATTTATTTTATTTGGCGAGGGGGGGTGCTGTAGCTTTGAGAGGAGGTGCACCATCGCTCTTAGAAGATGGACACTCTTGATTTCTAACTTTAACTTAGCATAAAATAATGTTTCCATATGAAATATATGGACGGAGGTTCGGGGATACTGCTTCGCTTTACGGGGATGGGGGGGGGGGGGCTCCGTAGCATTGGTGAGTTATATCATACCTCTTGGGGTCAAACACCTTTAATTTCATGCTTTTAAATTTAGTGTGACATAATAGTCTTACTTTAAGTTTACTCTAAAAATTCTGGAAAAATACCCAAAACAACAATTTTTAGATGCCTCCCATTCCAAAACCCGACGCACAATGGGGTGGGACTTTTTACCTGTTCTTATTGGGAGGGTAATAAACAATTTGCACCAGGTTTAGCTTTTTTTTTTTTGGATGTTTGGGTCCGACCCCTATTTTTACTGTACTATTAGGTATATTTCAAAAAAAAAAAAAAAGAAAGAAAGAAAATGCTTAGTCAAAAATTGCCAAAAATGCGTACATTAAAAAAAAAAAAAAAAAAAAAAAAAAAAAAATGGCGGGAAAATCGGCATTGTCTGGTTTCCCGGTTTTTTGGTTCCCGGACAAAAGGTTCTGCACTGTAGTACGAAACAATTTTTGAATTTTTAATTGAAATATACCTTTTTTGAGGAAATTTTGCTGGAACCATAAGATTTTTTGAGAAAAGGCATATGCTGCAGTAAATAATTTATTACTCGTAATAAAATTACTGATATTTTATTGATATTTTATTTGTTGCTAACATGTGTATTTAAATAGTTAGATTGTAAAATGGTACCCGTCCAGCGCCCACGTCCCAGGTAGATCTGTCGCCTGTAGAATATATTATACAAAACCAGTAATTTTTTTATGAGTTTTAGCTTCAATCAGGATTATTAAAATTCACCGAACAATTGACAATGGTTAGTTGTAGTAAACTACAATTAACAATTAATTAATTGTTAACTGTGGTAAACTACAACTAACAACTAATTAGTTATTAACTGTAGTAAACTACAATTAACAATTAATTAATTGTTTGTTGTAATTTTCCACAATTAGAATTGATAAATTGTTAGTTGTTGTGGTTACATTTACGAATTAATCAATTGTTAATCTTTAATTGTCAATGCAATTGAAATTTGCCCAACTTTGCCCGCTTGTCTAAGGCATCCTTCACCCGAGGAAACTTAGTTGAATCAACTTTCGAACGGGTGTTTATTAGGAAGTGTAACCAGGTAGAAATCCAGAGCCTGATTATCGCACAGGCCGACTAGGCCTGGACTTGGGGTCAGATTTTCCTAAGGGGCCCCAAATTACTTGAAATGTCATGCATAGCATTACAATTATGCGAAAATTACGTTGCGTGTATTTTAAAAATAATAATCAAATAATGACTTATCCATTGGAAATAAGCTTCCATAAAGGAGAATTCTTTTTTTTTATTTTGCCAGTAACAAAATTTACCATGTCACAATTATGAGGGCCCTTTATAGGGGATTCATAATGTAGATGATAAATGATTTACATAGTTCTGGATCGGCACAAATGACCCCAAAAATGCATTCCGACCGGCCATAAACCCTGTAAATCAACCACTGTATCCCGCTATCGAGTCTTCGGGGCCTCCGAATTATTGTGGGCCTAGGGCCTTCCTTTGGGTTAGTCGGGCCCTGTAGAAATCGCCTGTTATCCTTCAGTCTGTCCTGTCATCAGGCACATGTGCCGCTGCCATTCTCAACCCGAGGAGTTGAACAAACTTTTTAGTTGGTTACACTCATAGACATTGCCAAGCGCTCACTCTACACAAGAGTAAATTAGTTGAGAGTCAACTCGGTTCAATTTAACTAGCGTTGTCTAGAAGAATAAATTTGGCTTATGAGAAGAAAACTTGATTCTATTCTACTAAATTGCCTCGTGTGAAGACAACGAAAAATGCCAGTCAACTAGTTGACAGGCCACCTTTTTCGAAATTTGATTCTACTGACCGCCTCGTGTGTAGGAGGCCTAAATGCCGCGACAACCCGATCTTTGAGCAATCGGGTAAACGGAGAGTAGGACAGTGGCGTAATTTTTCGCTCGTCAGTTCTGCTCAGTTGAAGCCTTTGAAGATTCTTAATTTTTATATTAATTAAATGTGCAGCTCATCTGTAGTCAACTGAACTGTATGACATTTGGGGTGACATTTAGAGTTCGAAAGTAGGATGTAAAAGTTGGGCGTAACTTGCACCCTTTCCATGCAGAATTTACTCCATTCTGAAAAAAAAAATTAACTTTAAAAAATAAATATGCATCTTTTCTTGTTTTTTTATTCCATCCGCTAAAGTGTTATTGCTGTGACCCTGTGTCGGAGCAAAATATCGCACCTTTTGATACATGGTGGAAGGAAAGTCGTCTAATAACCGGCTACACAGCATTTCAATATTTGTTTAAAGGGCTGAAATGTTGACTGGAAAGAAAAGCAAATGTACAAGCACTAAACCCTTTTGATACATTTGTAAGACGTCACTGGAAGAATTGGCGGGAACATTGTACCCTGAACGGATATCTGTTGCACAAATATTCTGCAGCCGATGCGAATAGAACGCACAAGAGAAAAGAACAAAACGGCACGTGATCGGGCATTCGAGTTCGCAGTTAATGTCGGCGAAGGACCACACGTAAGAACGCCCGTGCAAACATGATTTTTTATAAAGTGAGCCACAAGGCGATGCCGACACATCAGTTGTAACAATTCCCCAACCTACTCGACTGTTTATTCTTTCACAAGCCCTTTTTATGATGGATTGTTGCTCCCTATTTCCTATTCCGCTCTCTATTATGGACGCATCAGGTGAGAGAAAAAAAAGAATTTTTGAATGTGTATTGGGGAATTTCTTTTTCTTTTGGCAACAGCAAGCGAAATAGGTTTTCCATCACCATTTGCTAAGTTCGATTGCTTTCAATTAGCTGCTAATTGCGAAGTGATTGTTACGTGTTGCGCATTTAGCCGTCGGAAGGTTTTTTTCGGCGGTTCCTTTCACACTGAACGGTGTTCTAGTCCATCATTGTTCTAGTTCATCATTCTCTTTCTTTTATCACTTCGTTGGATATTATTGTCGCTGAACTATGGCTTTCTTGGGTATAATAAAAGGCGTGTTCCATTGAAAAATGTCTCATGCTAAAAAAAGAAAGAGAAGAAGAAGGATTGCATAAATGACTTTTTGGCAGATTAATTTTTATAATCTAGTTGCGCGACAGGGTTTACAGTTTGTTTTTTTGTAGACGATGTAATGAAAACTGTCTTTGATTTTATTCAGGTACCGTCAATCACACTATTTGAGCAATTATTGGTTGTAGAATTTTTTCTCTTTTTTTTATCGATCAATTGTGGCAGTGAGAAACTTGAAAAAGTGGAAAACTTGAAAAGTGGACATTTTCAAGTTTTGAGTAAGACACATTTAAAGTTTCGGTCTTAGGATGTAGGTTTTCATTGAAATTTTTTTCTAAATCATTTTGTACAGCAACAGCGTCTACCAGGGCCAGTGGCGTAGCCATGGAGGGGGGGGGGGATAGGGGTCAGGATCCCCAACATGAGCCCCAAAAAATCATTTTTCAGTGGAACCTGAAGGGTTTTGTTTATGAGCTAAATAATTATTATTTAATATGAAGCTGTTATGACGGTAAAAAGCTTATGTCTTCCTGTTTTGCGCAACATTTTTTCTCTTGGAGACAGGGTTTTCTTTCCTATGACAGCAGTATTGATCAAGGTATTTTCAAAGAAAAAATTCGTTTATAATGTCTTTTGTTGTTTAATTGATAAAGAGTAATATATATATATATATATATATATATATATATATATATATATATAAATCTCGTGTCACGATGTTTGTTCGGGGTAAACTCCGAAACTACTGAACCGATTTTTATCAAATTTCATACCTATCTGTAATTTGGTTCAACTTAAAAGATAGGATAGTTTTTATAATTTTTTATTGCGAATTTCATATTAATTATGCAATAATAGTGTGAATTAATTGTTTAGTTCTAAAAATTCTTAATAGATGGCGATGTAAGTTAATTAATCGATACAACTCTAACATCGTATGACTTACTGCTAAATAAACACACCGTTGTGAAAAGTATTTTTCTCCACCAGTATCAAGATTAACTAAACGTATTTAATAGGTGTATCGGTTTTGGAGCGATTACGGGTCGTCCACATTGACTCAACTCCCAATGAGTGCGAAAAGTTAACTGGATCACGAAGCTTTGCAAGAGTTGCAGAGGAGTTACATTCGAGCTACTTGCTTGAGAGTCCGTCTTCGCGTTGGCAATGCGTGTATTATTAATGCTTTGAGAGCTTTCTTAGAAAAGCAGGAAGGTTCCAGGCTATTATATTAAACCTGCGTTAGGTTTCTCTGAAGGTGCTAGAATCATAACTGCCTTTAACCAAGAAGTCTACTGAATTCTTCAAAAATATTCCAGGTTAATTTCAGGAAGGTTAATGAATTTAAGCGGAAAACAATTATTTTCTTTATTTTGTTCCCCAAGAGATTTTTAATATCATTAATTCTCGCAAACGTACGTTTGCAACAGAAAATTGCAGTGACAATTGCATCGTCAGGCATTGCTGCTACTTTTTTTAGATGGTAGACGAACAGCACATTCAGATTTAAAGTTGCCTATTAGATATCCATAACAAACAAAACGCAATGTGTAACATTAAAGAAAAAAAACGTGGTATGGCTGTAGTGTTGCAAGAGAGTGAATTTATAATTTGGGATAAGTGTACTATGGCTCATGAGTAAAAGGGTTCATTCGAAGCACATCCTAGGATTGTGCAAGATTTGAACGGCAACGCTAAACTTTTAGGCGAAATCGTCTGAATACTGTCTGGGGACTTCCGGCAGATATTACCAGTTATTCCGATGAAATCAACGGATTTTTAAAACAATCGTTTTTATAGCGTAATGTCGAGATAATGCGATTGGCCATGAACATGCGAGTATAAACGCAAAATAATCTAATCGCATAAGTATTTTCTAAGCAATTGCTGAGTATTAGAAACGGTGAAATTGATCTGTATCAAACTATACAGTACAAGAAATAGCCAGACAATTTCTACACTGCCGCGTTGAGACGAAAAGTGAACTAATTGAGAGTCTATTCCCAGATAAATTTAATTTTTTGAAACTCATAATTGCCACTGTAATCGCGCTGGTTTTGTTGCAGTTTTGTTTTCGGTAAACATTCCCGAACAGACAGGAATATTTGTAGATCGTCAATTGTCGACTGTCAAATACATATCATGATGCATGTCGCAAATTGTATTTATTGGTCGCAAAAAGTCATTGGGAGTTGACACTTTCTAATGCAGGTTTGACATACGGAGAAACAGTATTCATCAAATGTTTAAAACAATTTTGACGACATACTATCCGATACAATCATTTTTTTAAGGAGAAACTATATAACTTTCACGTTTGAAGACGTATTTCATAAAGTTTAACAAACACACAAATGTCCAAATCCAGAATTTACACAAGAGATGAATATGAAGCTTTAGTTTTAACTGAAGGTTTTTGCGTTTCAATTTCAAATTTGCTACTTAGTTATTATGATATGCCGTCACTTGATAGTTGGGCCACCGACTTAGTTAACACTGATTTGCAACGTATAACAACAGAGCAATGACGCTGTCTTAGCTACAATTATTGCGAATAATGAGCCATTACTGACGGCTTTAAAAAAAAAGCTCCCCATTAATGCTGAACAAGCCTATACAGTTGTCGATGAAAACAAAGCAGTAAACATTCCAAATGAATTTTTAAATTCCTTGGATACACCAGGAATGCGACTACACGATTTCCGGTTGAAAATTGGCTCAACAATTTATTCTTTTTCGCGATTTAAACCCACCTAAATTACGCAACGGTACACGTTTCTACATCAAAAGTCAACAATTTTGTCGGGAAAGTTTAAAGGAGAAATGTTAGTGTTGCCACGTAATCCATTAATAGCGTCATAACTTTGAAGCATATTTAGAAGACTTCAGCTTTCAAAGCGTTTAGCTTTATCAATCACCCTATAAATATCTTAAGACAAAACAATGTCTATTTGCGGTTTCTACTTGAAATATATATATTTATCTCCTGGGAAAACTATCTATCGCCTACTCACGAGTGGGAAAGTTATCATACCTATTAGTGTATTTTGTAAAGAAGTTATTGATTACAAACTATAGAGAAAGCTGAGGTGAATAAAATGTAGTGTAGAATCTAAAAGTGTATGGTGGTTTACGCTTAGTTTCTGCATTCGGTTATTTTACAATCAGTTTCGATATTTACTATCACTTTCAAGTTATTTTTGTTTGTTTTTTTGCGGAAGTCGTACTTACAAAATTTACTAAGCGTAAGTATAGTGCTTTTTCCATAGAAAATTTAGTAAGTACTTTCTTCAGCCTGCACTGTAAAAAAAAAAAAAAAATCCGAAACGTTAATGAGTAAAAATTTTTGATACTTGCTTGCAGTTCTGGCTAAGCTTTGGCTATGTTTGCATTACTGCTTATAGAAGTTCCTTTATAAATCAGAAAGGTGCTAAGCTTTTTTTTTGTATCCCTTCCTAAGTTTACACTAAAGTTCCAGAAACACGACTAACTTCAAATGGGAAGATCTTCGAATTTTTCAAGGGGCTTCCGATATGATTTCAGGAAGGTTATTAACTTTTATCGGAAAACTTTCCGGGTTTTGGCAGGACATGTTACTAGCAGAAATTAGCCACATCAGCTGCCCATAATTTTCCAGGAACATTTAGAAATCGTTTTTACATTGAATCACGCCCATTATCAATCTCATATGTTTTAAAATCGGCTATACTATTTTAAGCTCTATTAAAAATCTTTATTTGATTCTATCAAAATAATGAGTAAAAGTTTATTTTAATCCAACTTCTTTGCCACAGCAACGCGTGGCTGGGTCAGCTAGTATATATATATATATATATATATATATATATATATATATATATATATATATATATATATATATATATATATATATATATATATATATATTAGGGTGGTCCTTATTTTTGAAGTTGTAGATATTTTATACGACGCCCCCTCAATTTGTTCCATTATACAAATAAATGATCCATGCAAAATTTTAAGTCAATCCATGAATATTAACACGTGCCCCTAGGGCCCCCTTTTTTGAGTTTTGAAGAAAAAATTGCGGATTTTCTCATTTTTATGTCAAAATATTCCTAGGTTTCATATTTAAAGTAATTTTGAACCTCAATAGATGTTGCTACTTCCAGACCAACCATTCTCTCACTTTCATTCTGAAAAATTTTACATATTACCTAGGGTACATATACACCAATGGCCTTGGGACACGCATACCGCTATTTGCGCTCGTTTCAAACCAAGCTGCAGGGGAACATTTCTTTCTACCAAGATGGATACAAGGGTTTCTAAAGGCCATTTATGAATGGCCTAGGCCATTAATGAATGATTTTTGACAACAACAAATTGCCTCCTCTAGGCTTTGGGGGTGTTGATTTAGAAAATTTTCTGCGTATGTAATAGGTGTGGCAAAGGGTCACTAGGTTTCCATGCTATAAATATAAGTAATGACAATTATATTTTAATTCGCTGTTCTTTAGTTATATACTTAAATGTTTATGCATTCTTATAATTTAAATTTGAAAAATCCCTGATTACCCTACCATAAAAATAAACTCTATTTCCCATATCTAAAATATAAATTTCAAAAAAATTCCAGATCGGAATAATGTAAAAATCTATAGTTTAAACTGTCTTCTATTTCAGTACATAGTCCTTTATTATCATCAAATTCCTCTTGCAATTCACAAGATTTAGAAATCGAAATGGGTATCTATCCTAACCTGTTGAACCTTTTTTCTATATCTGCTCTACCACAGCGCAAGAAAACTTGGCAACTATTGAGATCTGCTCGCATTTCATCAATGTTAGACAAATGCCATTTAGGGACAAAGATGCTGCTCATTTATTCACAGCCTATGTAGATGCAGTAAATTTAAATCCAAATAACCTTATGATCAATCGTACATCCCTTAAGAGAGCAAGAGAAAATCTTCGTAAGGTAAAATCAGATTTCATGAATTTAAATTTAGATTTTTTAGTTATTCCCTGGGATACAAAGTTACATCCAGATGTAAATGGGAAAAAAACGCCGATAGGCTTACCATGATAGCTTCAGGTTCCAATGTTGAACAGCTACTCAGAATTTCTGAGATATTTCTTCAGTTGTATATGATATCTTAGATGATTGCTCTTTATTGCTAACTGTTCAAGCTGTAGTGTTTTATACAGCGGCTTACAATACCGGTCGTATAAATTGTGCATGCAATTTTTTAGAACAAAAGCTGAGCGGTGATGTATTGCATTTGTATTGCTATCATCATGCACTTGAAATCGTACTGCAAAGTGTCTTTAAAGAAGTTCTTGTCTTTCTTAGTTCTAGACTCAATATTCCATTATTTAAGCGCTTCAAAATTCAAAAATTACACATACCACTTAGATTATAAAAGAAGAATTTGATGTCATATTATTGTTCATAGAAAACGGAATTAAGAAATATTAGAGAATTCTCATAACGTGTAATAATATTTTTTGGTGAAGTCCTCTCTCCTACAGGGATATGTTTTCGGCAACCTGGAGCTTATCTGTGAGCCAGATGGATAGCAAAAGGAATTTATTGTTTGAATATTTATATATTTAGGAAATAATTTAAATTGACCTTACATGAAGAGATTGCCTGTGAATGCTGTTTTACAGTTAAATGTTGTATGAAGATATAGTTTTTCGCAGCAACCAATTCTAGGCCTTTTAAATTAATATAAAGTCTAGTGTCTAAAAAACCTGCAGCGTACAAAATGATGACAAACATGCAGCAGAAGCAGTGATTGAAAAATTCATAAATCACTTATGGTTCTTAGGGAATGAACTAGTAGCTTTGTCCGTATTGGATGAAGGAATTAACTTTGAAGATAGGAAAAGACTACTTCAAAAAAATGCTTACTGAATAGGAAGACGTGTCTGATGACTGTATAAAAAATTTCAAATAACAGTAGATGATTTGGAATACTTTCTTAGTAAAGATCTTCCTCTTTATAGAATCAATTACAAGTCAATAAAACTGTATGATAAGTTACAAACAACAAAAGATGTTTTCCTATTTGATCCTGATTCATGGCAAAACGAAGGAAGCTATATAAAGGGAAGAGATATGGTTAAAATGCTGAAAGTTGTGAATGATACAACTGAAGGAGGAGCACAATATTAATCGAAGAATTTCAGAATCAATTTACCAAATATGAGTCACAAGAGCAATTTAGTATTTTACAAACACTCCAACACTATCGGGAACAAAAATGCACACGATTGAGATACATTGAGAAAAGCGTACGATTAAGGTAAAGTTTTTAAAGCAATATTTCATTCTTATTCAATGTAAAATCTTTAGATGATATGAAGTAATTGAAAAGATTAATTTTAGTGCTACCTCGCTGTAAAAATATGTTGCAAACATAGGAGAAACGATGTATGGGGTCTGAAGTAAAAACTCGAAGATTTGTGGGAAAATTATCAAAAGTGTTAAAGTTCAACGGCCTAAGGGCACGTGTTATTACTGACCAATCGAGTTCAAATTTTGCACCGATTACTTTTTATTATAGTGTCACAAAACTAGGGGAATTCCGAAAAAAAAAATTTCCCATATAAAAAAGGACCACCCTAATATATATATATATATATATATATATATATATATATATATATATGTGTGTGTGTGTGTGTGTGTGTGTGTGTGTGTGTGTATAAATTTGAGGGCATGGATTTACTTTAAATTTCAGAAAAAATTAACCCCTCCCAAGGAATTTTTCTCGCTACACCACTGACCAGGGCTACTGGTACTATCGCTTGTTCCAAAACAAAGGAGATGTTCACCTACCATTTGTACTGGAACTGGATAGCTCCAAATGTTTAATGTTGGCATTTACACCCGCTATCTTCTCACTGATTGCCTCAATGGGGTCGTTTCCAAAACTTTAAAAGTATTTTTTTCTGAAAGAGCATGCTTAAAAACATAGAATCTGACCATTTTTTAAATAATTTCTTCAAGTTTAATTAAAAAAAAAAAAATTACTTAAATCGGTGCTCTTTCATCGTTTAACGCTTCTGCCGATGACATCACAAATGATAAAATGCCATTCAGTGTTGCCATTCACGGTGCAAAATATTTAATTCGCTTCTTTACTCACGTGTATTGGCAACGATAGGGTTGACAGCAAGCGTAGAGCGCAATTGTAATTCGCTTCTTGATTATCATAACGTGGAAATGCGGTAGAAAGTTGCGCCATAGTGCATCATTTGTGACGTCATACAGACCACGCCTTGTTTGAAGAATCGGACATTTTAAAACATTAATTAAAAAATAACTGTTGGGAAAATGAAAGTATTTTCTGGGTCCATGTTATTTTTTTATTTTTATTTCTTCTGCTTATTCTATCAATTTCAGTGACAAAAAGTACTACTTTTGACTGAAGGAAACAACCCCATTGTGCTTGATATCTTCTTCGATTTAAATTTTTCTTTTTCTCCAGGTAAAAAGTTTGAAATTTGCAACAGTGTACAAAAGTGGATATTATTTGCAAACAAAATGCTTTTGAAAAGAAAAATATTTTTCAAAAATCATGAAAAATGTCTACAAAATTTAAGAAAATCTACAAAACCAAAAAAGTTAACCTAAAAGTTAAAAATGATAATAACAATAAAAAAATTATATACAAATCGCGAATAACGTCCCTTCCAGGAAAAAATGGATCAAATGCCAAATCAATAAGTAAATACATAAATAAAAACAAAACTGGAATGAATTAAAATAAAGCAGAATTTATCAACGACATCGTAACCCTGATTATTATATTTTCTATAAAATAGTAACAACTTTCGAACAAAAAAATCATATTTTCAATCGCTTCTCAATCTTTAATTTAGTTCCACCTTCAACAATTCTTTCCGCAAAAATTTTCAGAGAGGTTTAGTACTTTTTGAAAAACAAATTAACCCATTTAAAACACATCATTAAAAATAAATTTTCAGGTTTGTGAAAGAGCAATGAATATTATGTTAGTCAAACTAATTATTACACATTTTTGAATTTCATTTCAAATTTTCATTCATTATTGTTATTTAAGGAAACGCGGTTTTCAGAACTTAATAACAAACACTTCTCTTTCCTCTGTCTTTGTATCTCCCACCCCCCTCCTTTCTGTAGGAGTCCCCAGTCTGACTTATAACTAAACCCATCTACCGATAGGTACTGATAAAAAATACGGCAAAGAGAATGAACATTTCGTTTTAAAAACATTTTGAAGGAAAACTATCTTCTCATTTGAAGTAGCAAAAAAATATAGCACCATTATAAAATCCTATCAGAGCTGTTACCATTAATTTTAGTTTAAAAAAACTACTCCACCCGAACAGGGGCTCGAACCCTGAACCGTAAAGAGCATTTCATTTGAAATATATTACCAAAAAAAAACCCACACACACACACATACACAGTGGCGTCAAATAGAAGGGGGGGGGCGAAAGGGGGCGGTTATTCCCCCAAATTTTTTACTAAGAATAATAAAAAATGAGTGAATTCAATTTAGATAGCTTAGAAAATCAATTTTCAAAATCATTAGCCTACATTTTCAGAACAAAAAACAAACATAACGAAACCAAAAAAAAAAAAAAAAAACCACTGACTTAAAATAATTGTTTGCCGTAACCAAAGAACTCTTCATGTGGGCTAAATATTTCAAAATTGTGTATTCTATGTTGTGATGGTGAATCTTGTATGAGATGCCTGTGTTGAGACTGTGCAATTTTTACGCCTGAACTCCATGTCATTTTACATAAATTTTTATGTTCATATTATAACTTAATGATTAGCTGATAAGTGTTCATTGATTCTTTGTACTAGAAGCACATTTTAGCAACTCGATGTATTATATGCTTTCAGAGAAATTTTTTGTAAAGGTATGCTATTTTTGAAAAACATCCCACATCAAAAAATACTTTCATATCAACAAATATATCTTGAGGCTCTTTACTTGGCAATTTCTGAATGACCCAAGATGGTATTCAAGAGTTAAATTTGTAAAAGCCCACCTGGAAGCATTACTGGAAAGCGACATTTTCAGTGATAGAAAATCTGATGTTATTTTAATATGTATGACTTTGTTTGAATTTTTGTTTACTTTATTTATACTGCGGAGCGTTTTTTAAACATTGCTACACTCTATCATAAAAATTTCAATTCACTAATCTTAATTCTTGGATTGACATTCGAAACTCTTAGTAATTTTGCACTAATGCATACTTGAACCAATAGTGGAACTTTGTGACAGAACTTTCTATAACAGTTTTTACAGTATGCCAATGCAGAAAAGGTAACAAAACCGACATGAAATTGTCGTCGAAATATTAAATCAATATTTTGAATAAAATGAACAATTCAGTTTCTCTAGAAATTGAGACAGGGTTTGAAGAGATATATTTATCATTGGTCTTAAGTTTAATATTATCTAGATCGGTTATAGAAAACGAAAAAGAAAATATTACACTTATAAGCAAAATTTATAGCATGAAGGAAGAGGAATTGTTTTGTGAATTGCGACTATACGTTTTTAATGACGCAAAATAAATACTAGCACAATTCAAAAAGCTTTCTTGGATATTTTAAAAACAGGAATTGGAAGTAAATGTGTTTTTTGACATAACTTTCTTGCTTCCGTTGTTTTTCGACTGTTTCAATCAGGTCAGTCATTTGAAAGATGACTTTTGTGATTAAATTGAAAAACCAACGTAAATAAAGCACAAATTAACACGAAAATACAGCATATAGCTATTTCAAGGCTACAATGGAGCCTCTTCATCAGTGCAAAAAACTGAGCACACAACTAGAAGGGGGAGAACTGAACATCAACCAACTTTGACTTTTGTGTCTCAGGAGGTTAGAAATTTACCTTCGAAGAGCATCAATGAGGCAAGCAATACCTTCATCTTCAACTGTACTGGGAATAAAGCAAAACACTGGATATTGATTAAATATATTTACAAAATTTTCTGTTCTTCCTGACTCCAAAAATAGCAGATTAAAACTTTACTAAAACATAAAAGCTAGTAGCGAGCAGTGGCGTAGCTGCACTTTCTGCCGCCCGGGGCGGTTTCTCAATTTGCCGCTCTTTATGATGTTAAATAGTTGACACATTAAAGAGTTAAAAGTTTTCTAATAAGATTTTAATAAACAAGAAAAGAAACTTTTTTTTTCCTTCTTATTTTTCTTGCAGAAGAAAAATAAAGAATTCAGAGTCCCACCGAAACATTCCAGATTTTTTTAAAAATTAAATTTAGTTTTATGCATTCTTTGATGACGTTAGGGGGTCAGGACTTTTCAAGAAAATTTTCCGAAACTTAAGTGTTAAAAAAGCAATTTTAGGCAAACTTTGAATACCTGAAGATATTGGGGATGGTTCGGATGCGCTGTCCGGAAAGCTTTTCAACAAAACAGAAAAACATGTAAAATATAGGCTGTATCTAGTGCTGTAAAGGTCTCTCCTAACTCCAACAAAGACTGGATTTTCCTGCAGAAATATTTTCAAAATAGAAATCAATTTTTAGTCCAGCTTTGATGACGTTAAAGAGAATGGGGAGCGTTCAGGAGCTTTCTGAAAATGTTTCGACGACGAAGTTTCAAAAACGCAAATATAGGCTATCTTTGGCGCCATAAGTTTCCAAATGTTTCCAAAAATGTTGGGAAGTCAAATGGTTTTTCCGTCTCCCCTTGAAACTTTTTAAAAATGACTTCCTAAAAACGCGACTTCAGCCATTGTTTGACGGACAACGTTATGAGAGAGAGTTTAGAGAGGGGTTTCTCACCCGAAATCTTTTTCGAAACTGTTGCTCATCTTAAGCTCTTCACAACTGAGAAAAAAAAAGGGGGAGTAGGGTTGAGGTCTTCCCTCAGAAATTTCTAAAAACGAAATTTGGAGCCATCTGTGATGACGTTAGGTGATTTTGTGCACATCTGGGGTCCCTACCTTAGAATTTTTCTGAAGTTTAAAAATCCCAACTTTAAGCTATTTTGGGAGACATTGGGATTTTAAAGTTCGAAGTTGATGTCCTAAATACACACTTTAGACTATATTTAATCATTATACAGGAAGGGTCAGGGCTTGACCGCCCTCATGAATTTGTTGGTATTGAAGTTATAAAAACTCAATAATGAATATTAGGCTAAAAGATAAGATGTGAAGGGATGCACTGTAAAAAATCTCGGAAAACTCTCTGAATATACAAAAAAGCTTTCCGTAATACACAGATTCAGCAGTTTTCTGCTCTTATCAGATACATTTCCCGTTTAACAAGAAAGTAAGAGTCGACGCATGCGCAGCTCACGCTTCAATTTTATAGTCCAGCAGAAAATCCAAACTGAAACTCGTGAAAGCACGCAATGACTCATGTGCGAAGTAACACTCATCAAGGCCATTAGTAGAAGTTTTGTTCCTCGCATGAATTGACTGAAGATAATTTTAAAGTCTTATATTTTCTTGCTAATGTATCGTCATGAGATTGAATTTGAAGCTATGGTCACTTATTTTTAAGTACGAAGTGCAACTTCTCGACGTATGCTCGCGGAAGGAATACAAACTGAAATTAAAAACCAAATAACTGCCGAGAGGACGCCATGAAATTCGTTGCGTTGCATAACTTGTGTAGGTAATTTACTTTTTTCTTGGATTCTTTCTACCAAATGGGTAATTTTTGTAGGCAGAATTTTATTCTGTCATAAAAATCACCTTTTTGGTGACCAAAGCCTGCAAAAGACCACCACCGACGAATAGGTAAGTCGCTTTGCAACTCTATTACTTTAAAGTGATTTAGTTCATATAAATCTCGTTAAAAAAAACTATTCCTCAGTATCATTTTTTCGTTGTGAACTATTGCAATTTGAAAATATTTTACATTACGTAGAACACATATTTAAAGTGCAAGTGTGCCTAGTTTTATTATGTAAAATTTATGAATTGAAGATGATAAAAAACTTTAAATAAATGTTATTGTGTACTTTGTTTTTATGTGTCAATCTCAGTTAATATTTGGCTGAACATTTATGTATCAAGCATTATGAATTAAATGTTATAATATGCAAATTGTCAGGTTTGATAGTTCGTCTTTAAGGTTGCATGTTTTCATTCTCTTGTAAACAGTGTAGCTAGATTGTATGAAGTAAAAAAAAAAAAAAAAAAACTATCTCTTGTAATTAGGAATATAGTGCTTCAGTATTATCTAAATGACGATATCTCTTTAAATATTTGCATTAGCGAAACGCTTTAAATTAGTTAAATGTGTATTAATTTCTTTAACAAATAGATTCATATATGTATTTAAAAGTGTCTTCATTTTTTTCGTTTTACGAGCCTCAATTTTACCAAAAGCAAAAAAAAAAAAAAAAAAAAAAAAGACTTAATAAAATAAATAATTTTGTATTTTTACACCATATTAAAGTATTTGACTTATACTTTATATGATACTTTGATTTATAATGTATATGATACTTTGATTTATAATTTATATTATACATGAAATATTATTTATCTCAGCAGAGCTTCATTAGTACGATTTATTGTAGTTGCAATGTACCTGCCCTTAAGGGAAAGAAGCTGCAAATATAACAAACAAGAATTATTTCTCAATAATATATTTTTGTATATATATGAAATACACAAGCAATGAATAGCAATGAGAAAAAGAAAATTAAAAGTAGCAATTATTAGTATAAAGTTGAAAGGTTGAATTCGCGGAGCTCATCAGCCGTGGAAGATCCGATAAATATGGTCAAAAGACCAAAAGATATTAAACTACTTACTAAATGGAGAGTGTTTAAGCTCTAATATATGCATTACATTGGGCCAAACGCACCATATGCTAAACTATATGCAATAAACAAGAGCTTAAACCTAAAATTAAAAGTAGGGGTTTTTTACCTCGGCTAAATTAAGAAACAAGTCCCTATAATTTGTCTTCCTCAGGACAGTACCTACTGCATGCATACTAGTTTAATGAAGGACAGTCAGGAGGAATGAGTCAGTGGCAAAAATGGAACAGCTGCATTTACATGCCAAAATAAAAAGTAATATTATTTCATGTCATTGTTTTAAAAGTGATCATTTTTAAAAAACTATGTTATTAATATACAATGTACATATGGGAAGAAGACGAGGGGCGTTCACCACGCAGACTTTGCCATTAACATTTTCAGGGGTTGATTTTTTAAGGGGGGGGGGGGCGCTTTATAGCATTTTATGGGTGCACCATCACTCTTATGGTGGGGGGGGGGATTCTCGTATATATGAAATGGAATAATCATGTAATAGAGTTCAATGTTTTAACAAATAAAATATATATTGCATTTTGCGCACACTGTAAAAATAATATCAGTAACCTATTTTGAATAAGTATTTATATTTGTGATGAGATGGGAAAGGGCAAGAACAGAAGAATCAACCCGAATGGTTCCAGCAGGGGGACTTGGTGTCATATTTAAATTCATCAATTTCTCTGTTGGTACTTTTCGGTACACTTTGTTCGTCAGAGAAATTGACTTGAGGTGAACGAATTCCGGAACGCGAAGGGTAGGTAAGTCCTGTCAAATTTTATCCGAAGATAAAAGCTATCAAGTTTGATACAAGATATGTTTTTAAGTTCTGCATTAAAAATACAATATGTTGATAGTTTTGTCTTGAAAATATTCAGAGAAAAACTGAAGTTTAAGATTGTTTAACAAACAATCCCCACTTTTCAGAAGGTACCCCCCCCTCCAATTCCCCGACGATTTTGTGATTAGGAATGAAACTACTAGATTATTTCATAATTTTTAACTGTGCATATGTTATGCTGTTAACCATGCTATTTGTCATTAGAAATTCAAAAAAAAAAAAAAAAAAATCCACGAATGATTCTAAAATTGCTTGTATTATTGCTCTTACATATGGAAGAATTGAAACTGATATGGTATGTAATACTATAATAAAGAATTATATTTTAGAAAAAATCACGGAAAAAGGATTCCGAAATTCTCGGAAACGTTTTTGAAAATTGTTTGGAGAATTCCAAAATACTCGGAAACGTTTTCGAAACTTTCATGAACCACAGCTGCACAGAATACTCAGAAACATTTCTGGAAATTACGGAAAGAGGATTCCGAAATACTCAGAAACGTTTCTGAAAATTACAGAAAGAGGATTCCGAAATACTCAGACACATTTCTAGACATTACAGAAAGAGGATTCCGAAATACTCAGAAACATTTCTGAAAATTACAGAAAGAGGATTCCGAAATACTCAGACACGTTTCTGGACATTACAGAAAGAGGATTCCGAAATACTCAGAAACGTTTTTGAAACTTTCATGAACCACAGCTGCACGATATACTCAGAAACGTTTCCGGATTTTTTTTACAGTGTGGGGTGGGCGTTATTCTTTTAAAATGGTTCGGGACTCAAGGCCTAAAACTGCACTTTTGGGCTGTTTGTTGACGTTAAGGGATAGGAACATTCGGTTGCTCTTTCCGAAAATGTGACATTTATTGAGAGTTTAACAACGCAGTTTTAAGCTGTCTTCGGTTGATCGAAATTCTCCGACCTCAAAACACATTTTAAAGCTATCTAGCACACTTTAGACAACCTATCTAGCACAATTTAGACAACGAAAAGGGGGGAAGTGAAAATGGAGCCACCCAAAGAGCTGTTTTAGGCTATATTTGGACAAATTAAGGGAGGAAGAGATGCCAAGTGGCTCTCTCCTCCGGAAATTTTTCAAAATTAAAGTCCTGAAAATGCATTTTTAATTTTGCGACAGTAGGAAGAAACGAGGGAAATTTTCCTAATTTAAAGTTTTGGAAACGCAAGTTTAGGGTAATTTGTTTCTCAAAGGGTCTTCCAAAATAACTCTCTTTTGGATCCGTGCTTGAGCGAGTCACCTAATGTTGACAAACTCAGAAGTTGCCACCTAGCGTACGAGCAAGCCTCATCCCCTCCCCTTCCTTAGATCTGGTAGCAAATTTGGATTATTACCGAATTTGGATCATTCTCTTTTTCACCAATGGAAGTCGAAATGTTCTAAGGCTTTGCTTATAGAGATCATTTTACTAATTAAAAACCTTTCTTTAAAATACATGACTAAATGTAAAACTCATTGTACAGAGGAATTAGTTCATATAATACAGTAGTAAAAACAATTATTATTCGAGTTGTGAATAATTTTTTTAATAAAATGAACATAAAATTCATTCTGTCTTAATGAAAATTTTGTAGTCAATGACTAATCAAATTAATTATTGAAACAGAAAATGCAATCCTGAAAATTAGCAAGAAATCGCTCACCATTTGAAACCTCTCTCCTATATTACTCTTGTTGGCACTTTCCTTTAAAAAAAGTGTTTTCTTTTTCTTTTTTAAATATGGTGGTTTCCTGTAGGAATGTACTTAAAATCAAGTGGTAGCTTCATCATAGAACAAAAAGTTATGAAATTTATTGTTTCCTCCTTAATAGATAACCTTCACAGCAAAAAGAAAAGAAAAAAAAAACATGATTCATTGACTTTACACCACCTCCCTCAGTCTGTAGCTTCAAACGAAAGAAGAGAAAAAACAAACACTAGTGCTGAGATGTAAACAATAAAAACACATGTTTTGTATTATAGTAATTTTATTATCGTAGTCGTACTAATAAAACCTTACAATTCGAAGACTTTTTTTTTCTTTTTTGCCTCCAGTAATAGATCAAAAGCATGATTTCCTTATTGGGAAAACGCGTTAAATTTTTCCACATCAAAGGTGTGAATTTGCCGCCCCCCAAAAAGTGCCGCCCGGGGCGGACCACCCCCTCCGCCCCTCCCTAGCTACGCCACTGGTAGCGAGGTATTTTCTGAGATAACTTATTACAAAATAAATTTAAAGCTTCGGCCGCAAAAATATTAATTGTTCTTAACAAACCTAATTATTCTTGACATTAAAACCATATTATTATCACTTCTTGCAAACCAATATGTAATTTAATCGTACTGAGAAAATTCATGCTAAAGAAACTCGACCCCCCAAACGAAATGCTGAAATGCCACCCCAGCACACACATACACACACACGCACATTTTAAGTGAGAATAAAAAGTTCCTATCTGAACTGCAATCAATAACGGTCTTTTAAATATTTTTGCATTATATATTTATTTATATTGTTGTATTTTGTTTTAAAAATCATTAAAACTTTATTTAACCTTTTAATTATTATTCTATGAAATAGCAATAATAATACTCCTCATTGATAAACAACAGTTTCTTTCAAAAAAAAAAAAAAAAAGAAAGAAAGGTATGGGCAAAGATTTGTTTAAGTTCAAATCAAATCTCAAATTGCCCTTCAATATTCAGGTTGAATTTTTTTTTTTTAATATTTGTAAAGAAAAAATATGCTCAAAGTTTTAAAAAAATGGATTCATAGGTCAGTTGCATGTTTCTTTTTCTACAAGAAATTTCCTCTTTTTTCTTTTAAAAAAAAAAAAAACTTATTTCTATTCTTCTCCTCACTTTCCTCCCGAGTTAAAATCAAAGAAAAAATAGTATGAAAGTGAAAAATGCATATTTTGAAAACGATAGCACTCATTAAGTCCTTGCTTTTTTAATTGAATAAAAAAATGCTAGTTAGTTGAAAAATATAACCGCCCGAACAGGGACTCGAACCCTGGACCGTTAGGTTAAAAGCCTAACGCTCTACCGACTGAGCTATCCGGGCTCGAGAGAGAAGGATTAATTTTTTAACATTTTCCTCAACATCTATGTTTCTCCTATGCTGTTGGATGTTGTTTCTACGGCAGAACTTCTACATGACAGCCACTGTATGTGCATGTGCTTAGTTGTGTATTTTTTTTCTTTTTACTTTTTAAATTATTTCGGAAAGGCATCGAATTAAGCCGCACGTATTAATAAACTGATAAGCGCAACTTTTATGTTGTTTTAATATATTTTTTTAAAACCTGGATCGTTATTTCAATGGTACAGAAAAAAAAGAAAATAAAAAACATTTAGTCGTTTATTTGTTATTTGACATAAGTCAAACCTAGTTGACATTAATTTTTGTATTTACACAAGGGTAATATTACTTATTACACTTTTATTAAATATAAAAGACACACATATGTATTTAAAACCACTTCAAGTGTAAATAATTAGGTAGAGGTGCAAATGTTTCTAAATAATTCTATCTTTTTATTGTATAGCGGAGAAATTCATTAAGAAAATAACAAAATTAAACTAAAAAACTAACGTGTACATAACTTGATTTTAAATGCAGATGAAAAATTTAGCGGGATATTTGACTCCCCCCCTGAAAGTACTAGTTGAATGTTCTCAATTTAATAGCAACTGACAATTGTTTGACACAGGCGTTTGTCTTATTTTGAATCTAAATCGGTATATTTGAAATGAGGGACGAGGCCGATTAATCGGCCAAATTTTGCTGAGATTTCGGCGTAAAAATATTTTTTATCATAATTTTTTTAAGAAACTGATGAATGTAGTTATTAAACATTAAATAGATGTAATTTTCTGCATCATCATAATCATTAATCTGCTCTGCCGATTATTCGGCTCATTACTAACTGCCGATTAATTGGTAATCGACCCATTTGCTTATCGGCGCATCCTTACTTGAAATGAATTTTTTTTAAATGGATTTTCAAACTTTCGTAAAATATTAATTAGTACAAGAGCTAGCTTTTATAAAGGCCACGCAAGCAGTTGCGAATTTTAGAGAGGAGGAGGGGAGGCTTCACCTCCTAAGGGGTTAAAAATAATTTCACTGTACCATTAGCCATTTCTGAATTCATTTCTTCATAAGAAAAGTTTTAAAAAACTATTTCTTTAGAAAGAAACACACATATATACAAAGCATATTTGAATAAAATCACTTTGGGTTCGCTATGGGAGCAATATTACAATTTTCAGTCTGTGCAAAGGAATTTAAAACTCACGAGTTTTGAATTCAAGTTTATCTTAACGTAAGATTCGGGGGCAACGGGAGATTCTAGTGGCGTTTTCAAATTTCAAAAGGGGGAGGGATTGAGAGATATATCCAGGGACGGGCGCAGGGGGGGGGGGGAGAAGGGACACCTGTTAGCCCAGGCCCGAGCCTGAAGGGGGCCCGAAATTTTTTTAATGAAGGGTGAAATATACATAGATACGTTGGAGTAAACAATATGGAGGGAGGAGGGGCAAGTAAAAGTCATTTGTGACGGGCCCCAAAATTGCTGTGTACACTCCTAGATATCTCTCTCTCCCTAAACGGCAAATTTTTGCCTCTCTGAACATATGAAACGACTGAAACTCACAATATCCCCCCTCACGAACAGAGCCCGACTAACTAAAAGTGAGGCCCAAGGCCCACAATTATTTTGAGGCCCCTTGAAGGCTATTATTTAATAAATGTGTGTATTTTTTGTATAGTTGTAATGCTATGCATAATTCTTTCAGTAATTTGGGGCCCCTAAGGAAGAGGGGGCCCCAGGCCGAAACTTAAACATTTTTCAGAGGGGAAACTTATTCCCCTCTGAAAAGTTTTATTCGCAACGCTACTGGAGCAGGCGACCTGAAAAGAGAGAGGCAATATCCAAAAATTGAATTGTGAGCTTTATTAACAACTAGTGGTTTGCCTGTATATTTACAAATAATGGATGACGAATTTCTCGCCAATTTGCTATGCTCATTTGCTCGCCCATGGTCGTATAAGATAGTTTGCCTCAGGCCCGTGTCCAGGATTTCATAAAGGGAGGGGTTGAAACTTTTTGCCTTGTAACTTACGTTGTCAAACGAAAACTAACTACGCGTGTTGAATAGTTCATTTTAGTTCGATAACTAGGCTTTTTCTTTTTTATACGTTTTGTTTGTGTGTTTTTTTTTTTTTTAAATGAAATCTTATTTGTACAGTTGAACATTTTGTGAAAGCACACATATTTCTTTTATGCCACCTAATACTAGTTTCTTTCTTCTTTTTTTTTCTTTTGTTTTTCCATCAAATAACATTGAACAGGAATTTAATAAAAATAAAACTTTTATTTGAAAGAAATTGCTGTTTCGCATAGAAACACTTTTCTAATGTGTGAAACGACTAATTCATCTAACACTAAAGGCGTACCATAAAAAAAAAACTAACAGTAAGCAAAGTAACCATTTTCCCTGCCCCTAAGTTTTTTTTTTGGGGGGGGGGGGGGAGCTACGTCATTGTCTAATATTCTTTTAAATAATTTTCCCCTGCATGCTTACAGCATTGCCGGACTCTTCAGCCATTCCTCGTCGTTAATTTTTTCAAGTACTTAGAAGCGAAGGGGCTTGGGAATCCTACAATTGAGGAAAATGCTAATTCTTAAACATGGGGAAATATTAAAGAGGGTGAATACTGTATCAGAGTTTAACTCTAAAATTAATTAAAACTTAAAATACATTTTGGAAAATCGTTCAATGATTCATTGATCTTTTTTTTCTTTCAATGGGAGGGGTTTAACCCCTAAAACCCTCCCCTTGGACACGGCTCTGGTTTGCCTGTCCACGTTATGGTAATTCGGTAGTCCACGTTATGGTAATTTTTTTCGTCCACGTTATGATAATTTTCTCGGTAAATTGTTCTTAAAATTGGAATGGAATAATAACAAAATCGAACTATCGAAAAATCGCTTCGAAGTGCACACCTCCGTGCTATAAACTAATTTTGTGCCAAGTTTCATGAAAATCGACCGAACAGTCTAGATGCTATGCGCGTCAGAGAGATCCAGACATACAGACGGAGAGACTTTCAGCTTTATTATTAGTAACTAGTGGTACCCGCACGGCTTTGCCCGTAATAGAAAAATTAAAAGGTCTTTTGGTTCGCCTGTATATTTACAAATAATGTATGGTGAATTTTCTCGCCAATTGGCTTGTACTCATGTTACGGATCCACGTTATGATAATTTCGTAATTTACACGTCCATCATTTTGTTCTTAAAATTGGAATGGAAAAAGAACCACATCGAATTTTCGAAAAATCGCTTCGAGGTGCACACCCCCATGCTACAAACTAACTTTGTGCCAAATTTCATGAAAATCGGCCGAACGGTCTAGGCGCTACGCGCGTCACAGAGATCCTCACATACAGACGGAGATCCGGACAGAGGGAGATCCTGACAGAGAGACTTTCAGCTTTATTATTAGTAAAGAAAACTACTTTCATGATTACTATTATTCATTTTTGTTTTCGGCAACGATTAAAAGACAGAATTTTGTATTACTGCACCAAATCTTGAGAATTTGACAGGCTATGGTGGAAAATTACTTTTTGGTTTTGGTACTTTAGCCGAATTCCAACATTTCTTTCGCGTTTTCTTGTGTTTTTAATGCATTAGTTAGTTTTTCCTCTTTGCCGAACTTGTCCAGCTTTTGATTCCGCAATTGTTTTTCAGGCTACAATGGTTATCCCATAAAAACCGATTCCTTTGTCACAGTTTCAGTAATCGTTTTCTCCTCATTCTTTTCAAAATTCCCACTGAACAGTTTTGCTGTGAGTGATCTCTATGAATCCTCCTCCAGTTCAAATGAACTCCTGTGTAGGTTTACAAAGCACATGACAGCTCAATGAACAAAGACATTCCTTGTGAGATGGGGGAACTAATGATTCACTCCATCTAAGAGGGTAATTAAGTGGCTAGAGAACTCGTTCATTATGATAAAGCTCGTACCCTCATCGCTTCTAAATGACAACTCTGCACTTAACTCGGGGAGTTACGGGTGAATGACAGAACCCTTCTTCTTTCATGGGCTGAAAATGGTTTAACCGTGGCCATTCCAATTTCCGGATGTTCTGGCACTGAGTTCGACAAATAAATCAGGCGCTGCTTCGAATTTCATGTTATCATATCGTGTTCGTCATGTTACTTAAAAACCTCATCAGCATTGCGGCATTTGGGAGAGAACGCATTGGGGGGTGGGGTGGGGGGGGGGGTGGACGTCGTGATAAAGGGGAGGGGAAAGGGTCCGAAATGGTGGAAAAAATTGTGAGATCATTTACAAACAGCCCCTTACTACCTTTTTTTTTGTTAATTTTTTGCCACAAGTCTTTTAGAGAATTTTTGGACAAATATGTGACATCTAAAGGATGTAAATTATAATTCTCTGTTATTTTAGTGGGAGCTTGTGTATACCAAGACATAATTATCGTTTTTAAATGGATGGTGCCAAGTATCATGCACAAAGTTAACTTAATGGGGTTGTTTCCTTCAGTCAAAAATACTTTTCTTTTAGTCCCTGAAGTTGATAGAATGAGCAAAAAAATAACATGGACTCAGAAAATACTTTCATTTTCCCAACATTTAATTTTTAATTATTATTATTATTTTTTTAATGTCCGATTTTTCAAACAAGGCGTGGTCTTTATGACGTCACAAGTGATGTACTTCGCCGCGTAATGCGTAATCCAGTGGCGCGCTGAATGTTTACGCTTGCTGTCTACTGCGTTTCCACGTTATGATGATTCAGAAGCGAATTAAGCATTGTGCTCTACGTTTCCTATAAACCATATCATTGCCAGTAAATGTGAGTAAAGGTGCGAATTAAATATTGCGCTTGCGCTAACGGCATCAGTGAATGGCATTTCATCACTTGTGATGTCATGTGCAGAAGTGTCAAAAATTAAATTGAATCTTCGCAGCGATTAAAATATTTTCCTAAAAAATTAAACTTTGTCGAATTATTTAAAAAATGGTCAGATCCTATGTTTTTAAGCATGCTCTTTCAGAAAAAAAAAAGTACTTTTAAAATTTTGGAAATGACCCTATTCTCGCCACATGCTAAATTTTCAATTCAACCCACAGTTTATAGTATCGTAGATAACTCAGTGTTCGCATCATTTTGAGGAAAAAATCTTCGGAGGCTCTCCACCGCAAATTCCTCGAAGCTGAAGTACTTAAAATGTTTAGGATGTCTTTGGTGATATAAAGAATATTGTAAGTGAGAGGTGAAGGAGCACTTCCTCGAAGAAATGCCACAAATAGAGTTTTAAAAACTTAAGGTTTAAAAAATTTAGGTTATCCTTTGTGGAGTTTAGGTTACGAGACTCTGAGGTTCACCACCGAAACATTTTCAAAACTGAAGTTTTAAAAATGTTATTTCAGGCCATCTTTAGGACACTTAAAAAGGAAGGTCAGAGAAGGAAAGTGTTCAGAGTCATATCTTTCAGTGAATTTTCCGAATCAGAAGGAAATCGAAGAACTTGATATCAGGCCTTAATAGGAAGATTCTGGGGCTGAATCTCGGAGTTTTTTCAAAATTGAAGTCTTAAAACCACAATTACGCTATTACTGATGCAAGGTTAAAGAGGTTCATTGTCTATTCCTATAACAAAAATTAAAACTGGAGTTTTAATAACACACTTTTCACCTATCTTCGAAATGGGGGAAGAACGAAGTGTTGGTGGGTTTTCTCTTGGAAAGTTTTGAAACTGAAATTTTAAAAGTGTAATTTTTAGCCAACTTTTGTAGCGTTTGAATTCGGGCGATCTTCTCAAAATTTTTGGAAACTGAAATCCCAAAAACATTTAGTGACCTTTGATCATGTAGAAAGTGAGAATTTAGTTTGAAAACCCAAATCCTTTTCGAATAGTTCATTATTTGAGATTCCAGTTTATTTACTTCGGAAATTGCCTTTTTTGAACTGTATACTAACGGAGGGTGTCCAGAACCACCCCTTAAATCTCTCCGAAATAAACGTCCATGTATGCAGGGCTGCGGAATAGGAGGACAAGTGACTGACCCTCACTCCGACTCCGACTCAGGGAGTTTTAGCGCCTTCGACTCCGACTCCATTCCCTTACCCCAAAATCAGTCATGCTCCTACTCCGACTCCGTCTCCACAAGCAACGGTAGAGTTGTGAAATTTCAGGGAAAATGACCACCTCCGATTCTGACTCTGACTGTTGAAATTTTGCTTCTTCTACTCCGACTCTGCAGTCCTACGAGCGATCCAATGCACTTGTATTAACGAAATTTCTCTGAACTTCTACATTGAACGATAGATGGCAGCACCACCAAAATATTTGATGACTATTGGAAAATTTTTCTTTGAAATACTTTCGTTTGTGGTTGGTGGCTAAATTATCAATTCAGTGCTGACATCTTTTGAGATGAAATGTATGAAATAAGTTGCAATAATGTTTTTGTTTATTTTTGAAGTACTTATATCTGTCAAACAAAAATTATAATTTTTTTTTTGTAAAAAAAAACGTGCACATTTAGATTTATAGTTGATCAAATACGTACAATAAAAGAAAAACTTAAAACCACCCTCTTACTTAAAGTTTTTCCCCCCGTAGCTTGTATATTTTTAAATTATGTATAATAGGAAAACCAGATGGCGCCAAATCTCCAAGTATTGATTTCGATTTCAAACGTTACACTCTATTTTTGGTTACATAACAGAATAGGATCAATTGCTTATTTTTATGCTATGTCATGGAAATTCGTGTTTATCATGTGGTCGTATATCTTTAGCACTTTATCAGCAAAATTAGGCTGTTCGATGATTTTTCTGTTTAAAAGAATGCAGAAAGAACTTGTGATACGCGTTCTTGTATTTTATCTGGTATGTGGTTTCGTTTCCAAACGAACTGCCTCATTAGTTTGAAGTAATATTGTAACTTCTTTTAAGCGTCAAAGCGGGCAATAGGAAATTGAAAAAAAAAGTTGGGTTTTTTGATAGTCTAAAAAATTCTGATTTCTTAAAATTAATTTTTAAAAAAGCAAAAGAAAAAAGTTTTGAATCTTTTTTATCTTTTCTGTACTAATAATAAAGCTGAAAGACCCTCTGTCTATCAGGATCCCTGTGACGCGCATAGCGCCTAGACCGTTCGGCCGATTTTCATGAAATTTGGCACAAAGTTAGTTTGTAGCATGAGGGTGTGCATCTCGAAGCGATTTTTCGAAAATTCGATGTGGTTCTTTTTCTATTCCAATTTTAAAAACAAAATTATTATGAGATGGACGTGTAAATTACGAAATTATCATAACGTGGAACCGTAACATGGGCACAAGCCAATTGGCGAGATACGAAATTATCATAACGTGGGACTGTAACATGGGTGCGAGCCAACTGGCGAGAAAATTCACCACACATTATTTGTAAATATACAGGCGAACCAAAAGACCTTTTAATTTTTCTATTACGGGCAAAGCCATGCGGGTACCACTAGTAAGAAATAAAAGGGTTTCTCTTCTGAAAAGTAATAAAGTATGAAAAATGTGTTTTAAATCTAAAGACTGTAGGCATGTTTCGCCCGAAAAAGTATAACATAAGCAAATGATTTTTTAATGATTGCAACGCTCAAAAATTGCAGTGAACCTTAATTTATGTTAAATATAAATTATATTGCTAATAAAATTTAAATTAAAAATTGAGAGAAGAAGAAACTGGGACATTATAGTAAAATTTGGTCGTACGAAGAGCTGTATACCGACTTTTTCCTCTCAAAATTTCAACCCAATTTTTCAGTTTTGTGACAAAGAAATCATATACTCATTGTATTTCATACTTTTTAGTGCAAACCATGCTTTTGGAAATTGTCTTTAGGGCAATTCCATTGTGACGGGTGTGACACCCAGACACTATTTTTACTGGTTAAACTAACATTTTGAGCAAATCAGTTATCAAATACTAGCAAAGTATATTCAGTAAATTACCGCCCATTAGCCAGGGCTAAAGCAGAATTACGTGAAATACACCGCCAGCTCGGGCATTTCCAGCCCGGCTGGAAATGACTGAGCTGGCGGTGTATTTCACTAGCAAAGTATTTCAATCATGTTAAACTATGCATTTGCTTGAATAATTGAGTTGAAGCAAAACTAGGACTTTTCAGTTTTTTTAAAGAAATTTTTAAAATCTTGTGATGGGTGTGACGCTTGCGAGACATGAGTTTTCACCTGCACTCATATTTCTAGAAATTACTGTGAATATTTTAATGTTTAATGACTGTAACATTTTTTTTTCCATTAAAAGACATTCAAATGATTTTGTGCTGTGACGGGTGTGACAAAATTTGTGACGGGTGTGATACTGTGCAAACCCGCAATTTTGGATGAGCAATTTCTGAAAGAATAGTGATCAGTACAGATGACAAACTTGACAATAGTGAATATAAATTACATTTCTTCTTTATCCTTATCTTTATCTTTACTAATAATAAAGCTGAAAGTCTCTCTGTCCGGAGGATGTCTGTATCTCTGTGACGCGCATAGCGCCTAGACCGTTCGACCGATTTTCATGAAATTTGGCACAAAGTTAGTTTGTAGCATGGGGGTGTGCACCTGGAAGCGATTTTTCGAGAATTCGATTTTGTTCTTTTTCTATTCCAATTTTAAGCCCATTTTTCACAGAAATTTAATAAAATGGGAAAGAATTTATTCTGAAAATTATCTTTCTTTATCTTTCTTTTCTTTACTTCTTTATCTTTCTTCTTTTCTTTTCTTTTTAAATAACAAAC
Organism: Uloborus diversus; assembly: GCF_026930045.1. NCBI lineage: Eukaryota > Metazoa > Arthropoda > Arachnida > Araneae > Uloboridae > Uloborus > Uloborus diversus. The sequence continues at coordinate 148,973,044 of NC_072739.1, read as the reverse complement.
CTTAAAGTCTCTCTGCATGGATGTTTGGATCTCTGTGACGCGCATAGCGACTAGACCGTTCAGCCGATTTTCATGAAATTTGACTCACAATTAGCTTGAAGCATGGGGGTGTGCACCTCGAAGCGATTTTTTGAAAAATCGATTTTATTAATTTTCTATTAAAATTTTAAGCCCTTTTTCCCATAATCTTTACTATAATAATAAAGCTGAAAATCTCTACTGCCCGGAGATGTCTGGATGTCTGTAGGATGTCTGGATCTCTGTGACGCGCATAGCACCTAGACCGTTCGGCCGATTTTCATGAAATTTGGCACAAAGTTAGTTTGTAGCATGGGGGTATGCACGTCGAAGCGATTTTTCCAAAATTCTATTTTGTTCTTCTTCTATTTTAATTTTAAGAATATTTTCCCGAGCAAAATTATCATGAGATGGACGAGTAAATTACCAAGTTTTCACAACGTGGAACCGTAACATGGGCAAGCCAATTGGCGAGAAATCACTATGCTTATTTGTAAATGTACAGGCGAACCAAAAGACCTTTTAATATTCTATTACGGGCAAAGCCGTGCGGGTGCCACTAGTAAGAAATAAAAAGCTAGTACTGGGTGTACATTTAGTTTAGCAAATCTTTAATGGCCGCTAGCGAAATTAGGTCAAGTGTAGCTTTCTTTGCTAACTATAAGCAATTTCTTTTTTGTTAAATATCACCTTTTACAGGGAAAAATCAGTAGGGTCACCCATGAGCTTGCATTCGAGTATCTTTACTTATTTTTTCTTTTTTTAAGTTAATAAGTAAAACAGTAACATAATATTAATAATGTAGTGCTTTGTACTACGTTTAACTACATTTACTATGTTTTCCCTAAATACAAGTTTGTTAAATTACGCTAACTTTCGGCTCAAAAAAATAATAAAAAGGTTACTTTTATGAACATTTTCTTTATCTTCTTTGCTAATAATGAAGCTGAAAATCTCTGTCTGGATCTCTGTGACGCGCATAGCGCCTAGACCGTTCTGCCGATTTTCATAAAATTTGGCACAAAGTCAGTTTGTAGCATGGATGTGTGCACCTCGAAGCGATTTTTCGAAAATTCGATTTTGTTCCTTTTCTATTTCAATTTTAAGAACATTTTCCCGAGCAAAATTATCATAAGATGGACGAGTAAATTACCAAGTTATCACAGCGTGGAACCGTAACATGGGCAAGCCAATTGGCGAGAAATTCACCATACATTATTTGTAAATATACAGGCGAATCAAAAGACCTTTTAATTTTCTACTACGAGCAAAGCCGTGCGGATACCACTAATATTTTCATAAACCTCATGTTATTAGCTTTAATTTGATTATTACTCGTAGCAGGAGCATTCCACGGTATTTTTGACATTTATGTAGAGTCCGTAACGTGACCTTTTTTGCCATACTTTTTAATTTACTGTTTGATTAGTATATTATTTTATTTTGATCTTTTCCTACCAACACACCAGCTCAAATTAAAATAATTTGCAAATCAAACGGTAAATTAAAAAGTTATGGCAAAAAAAGGTCACGTTACGGACTCTACATAATGTCAAAAATACCGTGGAATGCCCCAGCAATAAAACAATTTTTAAATTTCAACCCTCATGTCCACTTTTAGTAGAATTGCCCTTTAGATTAAAAAAACTTTTTTGCATGTTATTCTAAAGAGTTTTCGTTTTAAAATCTATTCAGAGTGTAACTTTTTGAAATTGAAAACATATTTACCTGTTACCTACTCTTATTAAAAGCAAAAACAAACAATGGTTTTCATTTTCGTTTTAATATAAATTTATTGCGCATAAAAAAAGAACAGCTCATATATACTGCTTTTATGTGCTCTTTTTCTCGCAAACTCGAATTCAAAAACAATTTTGAGCAAGCCTAGGTCTGAAGTAAAAAAGAAAGGGGGGGGGGCAGCTTTTAAATGATTTGATTTGAATCAGAGAAAGCTTTAAAAACCTATATTGTTTGAAAGGTTTCGAACGATCAAAATTCTAGAATCTGTGCATGCATAAGTTTTACCTTGAAACCAGTTCGTTATTCGTTAACTTTATTAACAAAATTAACTTTATAATTACTATTATTACTCTAAAAATGATGAACAACAATATTAATAAAAGAGCATAATGTTAACATTGATAAGCGACTTTGTCAGTAATGCTCCCATCAATTTTTCTGAGGATATACTCCCAATAATCAACTATGCAGTGTATGTGATCATTTTCATAGTATGTCATACAATTTTTTTTAAAGCTTGAGGGTATACGCTATATGTCTAAAAAAAAGTTTGAGAGTATTCGGCGTACATGAAGCAGGTTTGGCAAGGTTTTGGACACTACGGTAAAAACCAGGGTAAAAACCTTGGTTTTTACCGTCCTGTCCAAAACCCTTGCGTACAAAACTGTCCGAAAGTGTCCAAAACTATATTTTTAGAAAAATTCTTGATCAAAATTTCAATTTCTTTGCGTTAGCTTTTTTTGAGCAATCACGATTGCTTATTGTTCTCACTTGACTGTTTTTGACGTTCCTTTGATTTTTCCTGTAAGAACAATATTTTGATTGAGTTATAAAATAATTTGAAGTTATTGGTGACAATAACTACTTAAAACGTTAAGTTTTTACAAAAGATCCGAAAGTGGGGAGGGAAGAATTCAACCCACAAATTAATTACGGGGGAGGAAAAGCTAAATGGAAATTTTATCACTTCGACTAGATTATTCCTAGGAAGAACCAAGAACATTTAATGCCACAAAAAGCAATTTTACTTCTGACATTTTTATTTTTGCAATTGTGTGACTGAAAAAAAAAGTTTTAATTTATAATAAATTGTTTAAGTCGGGGAGGGGGGGGGGAGTCGGTACCTTCTATACCTTTAATGTTAATTTGCACAGGTTCATGTACCTTGTTCTGAAAATCTATTAAAAATACAATTATGAATTTTTTTCTCTCTCTTTAGTAGACTCTTTTCTTTATACTGAAGTAAAATTTGGCAGAAAGAAAGCTTAGTTTAAAAAAAAATGACATGTAACTCATTGTATTTTTTTTTTCCCTTCAAAAAATGCCATTTTGCAGCACGAAATCAGCTCTATAAAAAATATTTTTCGGAATATGAAAAATTTTTTACTTTAGTATATGCAATTAAATGTATGGAATTGGTGTTAAAAATTTCAAAGCCTAACACAATTTAGTTGAAGGAGCATTTGGGAAAAAGGAACATTTAGTTTCAAAACTACCATTTCGAGACATTGCAATTTTTAAAGGGGAAAATCCTACCTCATTAAAATATGTTTATATTTTTTTAAGCTTATTTTAACTTACTTCTAATATGAGCACGATCAAGAAGTTTGTATCATTTAAAAGGTATTGAAATGGAGTTTCAAAATATATCAAAATCAAATTTTTGAAAGTATATAGGGTACTGACTCCCCTTGAAAAACAAACCAAATCTTTTCATGTTTTTTTTTTCTTTTTTTGAAAAAAACTAAGAATTAAAATGTTTTTAACAAAAACTAGAAAAAAAATCAACATTAAAATGTTTTTAAAAAAAACTAGGTTCCACCGAGATTTGAACTCGGATCGCTGGATTCAGAGTCCAGAGTGCTAACCATTACACCATGGAACCTATCTTCCCATGCCGGGAATCGAACCCGGGCCGCCTGGGTGAAAGCCAGGAATCCTAACCACTAGACCACATGGGATACACTTGCTGGTTTTAAACTAGCTATAAATACTAAACTTTAAATGATATTCACATTTCGGCTGTTTAATGCTTGCTTCTATTCGCAAAACAACAGAAAACAGATTTTAGCTTCACAATTTTGGAGTATCTACTTAATCCAGTGGTTAAAAGACCCACACGATGTTCTGTTTTTCTGCAGCTGTAAAGCAGCCAAGCAGAAGTGTAAAAAAATATTTATATACTATTTGTTTTACAAATTTTGTTTCTTGCGAACTATGTAGTTCATCTTCCTCCGCTCTGTAGTGCCTTTTTAGTTATAATCAACGATTATTACTGAAAAAATAATAATAAATTGACTTAAGTAAACCTGAAGCAAGTCGTGAATTTTTATAACACGGATTGAAATTTTATCTAATTTTATTTCATCCAGCTTATCATTACAGTTATTCCAGTATGATCAACAGCTGTATTGTTTCTCACTGATTTTCCACTTTTTTTCTATTTTGATTAATGATGCAGTTAATTTTCTCGGTATAACTTCCACTATAAAATAAAAAATGAATGTAAAATTGAATTGATATGTTTGAATTTTCATCTTTTTTTTATATTTCTTCTTTCTTTTTTTTTTTTTTTTTCAAGAATTGGTCCCGATTTCTCTTTAATTTTTTCAAATTATTAATGAATTCTTTTTTTCTTATTTAGAGAAAGAATGAAAGGTATTTGTAATTAAAGTTGAGGTTTAATAACTTTTGTTTAAAAGATGCTAATTAAATATTTATGATAAACTCAATATCAGATTAATGCTATTTAATATTACTACAAATGTTCACGAGAAATTAAGGATGAGTAAAATATATATATAAATAAATAAAAAATAGGGTCTCTTAATTTTGTTATCGTCCCGCAAAATTAAAAACCGCGAAACGAAACCTGTACATAGTAGTAGTAATGTGGCGAAAAATGTAATCACAGCTTCACTGCTTGGATATTGTCGGTGTAAAAAAACAACACTTACAGGCTTACGGGAACCATTTTTGAGCATTTAGCCGAGGAGTCGGTCACCTTTCTCACTTTTAGTCAACTTTTGAAATTTTGGTTACTTTTAGTCATCTTTTTCAATTTTTGTCACCTTTCTCACTTTTCTTGAAATATACTTTAGGGAAATCTTTTTTTTTTTAAATAATTAAATTCTTGAAAAGTGTATGAATGATAGCTTTAACAGTGAAAATAATTAAAAAAGTAGCATCTTCAAACCAAAGCAGCGAGAGAAGAGCTGTTTGCTGCAGCTTCACAGAAACTAAAAAAAAAAAAAAGCTCTGGAAAAAAATGAGCTTAAAGCAGCAAAAGTAGCTCAAGCTATGCTCGAGGGAGTTAAAAGTATCCAAACTGAAGAAAGAGTAAAAGAAAAATTCTGAATAATTAATGCAGAAGACTTTAGAAAACAGAAAATCAAATGTTATCAAATCATTTTGTAGTAAAAACTATAAATATAAGGAAATAATACCAATGCAACATTTTTCAGCCCTCCAGATTTGAACGAAAAACTCCTGCTTTTTAAGAAATCTTCTGTTTTGCAGTTGATTTCTACCAATCGGGCCTGGATCCATAAGCTTCAAGCCCCAACAATGAAATACACCCCCCCCCCCTGAAAATAAAATTGTGTTTCTGCATCCTGTAAACATTTAAAATATTTTTTTTAATTGAAAGCTATTCTTACTTCTTCTACTGTGGATAAACTTTTTTTTTTCTTTTCTTTTTTTTTTTACGTTAGTTACTATGTATAATTTTTTAATAACTTGATTTAACAATACATTTTATACCTTCCATGGACATGTAATTGAATATTTTCAGAGCTTGCCAAAAAAAAAAAAACTATGAACATTTTCTGTTTCATACTTCAACATTATTTTATTTTTAAATTGTAAGTACTATTATCATTTTGTAACAGTCAAAGTTTCTGATTTTTCACATTTGTTTTCTTAGTTATTCTCTATCATCAATACTTTTGAGTGAATATTTGTGCTTTGTATTTACAAAGAAAAAAGAAAGAATGCTAATAATTTTTCAACAAGCTAAATCTAGCCCTGCTAATAAAAAAAATATTAAATAAAAATATGATTGAATAACATAAAATATACGTTCAATAAATACATCATCTTGCTCTTTATTTCACAATTTCAAGCTTTATTATGTTGATTAAAAAAAATAATAATAAGGTTACATAAAGTTTACACTGAAAGTTTTTTGAAGATGTCTTAAAATTTTTATTTTGCTTCTTCTAGCCCCATAATATTTGTGTTCAAAATTGTAAAGAAGTCTTTCAAAAAAGTATATAGGCTATTTTGGTAAAAGTCAGTAAAAAGGGATAATCCTTTTATGTGTTTTTTTTTTCTTAACAAATTGCTTTTGGTTACCTTTTAGTAACTTTTTTGTCACCTTTTTATTTTAGTCACTTTGTTTTCAAATTTGTCCCCTATCTCACTTTTTTCAAAGGTGATCAGCACTCCCCGGCCAGCTACTTACAATAAAAAAATGTTGGGATGATCTTTTTTTTTCAATGGGAACAAAATAAGCAGGCTTGTACGATAAAGCTTAGAAACAAACGATAACAAAAACGTAATAAATAAATAAATAAATAAATAAATAGAATGAAAAATTTGCAGCTGCTGTCCTTTTACATGCCCACGGCAATACAGCACTGAGTAATAAAAAATTAAAAAATGCATTTATTATCTTTTTTTTTTCAGCGAACAAAAATACTCTTAAAAATGTAGCACAGTTACATTATTGTTTTTTTTTTGGGGGGGGGGGTTTGTTTTCAAGTTTATCAGCTTCCATTATACTGGGAAAAAATAGGAGTTATTTTCAAAATCCAACCAAAAATGTTGGGGGTGTGGCGCACCCCTTGGCACCTCCGTAAATCCGCTTACGTTTCTTGCAGGAAATTTTATTCACGTGCTAATGAAGAACGTGTAAATGTTGTGCAACACCAACACAAGTACCCGCATTAGGAATTATTTCTGCACTTGACATTAAACGATTGTTTTCATGTGGCTGATTTTCTTAACATTCTTAATTAATAAAGGTATTGAAAACAGAAGTATTAACGGGGAAAAACGGTTAATTTGCGTCAGCTTTTCTGTTGAGAGTTTCCCTTTCATTTTCCCGACTGACTTCACTTTTTAAATGTTCCTTTTTGTTTGCTTACAGCTTGTGACGCATTTCAAGGATGTAGAAGACTTTTATTACGTCATCCGATTCATACATTGTCGTGCTACCAAAAAAAAAAAAAGAAGAAGAAGAAGAAAAACACTTTCTTTCGGAGAAAGTGTTCTTACTGTTATCTTTAAAAAAAAAAAAAAAGATTTCTGTTGTAGATGTGTGGACTTTCTTTTCTGTTTTAAGAAAGTGGGAAATTCTTGGCGTCTTATCGGAATAAAAAATGAAAATTTCTTAAAAAAATATTTACTACAGTGATTCTCAACCGGTGTGAGATGGACTACCGAGAACTTAGACCCGATCTCAGAATTTTTTGCTCGTCCGCGTTAAAAACATTTCTTAATCAAAAAATAAATAAATAAATAAATAAATAGATAAATTTTCAATGAAAAAGAATAATTTTAATATATAAATAAATAAAGCATATTAATAATATCCTACACGGCATTTTGTAATTAATTTTCAGAATTTCCACGATTTTCCTGAAGCGTTTACTTATTTACGTTTTCATAACTCCTGGCTGCAAAAAGCGTGGTCACCGAAGAACACCGCCGCAGGCGGGCTGCATGAGGTGCTAATCTAGCCGCCCTGGCGGCTAGTATTTCTCGCAAATTCTTCAAGTAAGACGAGGATACGTGTTGTTTGCTAACTTAATTTTCAGAATTTGTTTTCAATCTATTATTTTTTAAAATAAATAATGATATACAGCTGGAAAGGGTAACAGTCAAAGTAAATTTTTACCATTTATTACGACAAAGGAAAAAAAAAACTTGTTTTGCAGCAAAATTGCATAGAAGACATTTAAAAAAATGTATAAAAAAATCGCATAACTTCTTGCCAGAATCTCTCCGCTCATGTCTTCTGCAGGGGTGCCCACAGAAGGGGGGGGGGGGGATTATGGCGCAAGTTACGCCATCAGCATTTGGGGGGGGGGATTTTTTAAATTAATTTATTTATATGTATTTCTTGATTTATTTTTAATTTAGATTATTTATTTTATTTCATTCTGTTTATATTTCATTTCATCTATTTATTCAGTTTGTGTGTGTATATGTCATTGGCGTAGCAGAGAACTCTTCTAATAAAATAATACTAACAATAATAATTAAAAATAAATAAAGAAAGAAATAAAAAATATTTTAAAAAATGTAATTGAAATAAAAAAGAGAACTAAAAAGCAAAAAATAAATAAATGTAAAATACTTTAAAAAAAGAAAATAAAATTAAAGAAAGAAAGTTGAAAAATATAAAAAATGAAAAAAGGGAAAGAGTTGAGAAAATTTTTGGGGGATTTGCGTCATTGAACTTGGAGGGGGGGGGGGGGATGGGCACCCCTGGCCTTCTGGTTCAAACACGTGTATTGTTTGAGCAAAACAAGGTCAATCTGCTTTATCATTATAGTTTAGCTGCAGTGGTGTTTGTTAGATTACCATAATTTACTGTACAATCTATACGGGTGCTGTGCATTTAATAGCGAATGTTCGTCGCACATTGTTGCGCGCTTAGCTATCATAACTTAAAAATATTTAGATGAAAACCTTTTTTTTAATGCTTCATATTTGATGCGGATAAACGAAACGAGGACCAGATGAACGAGGTTCTACTGTGCTAGTTAGTGGTCAAGGACCTTTTTAGAGTTTTTCAAGCAAATCATGAGGAAATTCTCAATTTTCAACAATTAAAAGGCTTACAACAAATACGTTCAAGCTTTCGAAACTTTTTTTTTTTTTTTTGAGCAATCACGATTGCTTACTGCTTTCATTTGACTGTTTTGATGTGCTATCATTTTATTTTCCCATCAGCACCCTCCGCAGCATCACTGTCGACCGGCTCCTCACGATGCTGCTCGCTGCTCCTATGGCGAAAACCGTCTCCAGGTTGCATCCATATGCTACACACACGCGCATACATACACAACTACACATACACACACACCACCACATACACACACACATACACACAATTACCCACATATTCATGCCTGCACGCAGACACAAACATATGCCTACACAGACATACACATACCCCCCTCCCCCACACACACATTCATACACAAAACTACCCACACACTTATACCTGCACACAGACACAAACACACATGCCTACACACACATACCCCTCCACACACAAACACACACGTCTACATACACACACTCGTGATTGCGAAAAACATAATTTGAATTCAGGATAACAAAATTCAAAAAAAAAATTTTTTTTACTTCCTTCTTTTGTTTTCTAGCTTCAAAATTGGCATGACGATGCATAATTTATTTATTAAGTTCCACAATATACCGAAGAAATCTTTAAAATATAAATATCTAAATACGCGTCAATGCCTTCTGACTGATTCCACAACGGAATATTGTAAATATTTTGAAGATGGAGTTTTGTAACTCCTTTAATCTACTTGTTCTTGCTTACTGTATCCTTTCTCCTTATTCGGTCTAGCGGAAAAGGTCAGGCATATGATGATCTCGTTGCACTCCAGAGCCGTGACGGAGTTCTGAAAATGTGACGCAAGGTCGCTTAAGTAGGCGATGCAGAAGTTGGAAGTTTCTCTCAATGAAAAGTTTTCACTGGCTCAAATTAAGCTTTGTCTTTTCTTTAGCATCTTTTTGTACGCGTACCAGGGGTACCCCCCCCCTTTTCCCCTTTTTTATTTTTTATTTTTTAGCTTTTCTTTATCGCAATCACGAATTGCGATAGGACCCTACTGGTTGAGTTTCTTGTTTCTACAAATGGATTGGAATGGAAATGGAGAAGAAATTCGTACCCGTCATATTGTGACTGGTGATTTTTTAGATTAGGTAATACAAGGCATATCCATAAAAATAAAAAAATTAAAAATTAAAAAGAAAGGTCATGAGGATGCGGAAGTAAAAATAAAGATTTTATGGCCGTTATATCCAGTACACTTATCATAAAGATTATTTAGAGCGTATAACGTCATGTAGCTTCATTTCTTATCATTCTTAAATGATGGGAATTAGTAATCTGTAAATTTTGTAGAGAAATTAAAGTTTTTTTTATAAGTACGTCTACCTATATAGGCCTTTTTTCTCTGAAAAAACGTAATTTACACCCCCCCCCCTTCTTTTAAAAAATCTACTTTTGCTAAGCCTTGAATGAAAGTAAACGATTAGTAACCATGGCGACGAAAATTTGTGCTATCAATATTTTTTTTAATCAACGAGTTAGCAAATTCTCGTCGTCATGACAGTCTAAAAAATCAAAGCAACATGAATTTTGACCATTCGAAGATTATGAACGATTCGTGATTGCTCAAAAAGAGAGAGAGAGATAGAGAGAGAAAAGAATACAGAGACATGGTCTTAAGTGTGTCAACCAAAAATAGCCAAAGTAAAATCTCTTGGGAGATTATAGAACACTGGAAGGGTCAACCGGAAACGAATTAACTTATCCCGAAGTCAGGACATAAGAATCAAGGTAAGTGATTGCCACTCGTCCTATGGCGACTAAATAAAAAGAAGTGGCAGCCACAAGTAGTATCCTTCAGCACCCGGTCACCACCTTTTCCAACCCCTCAGTTATTAATTAATATTGATGCTATTAATTAGTTAACTCGTATATTAATCAGGGGTGCGTGATGTCACACTTTTTGATACCCCCTCCCTTCTCTTTGTCACAATTTCAAAAAAAAAATCCCTTCTTCAGAACGTGACATCATTTCTGTACCTCAGAGCCAGACGAACGCGAGTCCAAAAATGACAATTTTCAGGTTATTACTGCTTTGTATGTAGAATCTTATTCCGCATCGAGTCATAACAATGTAATCCTATAAAAAATATTCCTTTATAATTATTTCCCAGCACAAATGAGAGCGAGCCCCATCCTTTGTATGCACCGGACAAAAGTTTTTCTGCTCTCCTGCGAAGTAGCAATAAAGTGACTTACGTTAGTTTGGCGCTGAGGTATAGATTTGTGGACAGTCCCTTATTGAATCACAAGTAGGTGAGTGGTGTTTAGTTATAGTAGATAGGAGAAATCTCATACCCATAAAGATCGAAAATCAAATATAAAATTTTCAAAGATGGTACCTTCAGGACCGACGAGAGACCATGTCAGCCTAATTAGAAAATAGGGGCCCGTCCTTTCAGGAGGCCCGACTCAGAATCAGAATAGTATACTTTTGTGGATGAGGGGGCCTGACGACCAAACTGGCAAGAGGTCAGCCTTGGCTCTTGGCGGCCCTGAGTACCGTCAGGAAAAGATTGGCATGGTCAAACATTTTTTTTCAAAGACCAAATAAACGAATGAGATCAAAATCCCAATAAATTTACCCCAACCTCTAAAAATTCCAATGGCGCAATGTGCGCCATGAGCCTTTGTGGACGCATCCCTACACTGTTAGAAATTTCATCGTAAAATTACGGTGAAATAACCGGCAGCAGTGTGTCCGTCTGATTAACCGTAAAGTTTACGGTTAGGGTTGATACTTCACATTTACGGGTTCAAAACCATTTTCAACTAAAATGGTTAAAAAACCGTAAACATGTAATTTTACGGTTTCTAACCGTATACAGCTAGAACGGTGAAAAACCGTAAAAACCACAATTTACGGTTTTGTAACCATATTCAAAAAATACGGAGAAAAACCGTAAATACAACATTTTACGGGTTTGTAACCATATTCCACTAGTATGTCAAAAAACCGTAAAGATACCACAACATACATTTTACGGTTTTGTTACCATATAGGACTAGTATGTTGATGGACCGTAACTATACCACTTTACGGTATTGTGACCACATATGATTAGCACGTGGAAAAACTCTTAATGAAACACTTTTTGTAACCATTTAAAATGTGCACAGGCACCTAATTACTAGTATTCACAGTAATTTAACCCATTTGGTCAGGTTTTATAGTATGTTAATTAAATGAATGGACCTCTTTAGTCTATAAATTATAAATACAGGTAAGAAATTAATTCAAGAGAGAGAGTTTCCTTTTAGAATTAAGGCTTACCATTTCAACTGTAACAGTTACGGAATATTAAAAATAAAGGCATTAATTAAGAGAATATTTTAATTGACTTCAATTTTTTAAAAATCAATAAGTAAAAACCCAATAGATACACTACACAGTACTTACATGTTGTTACACAATGTACAAGATTGATTATCAGTATTTTTTAATGTATAATTAGAGCTGTGGTTATATTCAATAAAAAGTGATTGAAATATGCACTAAAACTATGAAAATATGCAGCAAAAATGAAAAAACAAGCAATATTTTAAAAAATGCTCAGAAAACTTGTTACTTCTGAACTAAAACGATTGGATCTTTCCAATCATTCACACAAAAAATGGTAAGCAATGGTTCTTCAAGGTCTGCTTCTACGAGACATGGCGAAACAAAAATTACTTCTTAAATTTTTCTATGAGACATGGCGAAACAAAAATTACTTCTTAAATTTTTTTTCAAAGATAAAAAAGGACCTAAAATCAAGTAAAAAACCCAGCAATAAACATTTATGCATTCAAGTGCACTAACATGAAAAAAAAAAAAAAAAAGAAGCAAGAATCTGCAATTGCATATGCATTTGAATGTACTACTATGGGAAGGTATACCTGCAGAAATGATTTTTTGAGCTATGTGAAAAAATAATTTTTGAATTCCATACCAGCATTAGGGAAATGCTGAAATTTTACATTTTACTCGAGCTCTATTTTTCGAGTTCCAACCAAATAAGCAAGCTTGTACAAAAAAAAAAAAAAAAAACTTAAGTACAGTAGATGACAATAATGTAAAATTTGCTGGTACTGAGTTTTACCTCCCAAATGACAGTTTAATCCAAGCTCTCTATTATTGAAAATATCTTAAACACAGAAAAAATAAGAAACCTTACGTGGAGATCTTGTTTATTTTATAATTTGAGCAATACAAAATAATTCACAAATACATATATACAACATAACAAATGTATTACAAATCGCAACATTTACAAATAATAAAAATCATCTTTTATGTCTTGGACCCAGGCATTGGATTTATTTCCACAAAGCACCTGAAACATAGATTAAAATTAGCCATGTAAAACACAAGCCTAATATTATGGTATTCTGAAACTACAAAATCAGTTTCTGTTAACATTAAATTAAATGCAACAGCAAAATCACTTTTCATCTTTTCCAATATTTACCTCAATACACAATAGAACATACTGGTTCGTTAGGAAGAACGTAGCAAATTAAATATGCTTTCTTAAGGCATAACTTACAAGTTAAAATACATCTGCAGCATTATTAAAAAATTCAGTTGCATTTAAAGCACATTAAAGCTAATCAAATAAAGTACATTCATTATATGTACAGTTTAACTCTCTTAATATGAAATCACGGCAAAAATGAACGTTTTATTCGTTAAGTTTGGTTCGCTATCTAATTACAATGAAAATTTCACGCATAATGCGTAATTGCAAGTCTCGGCTAAGACGAACGAAAATTCCTGACCTCTTACTAAAAACGTTTGTGGTTGAATACTGTAGTATCCTTTTCTAGAAATTATTCATTACTTCGTTTGGTAGTAGAAGTCCCATCGTGTATCAAGAAAATATAGATTATTTTGCATAGAAAATACAGTCCGTACATTTGTTGACCCGCAGAAATTGCAATTTATACGGAGATAAAATTGTTCGTCTTCCATTGCGGATTACAACCTATTCCGTGATTTTCGATACCATCTTCCTTTTTCAATATTTTCCAAATATATTCAGAAATAAATATCTCGTTTCTTATAAATGAATGTGCTAAATGTACAATTCGTGCTGCAATATTTTTTAAATGTGGAGCAGCATTTCTTTATGTTTTTTTTCCCCCACAGAATCACTCATTCACAGTAGTTACGAATAACTGCTAATACAAACGAATTCATAGCTTTTTGATACTTCATATTAACCGAGTTCAACTGTACATACAAAAAAAAAGTTTGCTATGCAATTTTTTTCTGAGAAAAATAATAAAGCCTCAGACTTTATTTTTCACCTTGCTTGCAAAAAATAATTTTAAAAATTGGAAAATATACTAAATAGAACAAATAAAAATTAATAAAATTTCCTCTTAACTATTCATAAAAAAAAAACATCCTATAACAGATCTTTTATTCTGCTAAAAAAACAAAGCCCTCACTTTGTGAAATTTAAATACTAACCTTACGACAAACTTTTTTGTCCTTTGTTTGAAGAGTATACAACTGTAACTGACACCATTAATTCCTCTTTTAAGTCCACAAGGATATTCTATAAAATGCCCAATAACTTCAAATGACAAAGCAAGAAAAATCTCGAATAATTTATGAAGTAATTTCATTTCAGATCCTTAACTTTGTTACCAAGACTTTTTAAGCCATTGAAAAAAGCTCTCTCTCACTCCCCCCTCCCCCCCCCAACCCCGACATTTTTGAAAACAACATTTAAACAGTGATCCAACTTTTTCCCAATGGTTTTAAAACTTGGATTTTGAATTTTTAAAACTGATTTTACATATTCAAATTTTTGGCATTATTTGCAACAATATATAAAAGTAACATTAATCACTATAAAAACAAAATTGCTACTTGGATAGAATGTTATTAGATTTATGTTATTAGATTTATATAATATCCTAAAGAGTTAGCCTATTCAATTGAAGAATTATTTTTAGTTTTACCTTGAATGATTTTTTTCAAATGTAAAAATAACTGTTAAACTTTTTAATGCAAAAAAAAAAAAAAAATTGCAAACTCCTGGTTAAAGTTAAATTGGCTTTGTCACAGATATAATTCAAATTACGGATGCACCGAAAAATCAGTTTGGTCGATTGTACTTTAATATTCAGCAACGGAATACTGAAAAAATTTAATATTTGACAAATGGAGACCAAAAACATATTTTTTGAAACAATGAATGAAAATTATAGTATGCAAATTCTTATTAATAGTAGTATTATCACACTGAAAGTAAATTTAATGCAAGAGAAAATACTAAGCTCAAGTTGTATTGCTTTTTCAATTTTTCTTAAATCTTATCACACACCTCATTAACCTTACCAAGGACGTGCCCAGAAATTTTGGGGCCCGTCACAAATGACCCTCCTCCATATTGTTTACTCTTATGTCCCCTACACATATTTCATCTCTCATTTTAAAAATCTCAGGCACCCTTCATGCTCAGGCTAACAGGTGTTTCTCTCTCTCCTCCCCCTGTACATGCCCCTGAACCTTACTCTATTACTAAATCCATAAAATACACCGCCAGCTCAGTCATTCCATTTGCGGACTGCAGTTTCGTGCTGATTAGCACTCATCAGCCCAGAATAGGAAGGGACTGAGCTGGAGATGGAAAACCCCCTTAAGGAAGCCGAGAGTGCCAAACACTTCTTTTATATGAGCTACCAGTTTGTTTGGCACTCTTGGCTCTCTTAAGTTGTTTTCCACCTCCAGCGCAGTCACTTCCTAATCTGGGCTCATGAGTGCTAATAATCACGAAACTACAACCCTCGAATGGAATGACTGAGCTGGTGGTGTATTTTATGTATTTCTGCCTTAGCTCTGGCTCTAGGGCAGTAATTTACTGAAAATTACTAAATAATTTAAAAACAAAACAATAACCAGAAAAAGAACTCGGAATATTAAGTTTTTATAAAAATGTTAAAATAACATTTTAACTATATTCAGTTGATACTCAGTATACTGCCTATTCGGCAGATAAACCAGATATTTGATTCGGCTAATTATTTCAGTATTCTACCATCAAATAGCAAACAAATGTAAATATCTGACAATTGGTAAACAAACACATCTTTCTCTATGGAATGAAGGAAAGTTACAGCAGTTGAAAACCATAGCCAAACTACTATTATCAAATTCAAAGTAATTTTTCTGTAATAGAAAAGCCTCAAATGTTAAATTAAAATTTTATTTTTGCTTTTTAATTTTGCTTAAATTTTACGGCACATTACATCAACCCTACTATCAAACTCATTTAAATATGAAACAGTAACCAGAAAAAAAACTTCATAATATTAAGTGTTTAAAAATATATAATTTCAAAAATTAATCAAATAGGTGATTAATAATATATAACAACGAAACACTTGGATATTAACTTTTCAATATTTTAATTCAAAGATTAATAATACCAAATTTTTAGGCATTCTACAAGATTGTCAAACAGATATCCAGAAAGAGACTAATTGGAAACAAAAAACAAATGAAAATACTTAGTACCTCTTAAAGTTTGCAAATGCATCATTGATGAGTTTTTCCCAATGCCATCAACTGTCCACAAATTCTTAGGATCTTACAACAGATGTCTATTAGGTGAAAAAAAAAACACTAGTAAGTCACATAAGGATTAAAAACATACTTTAATTATTTATATCATAAGCATATTTTTCATAATTTTAAAATGCTTCATCTGTTTGTAATACAAATACAAAAGAAAAATTAGATAGCAAAACTGATTTTTTAATAATTCTTTTTTTTAATTACTTTTTTAACTGTGCATACACAGCTCTCATGGCATTGCTCGGAGTCATGAGATTTTGAAAATTATAGGACATTAATTATAAGTATTTAGTTTTTTACACTTACTTTCTCATAAAGTATGGGGGAATGGGGGCCCATCAACCAAACTGACAAGGGGACCCGCCTTTAACTCTTGGCGGCCCTGCCTGCAGACAAGTCGAATATTCTGTTCGGCCAATTACTTAAAAACAACAGAGCCTCGTAATTTGAAGATGCTTAAAAGCAATTACTGCTAAAATGAAATACATTTGACAACGTAATTGCTCTTCTGTTTGCTGTTGATTGTTATTTGGATCAGTGATGTTCCTACCAATTTTTCTGAGGGTATACTCCCAGTAATCCATTACACACAAAATGAGTAAGCGTTACATAAATAATATGTCACAATATGAAAATTTTTGAAGCTTGAGATTGGGAAGTATTTATAAAATGGACGAAGTTATTTATGAAACGAATGAACTCTTTTATGCGAGTTTTTTAATGTGGTCCCTATCCACCACAAAAAGAGGTTAGGATGTATTTATCAATTTATACTCATCTTAAAAGGGTAAATATTTTTCAGTGTTATTAACTTATAACTGCGTTGGTTTTTGCAATGGGAACGACAAAAGAAATTAGAGTTAGTGGAAATGTTTTGACAAAATATAAATGCCTCCCCCCCCCCCATTGTTGGCCAAAAAAATATGAATTTATATCTTACGTCAATAATTGTACTTACCAGTGTTTCTGCTTGCAGTTGCATTAATTCTAAATTTTTTCATTTCAAACTAAATTTGGAATTTAATTTGCAATTGCAGGTGAAACGCATTGAGGCATTTAGAAAGAAACACCTTCCCCATAATTTGCCTTATGGAAAGTTATTCATTAACTTTGGATGTTTTAGCATTTCGCTAAAGCTTTTTTTTCACATTTTAGCTTTTTTGCTAAAAAGTTTTGAACTCGGCTTAAACTCTAGTTCTGACTTAATTTATTCGAAAATTTTCTCTGCAAAAATATTGGGAAAGCTAAACAATATTATTCGATTAAACTGGGAACTTGAACACTTGCGTCTAAGTGGAAATATTTGGTTCCGGGAGGATTTTTAAAATTCGTATAAGTGGGGGTTTTAGTTTATCCGTTACCTAATAACTTATTTCTTAAATCTTACGACACATTACATTAACCTTACTCTTACTTACTCATTTATACATAAAACAGAAAAAGTAAAAAAATAAGACATCATGATATTAAGTGGTCATAAATATGAAAAGTCAGCTTATTACTGATTTTTCATACTTCAAATATCTAAAAGTTGATTTACAATATAATAAATACTGCTAAAAAGCAATCTAATTTAATTAATCACAGTGATCCAAGTTTAATAATAGTCATGGTGCAGAAACATTTGGTTTCCTGCAAGATTTATTTACATAACATTACCATGATTGTACGCTGTAAAATCATACATCTGAAGCAGTAGATTTTCAAATAAATAAAGGAATTTAAATTTGTGCAGAATTGCAGATAAACTAACTAAATTCGACACATATCATACTACATGGGGCATTCCACGGTATTTTTGACATTTATGTAGAGTCCGTAACATGACATTTTTTGCCATAACTTTTTAATTTACTGTTTGATTAGCATATTATTTTATTTTGATCTTTTCCTACCAATACACCAGCTCAAAATAAAAGAATTTGCAAATCAAATGGTAAATTAAAAAGTTATGGCAAAAAAAGGTCACGTTACGGACTCTACATAATGTCAAAAATACCTTGGAATGCCCCACATGCAATATGGAAGACAATTTTCAACCGTATACGATTGTAATTCTCGGCCAAATACTCAGTATTTCGCAAAATATGGTACAATTCCTAAAAGATAATTGTTTTTTGCAACTTGAACAGTATTTTCCCTGGAAGGGATAATAAACTCAGGGAAATAGAGAGGGAAGAGTCGAAGTTTCAAATTTACTACTGTATGCATTCAACATTGCTTACGTATATGTATAATCTAAAGTAAGAAAAGAATAGGTGCAGTGGCACTCATTGATATGTTATAAGTGCGTTTCAGCTCTTAAAATAAGTGTTAGTAGAGATAACATTAAGTACACAACAAATAACTAAAAATCTAATAAATGAAAAATGTATTTACCTTTCCAATAGAGGCCGCCATGTTTGCTATCATCACCCTCGCTTTTCCATTTCCGGAAGATGGCGCTGCGCGCGCTGAATTCCTATTGGCTGTCAGTCGATCCGATTGGCTAAACTTTACGGTGAAATAACCGCTTTCTCAAAATACGGAGAAAATACTGTTTTTCTTTCGATTAATGGTTTGAAAACCATCTTTTTTATGGTTATTTGACTGTTGAGGCTGAATACGGTAAAATGACAATAAAATAAACTGTTATTTAACCATTTTTTCAGTGAAATTTTTAACAGTGTAGTCAACACTCATGGGCGGTTTTAGTTCATGTGACACTAAATCGAATCAAATGAATCTTATTTTGCAATTAAAATAACTATTAAATCAAAAACATTTCACGCGATCACACGCGTAACATGATTAGATTATTTTTTTACAGGCAATGTATGAGCTTTAGAAGAAAAAAAAGTTTGGAATAGTAACCTAGTGTGTATAAAGACAAATGTTAGAAAAGGCACGGTTCATTTCAATTTTAAAACTTCACTTGAAATTATGAAATACGTTTTATATTAAAAAAAATAAATGCACCAAGAAGATGTATTCAGTATGAAACGAAATTTTGTATACGTATGGACATTTGGACAGCATTGATATAAGAAAGGGATTACAAAATGAAAGCAAAATGATCATTTATTATGGGAAAAATCTCAATTATACGGAGATTTTAGTACCCTGTTGGATCACTCCTAGCATGACAGCGCGAAGCGAAACTGGCGAAGATTAAGGCTTAAAAGCATCGTCTGATGTCCTCTACGTCATCTCGTTCTACACTTGATGTAAAGACACCATTTATTCGATCAAACTGGTAGGGCGTCCAAAGTGATCCGAGATATGCTCTATCTGTGACAAATCAGGGGATTGAGCCTTCTCTTACCTGCTTACATTTTATACTCACTTTCTCATATCAATGTTATCCTAGTATTATAGTATCAAACAAAATAGATCAAGTTAGGCTGCGCCATAAACATGTAAGGGAGGGGTGGGTCAATCTTCGAACAAAAACTGTTCCCGTCACTCGCTTAAAAAACAAAGCTGTTCCCGTCACTCGCTTACAAAATTGGGTTCACCTACTATGGTTGGGGCCTCCGTGGCTCTATGGTAGAAGCTTCGTCTTCTAAGCCGGAGATCGTGGGTTCGATTCCCGCCGGCGCCCTGGGTGTTATTGCCTTCCTTTGTGTTGTAAATCCTTCATGTGTATGTCCGGAGGCAAGGCGCTTGGCACGCAGTTCTCTATGTATGTGAAGCTTTCTAGCTTCTAAATAAATAAACTAGTTTGGTTTCGATGACTTTGAAAGACTTGATTTTATTGGTATTTTATATATAATTAAACAATAATTGCAACGCTTCATTAACCAAAAATTCGTATTGAAATAAGGAAAAACAAAAACAATGTCATTCAAATGCAAAGTTTAAAAAGATTGAAAAAGTGGGGATAAAAAACGCAAAATAAGATCCTCCTTCAGTACTTTTAAAATTTAGGGGCAAAACTGTTGAAAATGCGGACTGTACCCAACAAAACGTTTGGCCAAAAAAATTATGTTTGGGGTGTGAATATGAGTATATATAAAAACACACTTTCGTAAAATAAAATAAAAAAAATCTTCAGAGGACAAGTTTGGTACTAATTTTTTTTTATTACAGCATTTTATGAGGAATCTCTTTTTTTTTTAGTTCTATAGCATTTCATTTTTTTGGGCTACTGAAATCCATGGAGGAAAACGGAGTGAATAAGCGTGAAAGGAAAAGTAAATAAAAACAAGGGAAAATGTGCCGTGCAATGATTACGTGATTATGACTACAACTGCTTCTTGTCTAAAGTTCCCCCGCAGACGACAAGGTTCCTACATGTAAACTAAGGATGTTTTTCTGTTTTTCGCGTACATAACTTATTAGAATGACTGTAAGAATGCTATTTCTGAGTTTTAAAGTCTTTGGGTAATTAGTTTTACAATGGTGTCGACTATACCAGTTGCTTCAACTGTGTCTATTTTTAAAACAAATGAGGATTCTAAAGAACGTATATTGTTTACACTACAAATTGCTGTGAAACAGGTATGGTGTCCGCTTGACATGAGTACTAAAAATTTAAATAGTTATATAAATGGGTTCTTATTTCAACTGATGAAATTGCCAATGATTTTGTACATTACATGGTATACATTTAGTTGTGTGTTGTGGTGTAAAGCTCATTACGCAGTGTAATTCACGTAGTGTAAATCTCATTAATAGTGCAATGTAGTTATTTTACCTTTTTAAATTTTCAGTTTGAAATTTACATTCACATTCTTTTGGCAATTTTACTGATTAATTTTAAAATTTTAAGTCGTAAAAGAATTATTGTAATATGTGGCAGGTATACAGTGAGTCCGCAGCCGTGCTATGTACCGATTTTGTGTACTCTGAATAATGCTTAGGGTTCAAATGTGCATCATTAAAAGTTGCATAAATGCGTTTCAAAGCGCCAAGAAAGTTTTAAGGATCAATCACTTTTGTGTAAATTTTGTTTCATGGTTTTAGTGTGATGATGTGCCAATTTTTTCCCTTTAAAGCATCATGCTAGAGATAATGAAGAAAAGTAAATGAATGTTAAGTTGGTTTTGTACATTTAGGGATACAGTAGATCACATTTATGCGTGGAATAGTGTAGCACGCTAACTGCGAATAAGTGAAGTTGCGGATAATCTGCAAATAAGGTAAAAGCAATGCTAGTGTTTTCAATAGCTTTAAAGAGTTTAATAACAGTAGCATACATGAAAACTATGGCTAAAATGATAACAGAATGTATAAAAATTCATGTAAAAGCTAAAAGAGGATCACTCATTATTACAACCAGCTTATACACACATACATGAGCAAATTGTGCCAGCAGGTTAATTAATAGATGAAACTAGATAACACAAAAAATCCATAGGGCAGAGGCATTTTTTAAGACTGATCCGGGCTCTCGTTTACGCATCTTAGTGTACTTAAAAATATCAGTAAGTTGAGAAGATCTAAAAATCAGTAAGTAGTTGTAGGTCCAAAGCAGGAAGTAGTGTAGATCTAAAACACAGGTTTCAAGCAGTCAGGTTTTGGTGATTTTGGAAGGTTGGATGTCATTGGAAGGGAGAGGGAAGAAAGAAATAGGAAGGGCTAAAAATAGATTTTGTACTGTTAGTGTGTATTTATCTACTTTCAATTTATTGAAGCCGATTTTTTTTTTTTTTTTTTTTGAAAGTGTGAGACTGCAGATAATTGGAAGTTTACTGTTGTACAAACTATTTAGCATTCATAAAGTGGCAAAAAAATAAATAAATAAATAAAATGAAAGTTGTGAACATGGCAAGCATGAAAAAAAGTTCTGACTTAAAAGCATTTTAATGTATAAAACAGAGGTGCCATGCGTGTAATTTTAGGTGTTTCAAGGCCTAAATTTAGTGGAAAAAAATTACTGTTTTCAAATTAACAAAAGAAAGTTCGATTTGCTAACCATCATTTTAACCTTTTTGTTTTAATGGAGTTCATATTTTCGATTTCTTTAAATGACATGTGTAATTCTTTTAATCTAAAACACATTGTTTTATCTCTAATAGCAAAATCAATCCATATTAAATTTATAAAAAAAATAAGGTAAGAATGTTTTAATAGCAGTGATATTCCCTAATGGCTTATATTGAAATGTTCTGAAAGATATTTACGCTTAAACTTTATTTAAAATAATGATAGCACTAATGTTTAGAAGGGGGCTCAAGCAGGACCTGATTACCGCACAGGGTTCCTGGGCCTGGGGGCCTTTCTTCCTGAGGGGCCCCAAATTACTTAAATAATTATGCATAGCATTACAACTATACAAAAAATACACATATTTTTAAAATAATAGCCTTCAGGGGGCCTCCAAATTATTGCGGGCCTTGGGCCTCACTTTTAGCTAGTCGGGCCTTGGGCTCAAGCCCTCTCTGTCCCCCTCCCCATAATGGATGCCGATGGTATAAAATAAACATGAGTGTTTAGAGAAAGAGCATAAATGGTATTTAAACAAAAGTGCACATAGGCAAGATTTTCAGAGCAAAAAAGTGGGACAGAAACACAAATGAAAATGTTGACCCTTTTCCATTGTCGCAAAATAAATGAATACATAAAAATAGCAATATAATTATTTAAAAGATTCATCCTCCACAATTTTCTTTTTTTCCCTAAGAGGCAGGTTCACTCAGGCATAGGTACAAGGGACGGGTGATAGTGGGAATTGCCCTTCCCTTGCAGGACTCCACTGGCAATTTTTCAGTACTAAAATTTACAAAAGGTAATTTTGTATGATTTTCAATGATTTTAAAAAATGGAATGTTATGGTTTTTTCCCAAAAATTTTTCAAAATAGAAATTAAATACAGTGGTGTATATATGTTTTAGTTTCTGTGATGTCATGTTGGGATTCAATGACGTTGTGTTCCTATAGGTCGATACGTGATGCTTTTGATTTGCTTATTGCACATTTCAACCAAATAAAATGTACAGCCTTTTTTAATTTTATTTTTATGTCAACAATTTTTAAAAGCCCCACAAGATTTTTGTTTTTCTTTTTCTCCAACAATATTTTTTCGCACATTTTCTTAATTTCTTTAAAAAATTTTGTGGAGAGTTTTCATTATTGTCTATGCAGGGGTAGAAGTAGTCCTATATATCCTATATTTCCTATATTTTCAAAGAAGGCATCAAAAGTGTCCTGTATTTCCTATATTTTTGCCAATTGTCCTATATTTCCTATGTTTCCATAGTTTGTTATAAAGATTTATAGAAAATGACTATTGAAAAGCCTTTAGGTTACTTGATTTGCACTTTATCTCACAAGTTGACAAAAGATAAATCAAGACTGCTTAAACGAGATACATAAGTATATATATATATATATTTTGAAATGTCTGCTGGCACTCATCTGTTTAAATTTTGTTGTAAGTGTAGAGAATTTTTGACAAAATTTAAAAATTGTTTTAAGAGAAAGCTTCAGTTATCCATATTTTATGACAATTTTTCCAAACTTATGATAAAGCACTTTGTTAATGAATCTTCACTATCGACAAACTGCGGTGAAGATTCAGCCATTATTAATTAAAAAAAAATCTATTTAAAATATTTAAATGTAAATAATTAGGTATGCAAAAAAAAAAGGTTAATATAAAAATTTTTGAGGAATGGGGATTTGATGTACTTGGCAAAAGATAAAAAGCAGAAAAATGTTAGAAAAAAGCTTTTCCAAAATATAAATAACCAATTATTGTAAATAGTTGTATTCAATGTAAATAGATTTCTGATTATTGAAATTTATTTTAAAATATTTTTTGTATATAAGTAAACTTATTTTCTTGTTACATTATCCTTTCAGGAACAGGAAACTCATTCTAAGTATTATTTTTATTTGGGGTTTTTAACAGTATGCAGTATGATTCATTGAAATCATTGATAATAATTGGTGCAAAAATAATTAGAAAAAATAAACTATGTATTGTTTATTTTTCACATCAAAATCATTCATAAAACATGTCCTATATTTTAGGACTCGACCGATGCATCGGTCTGGCCGATGCATCGGCGCCGATGGTTCAACAATTTAGCCATCGGCATCGGCCGCCGATGCTAACTTGCAGGAAACATCGGCCCATCGGCCTTAAAAACATTGAAAAGCCGATGGATTGGCCGATGTTTTCGAAAAAAATGAACTTTGCTGTTTTACTTTTTAATACAAAATAAAGAGTTATTGTTTTCATATAAAATTGTTTACTTAAATTTCAGTATGAATTTCTACTTTAATCACACCCGAAAGAGTTTTTAATACTGCATTGAGGTACCAAACAAGTTAATTATTGCGTTGTTTTTTGCGGCTGGATGTACGTATGTATCTCATAAGTCAACTCAAAAATGGTAAGCGGTAGAAGGTTAAAATTTCGCATGTGGGGGGGGGGGGGGGGTGCGTACGTTCCAGTTGTGCACTTCCCGTTTTGTTTTCGATCGGGTGTTCTAAAAAGCCTATTTACTAATTTTTGTTGTGGCTATTAATTACTTATTTCAATGCAATACTAATATAGCGTCTCAGACTGACGATTATTTGGTGATATATTGTTGAATTGGAGATTAACTTAGAAACAAATATGAGATGTCGAAACCGGCTTCTGTGTCATTTTGTTACATTCCCGTTGAACCGACGGTAATTTTTAATTTTTCGATATTTGTAATATGAATCACAGTAATGCAGTCTTTTCTGTATCGGTTCTGCGGTGGTACATGTTTGAAGACCGTCGAAATACATTTTGGGGTCCTATTTCTCTGGCACGGAAGTTGTAAAACATTTACCATAAGCATTTTTGTAACTCCTACGGTGCCCCTAAGGTAATGGGGCCTGTTGCACAATTGCAACATTTGCTATATTTTAAATCCGCCACCGCACGTCAAAACAAACTTGGGTACAAGTTTTAAAAGGGTTTTTCTGCTCAATGTTTATGATTATTTTAAACTCAATTTTTTACGATTATTTTTTGTATTTCCGAGAACACTTGCGTGCCCCCTTCCCCCTCCCTCTATTTATGAAAATAATTTCTAGTTGTACTTCTGAGTTGTTTAAAACTAACAACAGTCCTAAAATTAAAGTTTTTTTCTTTTTTTTTTTTCAAACTTTATCTATTGTTTAGGATGAATTTGGAGCATTAATGTGAGAAATTAATTAAAGACGTTTTGAATGGTGACATAATTCGGAACATAATTTCTTTTCTCAGCAAAAAAAGTTACTAGCTTTTATAAAAAAATGCAAACTTTTCTATTCATAAATTTTAAATAAGTATAAAAATATTCCTATTACAATTTAATAGTGTAATTTATCTGTTACTCTTTTTGTTTAATTTGATTACTAAAAAAATGTCTACTAGCAATCTTTCCACTTTAATTGCGTAATTTGTTGACGGTTTCATATTTTGAGCAGTCACGATTGCTTATTGTTCTCATTTGACCGTTTTTGGTGTCCGTGCCTTTTTCAACTTGAACCAGAAGCCTTTGCAGCACCACTGCCCACCGTCCTCTGCTGGCGGCGCGGCGCGGCTGCTCCGGTTTTGAGCTATCCGATCTCCTGGTCGGAGGCGTCCATGTCCTACACACACGCACGTTCACACACACACACATACACGACTTCACACACATACGCTCACACACGCCTATGTGCATACACACAGGTCTACGCACACACACAACTATGCACACGTAACCGCCAGGGAGGAGAGGCAGGCTTGGGAGGGACAGGAGCCGTTTCTAGAAACAATAACTCCAATGAGTAGGGTCCTGTCTCAGTTCGTGATTGCGAAAAACATAACTTGGATTCAAAATTTCAGAATTCAAATTAATTTTCTTTTTTATTTATTCTTTTTTTAAATAATTAAACAACGTAATTTAAAAATTTTTAACTATGCATAGTGTATCTAAATCCATACATTATTATATTATAACTAAAATCTTAGTTATGTGCTCAATTTAAAAAAAATTAATCAATTGGTTATTTAACAGTGTCTTTGTTTTTCTTCCATGTTTTCCTTTCTTTTTTTTCGAATTTGTTCTTTCACTTTCATCATACAGCAATCAAAAAAGGAGAAGCATAACTACACCTTATACAGATTGTACTTAGTACAATCCAAAAGTTCGGGGAAAAGCTGTATAAACCCTTACCCAGAATAGTTCACATTATCGAAGCACATCCACCTTCAAAGGGTTACCTTGAGTGACTATTTACTTCAGCCAATGG